>NC_092737.1:28261592-28593008 GCF_047496885.1 Scyliorhinus torazame | reverse complement strand
TGCGCACCGCTGCCGCCGAAATCCAAAGGGCTGCTCCTGTAAAGGTAAGGTTTTAAATACACTACATCACCTCCCAGAAGGCCCCTGCGCACCGCTGCCGCCGAAATCCAAAGGGCTGCTCCTGTAAAGGTAAGTGGTTTTAAACTACACTACTCACCTCCCAGAAGGCCCCTGCGGCACCAGCTGCCCGCCGCGAAATCCAAAGGGCTGCTCCTGTAAAGGTAAGGTTTTTAAATACACTACTCACCTCCAGAAGGCCCCTGCGCACCGCTGCGCCGATAATCCAAAGGGCTGCTCCTGTAAAGGTAAGTGGTTTTAAACTCACTACTCACCTCCCAGAAGGCCCCTGCGCACCGCTGCCGCCGAAATCCAAAGGGCTGCTCCTGTAAAGGTAAGGTTTTTAAATACACTACTCACCTCCCAGAAGGCCCCTGCGCACCGCTGCCGCCGAAATCCAAAGGGCTGCTCCTGTAAAGGTAAGTGGTTTTAACTCACTACTCACCTCCCAGAAGGCCCCTGCGCACCGCTGCCGCCGAAATCCAAAGGGCTGCTCCTGTAAAGGTAAGGTTTTTAAATACACTACTCACCTCCCAGAAGGCCCCTGCGCACCGCTGCCGCCGAAATCCAAAGGGCTGCTCCTGTAAAGGTAAGTGGTTTTTAAACTCACTACTCACCTCCCAGAAGGCCCCTGCGCACCGCTGCCGCCGAAATCCAAAGGGCTGCTCCTGTAAAGGTAAGGTTTTTAAATACACTACTCACCTCCAGAAGGCCCCTGCGCACCGCTGCCGCCGAAATCCAAAGGGCTGCTCCTGTAAAGGTAAGTGGTTTTAAACTCACTACTCACCTCCCAGAAGGCCCCTGCGCACCGCTGCCGCCGAAATCCAAAGGGCTGCTCCTGTAAAGGTAAGGTTTTTTAAATACACTACTCACCTCCCAGAAGGCCCCTGCGCACCGCTGCCGCCGAAATCCAAAGGGCTGCTCCTGTAAAGGTAAGTGGTTTTAAACTCACTACTCACCTCCCAGAAGGCCCCTGCGCACCGCTGCCGCCGAAATCCAAAGGGCTGCTCCTGTAAAGGTAAGGTTTTTAAATACACTACTCACCTCCCAGAAGGCCCCTGCGCACCGCTGCCGCCGAAATCCAAAGGGCTGCTCCTTGTAAAGGTAAGTGGTTTTAAACTCACTACTCACCTCCCAGAAGGCCCCTGCGCACCGCTGCCGCCGAAATCCAAAGGGCTGCTCCTGTAAAGGTAAGGTTTTTTAAATACACTACTCACCTCCCAGAAGGCCCCTGCGCACCGCTGCCGCCGAAATCCAAAGGGCTGCTCCTGTAAAGGTAAGTGGTTTTAAACTCACTACTCACCTCCCAGAAGGCCCCTGCGCACCGCTGCCGCCGAAATCCAAAGGGCTGCTCCTGTAAGGTAAGGTTTTTAAATACACTACTCACCTCCCAGAAGGCCCCTGCGCACCGCTGCCCGCCGAAATCCAAAGGGCTGCCTCCTGTAAAGGTAAGTGGTTTTTAAACTCACTACTCACCTCCCAGAAGGCCCCTGCGCACCGCTGCCGCCGAAATCCAAAGGGCTGCTCCTGTAAAGGTAAGGTTTTTAAATACACTACTCACCTCCCAGAAGGCCCCTGCGCACCGCTGCCGCCGAAATCCAAAGGGCTGCTCCTGTAAAGGTAAGTGGTTTTAAACTCACTACTCACCTCCCAGAAGGCCCCTGCGCACCGCTGCCGCCGAAATCCAAAGGGCTGCTCCTGTAAAGGTAAGGTTTTTAAATACACTACTCACCTCCCAGAAGGCCCCTGCGCACCGCTGCCGCCGAAATCCAAAGGGCTGCTCCTGTAAAGGTAAGGTTTTTAAATACACTACTCACCTCCCAGAAGGCCCCTGCGCACCGCTGCCGCCGAAATCCAAAGGGCTGCTCCTGTAAAGGTAAGTGGTTTTAAACTCACTACTCACCTCCCAGAAGGCCCTGCGCACCGCTGCCGCCGAAATCCAAAGGGCTGCTCCTGTAAAGGTAAGTGGTTTTAAACTCACTACTCACCTCCCAGAAGGCCCCTGCGCACCGCTGCCGCCGAAATCCAAAGGGCTGCTCCTGTAAAGGTAAGGTTTTTAAATACACTACTCACCTCCCAGAAGGCCCCTGCGCACCGCTGCCGCCGAAATCCAAAGGGCTGCTCCTGTAAAGGTAAGTGGTTTTAAACTCACTACTCACCTCCCAGAAGGCCCCTGCGCACCGCTGCCGCCGAAATCCAAAGGGCTGCTCCTGTAAAGGTAAGTGGTTTTAAATACACTACTCACCTCCCAGAAGGCCCCTGCGCACCGCTGCCGCCGAAATCCAAAGGGCTGCTCCTGTAAAGGTAAGTGGTTTTAAACTCACTACTCACCTCCCAGAAGGCCCCTGCGCACCGCTGCCGCCGAAATCCAAAGGGCTGCTCCTGTAAAGGTAAGTGTTTTTAAATACACTACTCACCTCCCAGAAGGCCCCTGCGCACCGCTGCCGCCGAAATCCAAAGGGCTGCTCCTGTAAAGGTAAGGTTTTTAAATACACTACTCACCTCCCAGAAGGCCCCTGCGCACCGCTGCCGCCGAAATCCAAAGGGCTGCTCCTGTAAAGGTAAGGGTTTTAAATACACTACTCACCTCCCAGAAGGCCCCTGCGCACCGCTGCCGCCGAAATCCAAAGGGCTGCTCCTGTAAAGGTAAGGTTTTTAAATACACTACTCACCTCCCAGAAGGCCCCTGCGCACCGCTGCCGCCGAAATCCAAAGGGCTGCTCCTGTAAAGGTAAGTGGTTTTAAACTCACTACTCACCTCCCAGAAGGCCCCTGCGCACCGCTGCCGCCGAAATCCAAAGGGCTGCTCCTGTAAAGGTAAGGTTTTTAAATACACTACTCACCTCCCAGAAGGCCCCCTGCGCACCGCTGCCGCCGAAATCCAAAGGGCTGCTCCTGTAAAGGTAAGTGGTTTTAAACTCACTACTCACCTCCCAGAAGGCCCCTGCGCACCGCTGCCGCCGAAATCCAAAGGGCTGCTCCTGTAAAGGTAAGGTTTTTAAATACACTACTCACCTCCCAGAAGGCCCCTGCGCACCGCTGCCGCCGAAATCCAAAGGGCTGCTCCTGTAAAGGTAAGTGGTTTTAAACTCACTACTCACCTCCCAGAAGGCCCCTGCGCACCGCTGCCGCCGAAATCCAAAGGGCTGCTCCTGTAAAGGTAAGGTTTTTAAATACACTACTCACCTCCCAGAAGGCCCCTGCGCACCGCTGCCGCCGAAATCCAAAGGGCTGCTCCTGTAAAGGTAAGTGTTTTTAAACTACACTACTCACCTCCCAGAAGGCCCCTGCGCACCGCTGCCGCCGAAATCCAAAGGGCTGCTCCTGTAAAGGTAAGTGGTTTTAAACTCACTACTCACCTCCCAGAAGGCCCCTGCGCACCGCTGCCGCCGAAATCCAAAGGGCTGCTCCTGTAAAGGTAAGTGGTTTTAAACTCACTACTCACCTCCCAGAAGGCCCCTGCGCACCGCTGCCGCCGAAATCCAAAGGGCTGCTCCTGTAAAGGTAAGGTTTTTAAATACACTACTCACCTCCCAGAAGGCCCCTGCGCACCGCTGCCGCCGAAATCCAAAGGGCTGCTCCTGTAAAGGTAAGTGGTTTTAAACTCACTACTCACCTCCCAGAAGGCCCCTGCGCACCGCTGCCGCCGAAATCCAAAGGGCTGCTCCTGTAAAGGTAAGGTTTTTAAATACACTACTCACCTCCCAGAAGGCCCCTGCGCACCGCTGCCGCCGAAATCCAAAGGGCTGCTCCTGTAAAGGTAAGTGGTTTTAAACTCACTACTCACCTCCCAGAAGGCCCCTTGCGCACCGCTGCCGCCGAAATCCAAAGGGCTGCTCCTGTAAAGGTAAGGTTTTTAAATACACTACTCACCTCCCAGAAGGCCCCTGCGCACCGCTGCCGCCGAAATCCAAAGGGCTGCTCCTGTAAAGGTAAGTGGTTTTTAAACTCACTACTCACCTCCCAGAAGGCCCCTGCGCACCGCTGCCGCCGAAATCCAAAGGGCTGCTCCTGTAAAGGTAAGGTTTTTAAATACACTACTCACCTCCCAGAAGGCCCCTGCGCACCGCTGCCGCCGAAATCCAAGGGCTGCTCCTGTAAAGGTAAGTGGTTTTAAACTCACTACTCACCTCCCAGAAGGCCCCTGCGCACCGCTGCCGCCGAAATCCAAAGGGCTGCTCCTGTAAAGGTAAGTGGTTTTAAACTCACTACTCACCTCCCAGAAGGCCCCTGCGCACCGCTGCCGCCGAAATCCAAAGGGCTGCTCCTGTAAAGGTAAGGTTTTTAAATACACTACTCACCTCCCAGAAGGCCCCTGCGCACCGCTGCCGCCGAAATCCAAAGGGCTGCTCCTGTAAAGGTAAGTGGTTTTAAACTCACTACTCACCTCCCAGAAGGCCCCTGCGCACCGCTGCCGCCGAAATCCAAAGGGCTGCTCCTGTAAAGGTAAGTGGTTTTAAACTCACTACTCACCTCCCAGAAGGCCCCTGCGCACCGCTGCCGCCGAAATCCAAAGGGCTGCTCCTGTAAAGGTAAGGGTTTTTAAATACACTACTCACCTCCCAGAAGGCCCCTGCGCACCGCTGCCGCCGAAATCCAAAGGGCTGCTCCTGTAAAGGTAAGTGGTTTTAAACTCACTACTCACCTCCCAGAAGGCCCCTGCGCACCGCTGCCGCCGAAATCCAAAGGGCTGCTCCTGTAAAGGTAAGGTTTTTAAATACACTACTCACCTCCCAGAAGGCCCCTGCGCACCGCTGCCGTCCGAAATCCAAAGGGCTGCTCCTGTAAAGGTAAGTGGTTTTAAACTCACTACTCACCTCCCAGAAGGCCCCTGCGCACCGCTGCCGCCGAAATCCAAAGGGCTGCTCCTGTAAAGGTAAGGGTTTTAAATACACTACTCACCTCCCAGAAGGCCCCTGCGCACCGCTGCCGCCGAAATCCAAAGGGCTGCTCCTGTAAAGGTAAGTGTTTTTAACTACACTACTCACCTCCCAGAAGGCCCCTGCGCACCGCTGCCGCCGAAATCCAAAGGGCTGCTCCTGTAAAGGTAAGTGGTTTTAAACTCACTACTCACCTCCCAGAAGGCCCCTGCGCACCGCTGCCGCCCGAAATCCAAAGGGCTGCTCCTGTAAAGGTAAGGTTTTTAAATACACTACTCACCTCCCAGAAGGCCCCTGCGCACCGCTGCCGCCGAAATCCAAAGGGCTGCTCCTGTAAAGGTAAGTGGTTTTAAACTCACTACTCACCTCCCAGAAGGCCCCTGCGCACCGCTGCCGCCGAAATCCAAAGGGCTGCTCCTGTAAAGGTAAGTGGTTTTAAACTCACTACTCACCTCCCAGAAGGCCCCTGCGCACCGCTGCCGCCGAAATCCAAAGGGCTGCTCCTGTAAAGGTAAGGTTTTTAAATACACTACTCACCTCCCAGAAGGCCCCTGCGCACCGCTGCCGCCGAAATCCAAAGGGCTGCTCCTGTAAAGGTAAGTGGTTTTAAACTCACTACTCACCTCCCCAGAAGGCCCCTGCGCACCGCTGCCGCCGAAATCCAAAGGGCTGCTCCTGTAAAGGTAAGTGGTTTTAAACTCACTACTCACCTCCCAGAAGGCCCCTGCGCACCGCTGCCGCCGAAATCCAAAGGGCTGCTCCTGTAAAGGTAAGGTTTTTAAATACACTACTCACCTCCCAGAAGGCCCCTGCGCACCGCTGCCTCCGAAATCCAAAGGGCTGCTCCTGTAAAGGTAAGTGGTTTTAAACTCACTACTCACCTCCCAGAAGGCCCCTGCGCACCGCTGCCGCCGAAATCCAAAGGGCTGCTCCTGTAAAGGTAAGTGGTTTTAAACTCACTACTCACCTCCCAGAAGGCCCCTGCGCACCGCTGCCGCCGAAATCCAAAGGGCTGCTCCTGTAAAGGTAAGGTTTTTAAATACACTACTCACCTCCCAGAAGGCCCCTGCGCACCGCTGCCGCCGAAATCCAAAGGGCTGCTCCTGTAAAGGTAAGTGGTTTTAAACTCACTACTCACCTCCCAGAAGGCCCCTGCGCACCGCTGCCGCCGAAATCCAAAGGGCTGCTCCTGTAAAGGTAAGGTTTTTAAATACACTACTCACCTCCCAGAAGGCCCCTGCGCACCGCTGCCGCCGAAATCCAAAGGGCTGCTCCTGTAAAGGTAAGTGGTTTTAAACTCACTACTCACCTCCCAGAAGGCCCCTGCGCACCGCTGCCGCCGAAATCCAAAGGGCTGCTCCTGTAAAGGTAAGTGGTTTTAAACTCACTACTCACCTCCCAGAAGGCCCCTGCGCACCGCTGCCGCCGAAATCCAAAGGGCTGCTCCTGTAAAGGTAAGGTTTTTAAATACACTACTCACCTCCCAGAAGGCCCCTGCGCACCGCTGCCGCCGAAATCCAAAGGGCTGCTCCTGTAAAGGTAAGTGGTTTTAAACTCACTACTCACCTCCCAGAAGGCCCCTGCGCACCGCTGCCGCCGAAATCCAAAGGGCTGCTCCTGTAAAGGTAAGGTTTTTAAATACACTACTCACCTCCCAGAAGGCCCCTGCGCACCGCTGCCGCCGAAATCCAAAGGGCTGCTCCTGTAAAGGTAAGTGGTTTTAAACTCACTACTCACCTCCCAGAAGGCCCCTGCGCACCGCTGCCGCCGAAATCCAAAGGGCTGCTCCTGTAAAGGTAAGTGGTTTTAAACTCACTACTCACCTCCCAGAAGGCCCCTGCGCACCGCTGCCGCCGAAATCCAAAGGGCTGCTCCTGTAAAGGTAAGGTTTTTAAATACACTACTCACCTCCCAGAAGGCCCCTGCGCACCGCTGCCGCCGAAATCCAAAGGGCTGCTCCTGTAAAGGTAAGTGGTTTTAAACTCACTACTCACCTCCCAGAAGGCCCCTGCGCACCGCTGCCGCCGAAATCCAAAGGGCTGCTCCTGTAAAGGTAAGTGGTTTTAAACTCACTACTAACCTCCCAGAAGGCCCCTGCGCACCGCTGCCGCCGAAATCCAAAGGGCTGCTCCTGTAAAGGTAAGGTTTTTAAATACACTACTCACCTCCCAGAAGGCCCCTGCGCACCGCTGCCGCCGAAATCCAAAGGGCTGCTCCTGTAAAGGTAAGTGGTTTTAAACTCACTACTCACCTCCCAGAAGGCCCCTGCGCACCGCTGCCGCCGAAATCCAAAGGGCTGCTCCTGTAAAGGTAAGTGGTTTTAAACTCACTACTCACCTCCCAGAAGGCCCCTGCGCACCGCTGCCGCCGAAATCCAAAGGGCTGCTCCTGTAAAGGTAAGGTTTTTAAATACACTACTCATCTCCCAGAAGGCCCCTGCGCACCGCTGCCGCCGAATCCAAAGGGCTGCTCCTGTAAAGGTAAGTGGTTTTTAAACTCACTACTCACCTCCCAGAAGGCCCCTGCGCACCGCTGCCGCCGAAATCCAAAGGGCTGCTCCTGTAAAGGTAAGTGGTTTTAAACTCACTACTCACCTCCCAGAAGGCCCCTGCGCACCGCTGCCGCCGAAATCCAAAGGGCTGCTCCTGTAAAGGTAAGGTTTTTAAATACACTACTCACCTCCCAGAAGGCCCCTGCGCACCGCTGCCGCCGAAATCCAAAGGGCTGCTCCTGTAAAGGTAAGTGGTTTTAAACTCACTACTGACCTCCCAGAAGGCCCCTGCGCACCGCTGCCGCCGAAATCCAAAGGGCTGCTCCTGTAAAGGTAAGTGGTTTTAAACTCACTACTCACCTCCCAGAAGGCCCCTGCGCACCGCTGCCGCCGAAATCCAAAGGGCTGCTCCTGTAAAGGTAAGGTTTTTAAATACACTACTCACCTCCCAGAAGGCCCCTGCGCACCGCTGCCGCCGAAATCCCAAAGGGCTGCTCCTGTAAAGGTAAGGTTTTTAAACTCACTACTGACCTCCCAGAAGGCCCCTGCGCACCGCTGCCGCCGAAATCCAAAGGGCTGCTCCTGTAAAGGTAAGTGGTTTTAAACTCACTACTCACCTCCCAGAAGGCCCCTGCGCACCGCTGCCGCCGAAATCCAAAGGGCTGCTCCTGTAAAGGTAAGGTTTTTAAATACACTACTCACCTCCCAGAAGGCCCCTGCGCACCGCTGCCGCCGAATCCAAAGGGCTGCTCCTGTAAAGGTAAGTGGTTTTAAACTCACTACTGACCTCCCAGAAGGCCCCTGCGCACCGCTGCCGCCGAAATCCAAAGGGCTGCTCTGTAAAGGTAAGTGGTTTTAAACTCACTACTCACCTCCCAGAAGGCCCCTGCGCACCGCTGCCGCCGAAATCCAAAGGGCTGCTCCTGTAAAGGTAAGGTTTTTAAATACACTACTCACCTCCCAGAAGGCCCCTGCGCACCGCTGCCGCCGAAATCCAAAGGGCTGCTCCTGTAAAGGTAAGTGGTTTTAAACTCACTACTGACCTCCCAGAAGGCCCCTGCGCACCGCTGCCGCCGAAATCCAAAGGGCTGCTCCTGTAAAGGTAAGTGGTTTTTAAACTCACTACTCACCTCCCAGAAGGCCCCTGCGCACCGCTGCCGCCGAAATCCAAAGGGCTGCTCCTGTAAAGGTAAGGTTTTTAAATACACTACTCACCTCCCAGAAGGCCCCTGCGCACCGCTGCCGCCGAAATCCAAAGGGCTGCTCCTGTAAAGGTAAGTGGTTTTAAACTCACTACTCACCTCCCAGAAGGCCCCTGCGCACCGCTGCCGCCGAAATCCAAAGGGCTGCTCCTGTAAAGGTAAGGTTTTTTAAATACACTACTCACCTCCCAGAAGGCCCCTGCGCACCGCTGCCGCCGAAATCCAAAGGGCTGCTCCTGTAAAGGTAAGTGGTTTTAAACTCACTACTGACCTCCCAGAAGGCCCCTGCGCACCGCTGCCGCCGAAATCCAAAGGGCTGCTCCTGTAAAGGTAAGTGGTTTTAAACTCACTACTCACCTCCCAGAAGGCCCCTGCGCACCGCTGCCGCCGAAATCCAAAGGGCTGCTCCTGTAAAGGTAAGGTTTTAAATACACTACTCACCTCCAGAAGGCCCCTGCGCACCGCTGCCGCCGAAATCCAAAGGGCTGCTCCTGTAAAGGTAAGTGGTTTTAAACTCACTACTGACCTCCCAGAAGGCCCCTGCGCACCGCTGCCGCCGAAATCCAAAGGGCTGCTCCTGTAAAGGTAAGTGGTTTTAAACTCACTACTCACCTCCCAGAAGGCCCCTGCGCACCGCTGCCGCCGAAATCCAAAGGGCTGCTCCTGTAAAGGTAAGGTTTTTAAATACACTACTCACCTCCCAGAAGGCCCCTGCGCACCGCTGCCGCCGAAATCCAAAGGGCTGCTCCTGTAAAGGTAAGTGGTTTTAAACTCACTACTGACCTCCCAGAAGGCCCCTGCGCACCGCTGCCGCCGAAATCCAAAGGGCTGCTCCTGTAAAGGTAAGTGGTTTTAAACTCACTACTCACCTCCCAGAAGGCCCCTGCGCACCGCTGCCGCCGAAATCCAAAGGGCTGCTCCTGTAAAGGTAAGGTTTTTAAACTCACTACTCACCTCCCAGAAGGCCCCTGCGCACCGCTGCCGCCGAAATCCAAAGGGCTGCTCCTGTAAAGGTAAGTGGTTTTAAACTCACTACTGACCTCCCAGAATGCCCCTGCGCACCGCTGCCGCCGAAATCCAAAGGGCTGCTCCTGTAAAGGTAAGGTTTTTAAATACACTACACACCTCCCAGAAGGCCCCTGCGCACCGCTGCCGCCGAAATCCAAAGGGCTGCCCCTGTAAAGGTAAGTGGTTTTAAACTCACTACTGACCTCCCAGAAGGCCCCTGCGCACCGCTGCCGCCGAAATCCAAAGGGCTGCTCCTGTAAAGGTAAGTGGTTTTAAACTCACTACTCACCTCCCAGAAGGCCCCTGCGCACCGCTGCCGCCGAAATCCAAAGGGCTGCTCCTGTAAAGGTAAGAGTTTTTAAATCACTACTCACCTCCCAGAAGGCCCCTGCGCACCGCTGCCGCCGAAATCCAAAGGGCTGCTCCTGTAAAGGTAAGTGGTTTTTAAACTCACTACTGACCTCCCAGAAGGCCCCTGCGCACCGCTGTCGCCGAAATCCAAAGGGCTGCTCCTGTAAAGGTAAGTGGTTTTAAACTCACTACTCACCTCCCAGAAGGCCCCTGCGCACCGCTGCCGCCGAAATCCAAAGGGCTGCTCCTGTAAAGGTAAGGTTTTTAAATACACTACTCACCTCCCAGAAGGCCCCTGCGCACCGCTGCCGCCGAAATCCAAAGGGCTGCTCCTGTAAAGATAAGTGGTTTTAAATACACTACTCACCTCCCAGAAGGCCCCTGCGCACCGCTGCTGCCGAAATCCAAAGGGCTGCTCCTGTAAAGGTAAGTGGTTTTAAACTCACTACTGACCTCCCAGAAGGCCCCTGCGCACCGCTGCCGCCGAAATCCAAAGGGCTGCTCCTGTAAAGGTAAGTGGTTTTAAACTCACTACTCACCTCCCAGAAGGCCCCTGCGCACCGCTGCCGCCGAAATCCAAAGGGCTGCTCCTGTAAAGGTAAGGTTTTTAAATACACTACCCACCTCCCAGAAGGCCCCTGCGCACCGCTGCCGCCGAAATCCAAAGGGCTGCTCCTGTAAAGGTAAGTGGTTTTTAACTCACTACTGACCTCCCAGAAGGCCCCTGCGCACCGCTGCCGCCGAAATCCAAAGGGCTGCTCCTGTAAAGGTAAGTGGTTTTAAACTCACTACTCACCTCCCAGAAGGCCCCTGCGCACCGCTGCCGCCGAAATCCAAAGGGCTGCTCCTGTAAAGGTAAGGTTTTTAAATACACTACTCACCTCCCAGAAGGCCCCTGCGCACCGCTGCCGCCGAAATCCAAAGGGCTGCTCCTGTAAAGGTTAAGTGGTTTTAAACTCACTACTGACCTCCCAGAAGGCCCCTGCGCACCGCTGCCGCCGAAATCCAAAGGGCTGCTCCTGTAAAGGTAAGGTTTTTAAATACACTACTCACCTCCCAGAAGGCCCCTGCGCACCGCTGCCGCCGAAATCCAAAGGGCTGCTCCTGTAAAGGTAAGTGGTTTTAAACTCACTACTGACCTCCCAGAAGGCCCCTGCGCACCGCTGCCGCCGAAATCCAAAGGGCTGCTCCTGTAAAGGTAAGGTTTTTAAATACACTACTCACCTCCCAGAAGGCCCCTGCGCACCGCTGCCGCCGAAATCCAAAGGGCTGCTCCTGTAAAGGTAAGTGGTTTTAAACTCACTACTCACCTCCCAGAAGGCCCCTGCGCACCGCTGCCGCCGAAATCCAAAGGGCTGCTCCTGTAAAGGTAAGGTTTTTAAATGCACTACTGACCTCCCAGAAGGCCCCTGCGCACCGCTGCCGCCGAAATCCAAAGGGCTGCTCCTGTAAAGGTAAGGTTTTTAAATACACTACTCACCTCCCAGAAGGCCCCTGCGCACCGCTGCCGCCGAAATCCAAAGGGCTGCTCCTGTAAAGGTAAGTGGTTTTAAACTCACTACTCACCTCCCAGAAGGCCCCTGCGCACCGCTGCCGCCGAAATCCAAAGGGCTGCTCCTGTAAAGGTAAGGTTTTTAAATACACTACTCACCTCCCAGAAGGCCCCTGCGCACCGCTGCCGCCGAAATCCAAAGGGCTGCTCCTGTAAAGGTAAGTGGTTTTAAACTCACTACTCACCTCCCAGAAGGCCCCTGCGCACCGCTGCCGCCGAAATCCAAAGGGCTGCTCCTGTAAAGGTAAGTGGTTTTAAACTCACTACTCACCGCCCAGAAGGCCCCTGCGCACCGCTGCCGCCGAAATCCAAAGGGCTGCTCCTGTAAAGGTAAGTGGTTTTAAACTACACTACTGACCTCCCAGAAGGCCCCTGCGCACCGCTGCCGCCGAAATCCAAAGGGCTGCTCCTGTAAAGGTAAGTGTTTTTAAATACACTACTCACCTCCCAGAAGGCCCCTGCGCACCGCTGCCGCCGAAATCCAAAGGGCTGCTCGTGTAAAGGTAAGTGGTTTTAAACTCACTACTCACCTCCCAGAAGGCCCCTGCGCACCGCTGCCGCCGAAATCCAAAGGGCTGCTCCTGTAAAGGTAAGTGGTTTTAAACTCACTACTCACCTCCCAGAAGGCCCCTGCGCACCGCTGCCGCCGAAATCCAAAGGGCTGCTCCTGTAAAGGTAAGGTTTTTAAATACACTACTCACCTCCCAGAAGGGCCCCTGCGCACCGCTGCCGCCGAAATCCAAAGGGCTGCTCGTGTAAAGGTAAGTGGTTTTAAACTCACTACTCACCTCCCAGAAGGCCCCTGCGCACCGCAGCCGCCGAAATCCAAAGGGCTGCTCCTGTAAAGGTAAGTGGTTTTTAAACTCACTACTCACCTCCCAGAAGGCCCCTGCGCACCGCTGCCGCCGAAATCCAAAGGGCTGCTCCTGTAAAGGTAAGTGGTTTTAAACTCACTACTGACCTCCCAGAAGGCCCCTGCGCACCGCTGCCGCCGAAATCCAAAGGGCTGCTCCTGTAAAGGTAAGTGGTTTTAAACTCACTACTCACCTCCCAGAAGGCCCCTGCGCACCGCTGCCGCCGAAATCCAAAGGGCTGCTCCTGTAAAGGTAAGGTTTTTAAATACACTACTCACCTCCCAGAAGGCCCCTGCGCACCGCTGCCGCCGAAATCCAAAGGGCTGCTCCTGTAAAGGTAAGTGGTTTTAAACTCACTACTGACCTCCCAGAAGGCCCCTGCGCACCGCTGCCGCCGAAATCCAAAGGGCTGCTCCTGTAAAGGTAAGGTTTTTAAATACACTACTCACCTCCCAGAAGGCCCCTGCGCACCGCTGCCGCCGAAATCCAAAGGGCTGCTCCTGTAAAGGTAAGGTTTTTAAATACACTACTCACCTCCCAGAAGGCCCCTGCGCACCGCTGCCGCCGAAATCCAAAGGGCTGCTCCTGTAAAGGTAAGTGGTTTTAAACTCACCAGTCACCTCCCAGAAGGCCCCTGCGCACCGCTGCCGCCGAAATCCAAAGGGCTGCTCCTGTAAAGGTAAGTGGTTTTAAAATCACTACTGACCTCCCAGAAGGCCCCTGCGCACCGCTGCCGCCGAAATCCAAAGGGCTGCTCCTGTAAAGGTAAGGTTTTTAAATACACTACTCACCTCCCAGAAGGCCCCTGCGCACCGCTGCCGCCGAAATCCAAAGGGCTGCTCCTGTAAAGGTAAGTGGTTTTAAACTCACTACTCACCTCCCAGAAGGCCCCTGCGCACCGCTGCCGCCGAAATCCAAAGGGCTGCTCCTGTAAAGGTAAGTGGTTTTAAACTCACTACTCACCTCCCAGAAGGCCCCTGCGCACCGCTGCCGCCGAAATCCAAAGGGCTGCTCCTGTAAAGGTAAGGTTTTAAATACACTACTCACCTCCCAGAAGGCCCCTGCGCACCGCTGCCGCCGAAATCCAAAGGGCTGCTCCTGTAAAGGTAAGTGGTTTTAAACTCACTACTCACCTCCCAGAAGGCCCCTGCGCACCGCTGCCGCCGAAATCCAAAGGGGCTGCTCCTGTAAGGTAAGTGGTTTTAAACTCACTACTCACCTCCAGAAGGCCCCTGCGCACCGCTGCCGCCGAAATCCAAAGGGCTGCTCCTGTAAAGGTAAGGTTTTTAAATACACTACTCACCTCCCAGAAGGCCCCTGCGCACCGCTGCCGCCGAAATCCAAAGGGCTGCTCCTGTAAAGGTAAGTGGTTTTAAACTCACTACTCACCTCCCAGAAGGCCCCTGCGCACCGCTGCCGCCGAAATCCAAAGGGCTGCTCCTGTAAAGGTAAGTGGTTTTAAACTCACTACTCACCTCCAGAAGGCCTCTGCGCACCGCTGCCGCCGAAATCCAAAGGGCTGCTCCTGTAAAGGTAAGTGGTTTTAAACTCACTACTCACCTCCCAGAAGGCCCCTGCGCACCGCTGCCGCCGAAATCCAAAGGGCTGCTCCTGTAAAGGTAAGGTTTTTAAATACACTACTCACCTCCCAGAAGGCCCCTGCGCACCGCTGCCGCCGAAATCCAAAGGGCTGCTCCTGTAAAGGTAAGTGGTTTTAAACTCACTACTCACCTCCCAGAAGGCCCCTGCGCACCGCTGCCGCCGAAATCCAAAGGGCTGCTCCTGTAAAGGTAAGGTTTTTAATACACTACTCACCTCCCAGAAGGCCCCTGCGCACCGCTGCCGCCGAAATCCAAAGGGCTGCTCCTGTAAAGGTAAGTGGTTTTAAACTCACTACTCACCTCCCAGAAGGCCCCTGCGCACCGCTGCCGCCGAAATCCAAAGGGCTGCTCCTGTAAAGGTAAGTGGTTTTAAACTCACTACTCACCTCCCAGACGGCCCCTGCGCACCGCTGCCGCCGAAATCCAAAGGGCTGCTCCTGTAAAGGTAAGGTTTTTAAACTCACTACTCACCTCCCAGAAGGCCCCTGCGCACCGCTGCCGCCGAAATCCAAAGGGCTGCTCCTGTAAAGGTAAGGTTTTTAAATACACTACTCACCTCCCAGAAGGCCCCTGCGCACCGCTGCCGCCGAAATCCAAAGGGCTGCTCCTGTAAAGGTAAGTGGTTTTAAACTCACTACTCACCTCCCAGAAGGCCCCTGCGCACCGCTGCCGCCGAAATCCAAAGGGCTGCTCCTGTAAAGGTAAGGTTTTTAAATACACTACTCACCTCCCAGAAGGCCCCTGCGCACCGCTGCCGCCGAAATCCAAAGGGCTGCTCCTGTAAAGGTAAGTGGTTTTAAACTCACTACTCACCTCCCAGAAGGCCCCTGCGCACCGCTGCCGCCGAAATCCAAAGGGCTGCTCCTGTAAAGGTAAGGTTTTTAAATACACTACTCACCTCCCAGAAGGCCCCTGCGCACCGCTGCCGCCGAAATCCAAAGGGCTGCTCCTGTAAAGGTAAGTGGTTTTAAACTCACTACTCACCTCCCAGAAGGCCCCTGCGCACCGCTGCCGCCGAAATCCAAAGGGCTGCTCCTGTAAAGGTAAGTGGTTTTAAACTCACTACTCACCTCCCAGAAGGCCCCTGCGCACCGCTGCCGCCGAAATCCAAAGGGCTGCTCCTGTAAAGGTAAGGTTTTTAAATACACTACTCACCTCCCAGAAGGCCCCTGCGCACCGCTGCCGCCGAAATCCAAAGGGCTGCTCCTGTAAAGGTAAGTGGTTTTAAACTCACTACTCACCTCCCAGAAGGCCCCTGCGCACCGCTGCCGCCGAAATCCAAAGGGCTGCTCCTGTAAAGGTAAGGTTTTTAAATACACTACTCACCTCCCAGAAGGCCCCTGCGCACCGCTGCCGCCGAAATCCAAAGGGCTGCTCCTGTAAAGGTAAGTGGTTTTAAACTCACTACTCACCTCCCAGAAGGCCCCTGCGCACCGCTGCCGCCGAAATCCAAAGGGCTGCTCCTGTAAAGGTAAGGTTTTTAAATACACTACTCACCTCCCAGAAGGCCCCTGCGCACCGCTGCCGCCGAAATCCAAAGGGCTGCTCCTGTAAAGGTAAGTGGTTTTAAACTCACTACTCACCTCCCAGAAGGCCCCTGCGCACCGCTGCCGCCGAAATCCAAAGGGCTGCTCCTGTAAAGGTAAGGTTTTTAAATACACTACTCACCTCCCAGAAGGCCCCTGCGCACCGCTGCCGCCGAAATCCAAAGGGCTGCTCCTGTAAAGGTAAGTGGTTTTAAACTCACTACTCACCTACCAGAAGGCCCCTGCGCACCGCTGCCGCCGAAATCCAAAGGGCTGCTCCTGTAAAGGTAAGGTTTTTAAATACACTACTCACCTCCCAGAAGGCCCCTGCGCACCGCTGCCGCCGAAATCCAAAGGGCTGCTCCTGTAAAGGTAAGTGGTTTTAAACTCACTACTCACCTCCCAGAAGGCCCCTGCGCACCGCTGCCGCCGAAATCCAAAGGGCTGCTCCTGTAAAGGTAAGGTTTTTAAATACACTACTCACCTCCCAGAAGGCCCCTGCGCACCGCTGCCGCCGAAATCCAAAGGGCTGCTCCTGTAAAGGTAAGTGGTTTTAAACTCACTACTCACCTCCCAGAAGGCCCCTGCGCACCGCTGCCGCCGAAATCCAAAGGGCTGCTCCTGTAAAGGTAAGTGGTTTTAAACTCACTACTCACCTCCCAGAAGGCCCCTGCGCACCGCTGCCGCCGAAATCCAAAGGGCTGCTCCTGTAAAGGTAAGGTTTTTAAATACACTACTCACCTCCCAGAAGGCCCCTGCGCACCGCTGCCGCCGAAATCCAAAGGGCTGCTCCTGTAAAGGTAAGTGGTTTTAAACTCACTACTCACCTCCCAGAAGGCCCCTGCGCACCGCTGCCGCCGAAATCCAAAGGGCTGCTCCTGTAAAGGTAAGGTTTTTAAATACACTACTCACCTCCCAGAAGGCCCCTGCGCACCGCTGCCGCCGAAATCCAAAGGGCTGCTCCTGTAAAGGTAAGTGGTTTTAAACTCACTACTCACCTCCCAGAAGGCCCCTGCGCACCGCTGCCGCCGAAATCCAAAGGGCTGCTCCTGTAAAGGTAAGGTTTTTAAATACACTACTCACCTCCCAGAAGGCCCCTGCGCACCGCTGCCGCCGAAATCCAAAGGGCTGCTCCTGTAAAGGTAAGTGGTTTTAAACTCACTACTCACCTCCCAGAAGGCCCCTGCGCACCGCTGCCGCCGAAATCCAAAGGGCTGCTCCTGTAAAGGTAAGTGGTTTTAAACTCACTACTCACCTCCCAGAAGGCCCCTGCGCACCGCTGCCGCCGAAATCCAAAGGGCTGCTCCTGTAAAGGTAAGGTTTTTAAATACACTACTCACCTCCCAGAAGGCCCCTGCGCACCGCTGCCGCCGAAATCCAAAGGGCTGCTCCTGTAAAGGTAAGTAGTTTTAAACTCACTACTGACCTCCCAGAAGGCCCCTGCGCACCGCTGCCGCCGAAATCCAAAGGGCTGCTCCTGTAAAGCTAAGTGGTTTTAAACTCACTACTCACCTCCCAGAAGGCCCCTGCGCACCGCTGCCGCCGAAATCCAAAGGGCTGCTCCTGTAAAGGTAAGGTTTTTAAATACACTACTCACCTCCCAGAAGGCCCCTGCGCACCGCTGCCGCCGAAATCCAAAGGGCTGCTCCTGTAAAGGTAAGTGGTTTTAAACTCACTACTCACCTCCCAGAAGGCCCCTGCGCACCGCTGCCGCCGAAATCCAAAGGGCTGCTCCTGTAAAGGTAAGGTTTTTAAATACACTACTCACCTCCCAGAAGGCCCCTGCGCACCGCTGCCGCCGAAATCCAAAGGGCTGCTCCTGTAAAGGTAAGGTTTTTAAATACACTACTCACCTCCCAGAAGGCCCCTGCGCACCGCTGCCGCCGAAATCCAAAGGGCTGCTCCTGTAAAGGTAAGGTTTTTAAATACACTATTCACCTCCCAGAAGGCCCCTGCGCACCGCTGTCGCAGACATCCAAAGGGCTGCTCCTGTAAAGGTAAGTGGTTTTAAACTCACTACTCACCTCCCAGAAGGCCCCTGCGCACCGCTGCCGCCGAAATCCAAAGGGCTGCTCCTGTAAAGGTAAGGTTTTTAAATACACTACTCACCTCCCAGAAGGCCCCTGCGCACCGCTGCCGCCGAAATCCAAAGGGCTGCTCCTGTAAAGGTAAGTGGTTTTAAACTCACTACTCACCTCCCAGAAGGCCCCTGCGCACCGCTGCCGCCGAAATCCAAAGGGCTGCTCCTGTAAAGGTAAGGTTTTTAAATACACTACTCACCTCCCAGAAGGCCCCTGCGCACCGCTGCCGCCGAAATCCAAAGGGCTGCTCCTGTAAAGGTAAGTGGTTTTAAACTCACTACTCACCTCCCAGAAGGCCCCTGCGCACCGCTGCCGCCGAAATCCAAAGGGCTGCTCCTGTAAAGGTAAGGTTTTTAAATACACTACTCACCTCCCAGAAGGCCCCTGCGCACCGCTGCCGCCGAAATCCAAAGGGCTGCTCCTGTAAAGGTAAGGTTTTTAAATACACTACTGACCTCCCAGAAGGCCCCTGCGCACCGCTGCCGCCGAAATCCAAAGGGCTGCTCCTGTAAAGCTAAGTGGTTTTAAACTCACTACTCACCTCCCAGAAGGCCCCTGCGCACCGCTGCCGCCGAAATCCAAAGGGCTGCTCCTGTAAAGGTAAGGTTTTTAAATACACTACTCACCTCCCAGAAGGCCCCTGCGCACCGCTGCCGCCGAAATCCAAAGGGCTGCTCCTGTAAAGGTAAGTGGTTTTAAACTCACTACTCACCTCCCAGAAGGCCCCTGCGCACCGCTGCCGCCGAAATCCAAAGGGCTGCTCCTGTAAAGGTAAGGTTTTTAAATACACTACTCACCTCCCAGAAGGCCCCTGCGCACCGCTGCCGCCGAAATCCAAAGGGCTGCTCCTGTAAAGGTAAGGTTTTTAAATACACTACTCACCTCCCAGAAGGCCCCTGCGCACCGCTGCCGCCGAAATCCAAAGGGCTGCTCCTGTAAAGGTAAGGTTTTTAAATACACTATTCACCTCCCAGAAGGCCCCTGCGCACCGCTGCCGCAGACATCCAAAGGGCTGCTCCTGTAAAGGTAAGTGGTTTTAAACTCACTACTCACCTCCCAGAAGGCCCCTGCGCACCGCTGCCGCCGAAATCCAAAGGGCTGCTCCTGTAAAGGTAAGGTTTTTAAATACACTACTCACCTCCCAGAAGGCCCCTGCGCACCGCTGCCGCCGAAATCCAAAGGGCTGCTCCTGTAAAGGTAAGTGGTTTTAAACTCACTACTCACCTCCCAGAAGGCCCCTGCGCACCGCTGCCGCCGAAATCCAAAGGGCTGCTCCTGTAAAGGTAAGGTTTTTAAATACACTACTCACCTCCCAGAAGGCCCCTGCGCACCGCTGCCGCCGAAATCCAAAGGGCTGCTCCTGTAAAGGTAAGGTTTTTAAATACACTACTCACCTCCCAGAAGGCCCCTGCGCACCGCTGCCGCCGAAATCCAAAGGGCTGCTCCTGTAAAGGTAAGTGGTTTTAAACTCACTACTCACCTCCCAGAAGGCCCCTGCGCACCGCTGCCGCCGAAATCCAAAGGGCTGCTCCTGTAAAGGTAAGGTTTTTAAATACACTACTCACCTCCCAGAAGGCCCCTGCGCACCGCTGCCGCCGAAATCCAAAGGGCTGCTCCTGGAAAGGTAAGTGGTTTTAAACTCACTACTCACCTCCCAGAAGGCCCCTGCGCACCGCTGCCGCCGAAATCCAAAGGGCTGCTCCTGTAAAGGTAAGGTTTTTAAATACACTACTCACCTCCCAGAAGGCCCCTGCGCACCGCTGCCGCCGAAATCCAAAGGGCTGCTCCTGGAAAGGTAAGTGGTTTTAAACTCACTACTCACCTCCCAGAAGGCCCCTGCGCACCGCTGCCGCCGAAATCCAAAGGGCTGCTCCTGTAAAGGTAAGGTTTTTAAATACACTACTCACCTCCCAGAAGGCCCCTGCGCACCGCTGCCGCCGAAATCCAAAGGGCTGCTCCTGTAAAGGTAAGGTTTTTAAATACACTACTCACCTCCCAGAAGGCCCCTGCGCACCGCTGCCGCCGAAATCCAAAGGGCTGCTCCTGTAAAGGTAAGGTTTTTAAATACACTACTCACCTCCCAGAAGGCCCCTGCGCACCGCTGCCGCCGAAATCCAAAGGGCTGCTCCTGTAAAGGTAAGTGGTTTTAAACTCACTACTCACCTCCCAGAAGGCCCCTGCGCACCGCTGCCGCCGAAATCCAAAGGGCTGCTCCTGTAAAGGTAAGGTTTTTAAATACACTACTCACCTCCCAGAAGGCCCCTGCGCACCGCTGCCGCCGAAATCCAAAGGGCTGCTCCTGTAAAGGTAAGTGGTTTTAAACTCACTACTCACCTCCCAGAAGGCCCCTGCGCACCGCTGCCACCGAAATCCAAAGGGCTGCTCCTGTAAAGGTAAGGTTTTTAAATACACTACTCACCTCCCAGAAGGCCCCTGCGCACCGCTGCCGCCGAAATCCAAAGGGCTGCTCCTGTAAAGGTAAGTGGTTTTAAACTCACTACTCACCTCCCAGAAGGCCCCTACGCACCGCTGCCGCCGAAATCCAAAGTGCTGCTCCTGTAAAGGTAAGGTTTTTAAATACACTACTCACCTCCCAGAAGGCCCCTGCGCACCGCTGCCGCCGAAATCCAAAGGGCTGCTCCTGTAAAGGTAAGTGGTTTTAAACTCACTACTCACCTCCCAGAAGGCCCCTGCGCACCGCTGCCGCCGAAATCCAAAGGGCTGCTCCTGTAAAGGTAAGTGGTTTTAAACTCACTACTCACCTCCCAGAAGGCCCCTGCGCACCGCTGCCGCCGAAATCCAAAGGGCTGCTCCTGTAAAGGTAAGGTTTTTAAATACACTACTCACCTCCCAGAAGGCCCCTGCGCACCGCTGCCGCCGTAATCCAAAGGGCTGCTCCTGTAAAGGTAAGTGGTTTTAAACTCACTACTCACCTCCCAGAAGGCCCCTGCGCACCGCTGCCGCCGAAATCCAAAGGGCTGCTCCTGTAAAGGTAAGGTTTTTAAATACACTACTCACCTCCCAGAAGGCCCCTGCGCACCGCTGCCCCCGAAATCCAAAGGGCTGCTCCTGTAAAGGTAAGGTTTTTTTCGGATTATCGAGGGGTTATCGTGGAAACGTACAACATTCTAACAGGATTAGACAGTGTAGATTCAGAAAGAATGTTTCCGATGGTGAGCGAGTCCAGGACGAGGGGTCAAAGGTTAAGGATAAGGGGTAAATCTTTTAGGACTGAGTTCAGGAGAAATTTCTTCACCCAGAAAATAGTGAATCTGTGTTAATAACGAACCAGGAAGTAGTTGAAGCCAAGACGTTGTGTAATTTCAAGAAATAATTAGATATATATGTTGGGACGAAAGGTATAAAGAGATACGGGCGGGGGGGGCGGGCGGATCAGAGTATTGAACTTGATGGTCAGCTATGATTGGCGGAACAGGCTCGAAGGGCCGAATTGGCTACTCCTGTTTCTACTTTCTATGTAAGCAAAGGGAATTAAACAGATGTTAAAAAGAGTAGTTGGAAAACCTTTGATCCTTCCTGGCTGATATTCAAACACGTCCACGTGTTATTTTTAGGCTTTGGGGCGGAGGACATGCCTGGAAGCAGACTGTGTTTAAAATTTGGTTTGGTCTTTTGCATTTGCGGGGAAAATGGCAACATGCTTGTTCAAGGGAGATCGCAGCCACTTTGTTGCTCTGAGAGTGTGCATAGCTGGAAGTGAATACAATTTGGGCCTGGGGATTGAGTACCCACATGTGTTCCTCGAGCATTCCTCAAAAGCAGTGCCAGAGTCACGGATTGATTTTTTAAATTCCATCATGGGATGTGGGCGTTGCTGGCTGAGCCAGAATTTATTGCCCAGCCCTGAGACCATTTAAGAGTCAGTCACATTGCTCTGGGCTTGGAGTAACGTGTCGGCCAGACCAGGTAAGGATGAAGATTTCCTTCCCGATAGAACATTAGTGAACAAGATGGGTTTTGCGACATGATTTCATCGTTACCTTTAGACCTTTAATTCCAGATTTCTATCGCATTAAATTTTCACCGTCTGCCATCGAACTCTGGTCCCGAGAGCATGACTCTGGGTCACTCAATTACTTGTTCAGTGACAATATCGCTGGCCCATTGCCTCCATGAGTCACCAATACCTTCTAAGAAATCAACAGTGTAACCCGGACGCCACTTCAAGAACACCATTTGCCTTTGAATCTTTACTTTTTCACCTTTGGCTGAATCTGGAACGAAATGCAGTGGATTTTGTCCAGGTTATTCCAGAGCCACTTTGTGACGCAGAATTCTGCTTTTCTGAAAGAGGAGCCCCGGAATAAGCATGGACTCCTGTTCTATACGACACCGAGACTGGAAACTGTGCTATAGTTTAGTTTTCGAAAAAATGCACATTATTCATAAAATATATCAAGGTTTTTAACGTAACAATTCCACTTCAACATCACAGGAACTCCAACACAGTTAAATTTCTTTAAACAATTTAACTAGCACTCTGAGACACAACAATATACTTCAAACTGATACAATTGTCAATTCGCATTTCATATCTATCTGCTTTTGTTTTTTTGGACAAACATATTAAATGTCAAGGATACATAGATATATAAAAGATAGGAGAAGCAGAAGGCCTTTTGACCCTTCGAGCCTGCTCCACCATTCACGATCAGGGCTGATCATCCAACTCAAAAGCTGAATCCTGCTCCCCCCACATAGACACAGACCATTACAGCGCAGTACAGGCCCTTCGGCCCTCCATGTTGCGCCGACCTGTGAAACCACTCAAAAGCCCATCTACACCATTCCGGTATCGTCCACATGTCTATCCAATGACCATTTCAATGCCCTTAATGTTGGCGAGTTCACTGTTGATGCAGGCAGGGCATTACACGCCCTTACTACTCTCTGAGTAAAGAACCTACCTCTGACATCTGTCCTATATCTATCTGCCCTAAATTTGAAGCTATGTCCCCTCGTACTAGACATCACCATCCGAGGAAAAAGGCTCCTACTAAAATCCACCCAATCTAATCCTCAGATCATCTTGTATGCCTCAATTAAGTCACCTCATAACCTTGTTCTCACTAACGAAAACAGCCTCAAGTCCCTCAGCCTTCCCTCATAAGGGCTTCCCTCCATAACCAGGCAGCATTCTGGTAAATCTCCTCTGCAACATTTCCAATGCTTCCACATCCTTCCTATAATGCGGCGACCAGAAATGCACGCAATACTCCAAATGCGGCCGCACCAGAGATTTGTACAGCTGTAACCTGACCTCCTGGCTCCGAAAATCAATCCCTCTACCAATAAAGGTTAACAGACCGTACGCCTTCTTAACAACCCTCTCGACCTGGTTGGCAGCTTTCAGGGATCTATATACATGGGTACCGAGATCTCTCTTCTCATCCACGCTACCACGAATCTTACCATTAGCCCAGTACACTGTCTTCCTGTTATTCCTCCGAAAATGAATCACCTCACATCTTTCTGCATTAAACTCCATTTGCCACCTCTCAGCCCAGCTCTGCAGTTTATCAATGTCCCTCCATAACCTGTAACACCCTTCCGCACTGTCCACAACTCCACCGACTTTAGTGTCATCTGCAAATTTACTCACCCATCCTTCGACGCCCTCCTCCAGGTCATTTAGAAAACTGACAAACAGCAGTGTCCCCCAAAACAGATCCTTGTGGTACAGCACTAGTAACTGGACTCCAGTCAGAACATTGCCCATCAACCATCACCCTTTGTCTTCTTCCAGCTAGCCAATTTCTGATCCAAACTGCTAAATCACCCTGAATCCCATGCCTCCGTATTTTCTGCAATAGCCTACCGTGGGGAACCTTATCAAACACTTTACTGAAATCCATACACAACACATCAACTGCTTTATCCTCATCCACGTGTCTGGTCACCTTCTCAAAGAACTCAATAAGGTTTGTGAGGCACGACCTACCCTTCACAAAACCATGTTGACTATCTCTAATCATATTATTCCTTTCCAGATGATTATACATCCTATCTCTTATAAACCTTTCAATGACTTTGCGCACAACAGGAGTAAGGCACATTGGTCTATAGTTACCGGGGTTGTCTCTACTCCCCTTCTTGAACAAGGGGACAACATTTGCTATCCTCCAGTCTTCTGGCACTATTCCTGTAGACAAAGATGACTTAAAGATCAAAGCCAAAGTCTCAGCAATCTCCTCCCTAGCTTCCCAGAGAATCGTAGGATAAATCCCATTCGGCCCAGGGGACTTATGTATTTTCAGACTTACCAGAATTGCTAACACCTCCTCCTTATGAACCTCAAGCCATGCTAGTCTAGTAGCTTGCATCTCAATACTCTCCTCGACAACATTGTCCTTTTCCTGTGTGAATACTGAAGAAAAATATTCATTTAGCACCTCTCCTATCTCCTCCGACTCCACGCACAACTTCCCACTACTGTCCTTGACTGGCCCTACTCTTACTCTAGTCATTCTTTTATTCCTGACAGATTTCTAGAAAGCTTGAGGGTTATCCTTGATCCTCCCTGCCGAAGACTTCTCATGTCCCCTCCTGGCTCTTCTTAGCTCTCTCTTTAGGCCCTTCCTAGCTAACTTGTAACTCTCGAGCGTCCTAACTGAACCTTCACGTCACATCTTTACAAAAGCCTCCTTTTTCCTCTTGACAAGTGTTTCAACTGCTTTAGTAAACCACGGTTCCCTCGATGGACCACTTCCTCACTGCCTGACAGGTACATACTTATTAAGGACACGCAGTAGCTGTACCTTGAACAAGCTCCACATTTCCATTGTGCCCATCCCCTGCAGTTTTCCTCTACATCCGATGCACCCTAAGTCTTGCCTCATCGCATCATAATTGCCTTTCCCCCAGATATAACACTTGCCCTGCGGTATATACCTATCCCTTTCCATCACTAAAGTAAACGTAATCGAATTGTGGTCACTATCACCAAAGTACTCACCTACCTCCAAATCTAACACCTGCCCAGGTTCATTACCCAGTCCCAAATCTAATATGGCCTCGCCTCTCGTTGTCCTATCTACATACTGCGTCAAGAAACTCTCCTGCACACATTGGGCAAAAACGGACCCATCTAAAGTGCTCCAACTATAGCGTTTCCAGTCAATATTTAGAAAGTTAAAGTCCTCCATAACAACTGCCCTGTTACTTTCGCTCCGATCCAGAATCATCTTTGCAATCCTTTCCTCTACATCTCTGGATCTTTTCGGAAACCTATAGAAAACCCCTGACAGGGTGACCTCACCTGTCCTGTTGCTAACCTCAGCAGACGAGTCCTCATCAAACGTTCTTTCTGCAACCGTAATACTGTCCTTGACTAATAATGCCACGCCTCCCCCTCTTTTACCACCTTCCCTGAGTTTACTGAAATATGTAAACCCCGGCACCTGCAAAATCCATTCCTGTCCCTGCTCTATCTCATGTCGCGGAGATGGCCACAACATCGACGTCTCAGGTACCAACCCATGCCGCAAGTTCACCCACTTATTCCGGATGCTCCTGGCATTGAAGGAGACACACTTTAAACCACCTTCTTGCCTACTGGTAAACTCCTGCAATGTTGAAACCTTACTCATGACCTTGCTACTCTGAACCTCCTGTATACTGAAGCTACAATTCAGGTTCCAACTCCCCTACTGATCCAGCTTAAACCCTCCCGAAGAGCATTGGCAAATATCCCCCCAGTATATTGGTACCCCTCTGGTCCAGGTGTAGACCATCCCGTTTGTAGAAGTCACATCTACTTCAGAATTTGGCCAATTGGATAAGCAACTGGCAATCACATAAACGACAGAGGGTGGTGGTGGATGGAAGATTTTCAAACTGTAGACCAGTTATCAGCGGTGTACCACAGGGGTCAGTGCTGGGTCCTCTGCTATTTGTGATTTTTATCAATGACTTGGAGGAGGGGACTGAAGAGTGGGTCCGTAAATTTGCTGATCACACCAAGATTGGTGGAGTAGTGGATGAGGTGGAGGGCTGTTGTAGGCTGCAAAGAGACATTGGTAGGATGCAGAGCTGCGCCGAAAAATGGTAGATGGAGTTTAACCCTGATAAGGGCGAGGTGATTCATTTTTATGGAAAACATTTGAGTGCGGATTACAGGGTCATCGGCAGAGTTCTGAGGAATGTGGAGGAACAGAGAGATCTTGGGGTTCATGTCCACAGATCTCTGAAGTTTGCCACTCAAGTGGATAGAGCCGTGAAGAAAGCTTATCGTGTGTTAGCGTTTATTAACGGGGGCTTGAGTTTAACAGCCGCGTGTTTATGCTGCAAGTATACACGACACTGGTGAGACCACATTTGGAGTACTGTGTGCAGTTCTGGTCACCTCATTATAGGAAGGATGTGGAAGCGTGCAAAGGAGATTCACCAGGATGCTGCCTGGTTTGCAGGATAGGTCTGATGAGGAAAGGTTGAGGGAGCTAGTGCTTTTCTCTTTGGAGCGGAGGAGGATGAGAGGCGACTTAATAGAGGTTTATAAGATAATGAGGGGGATAGATAGAGTGGACGTTCAGAGACTATTTCCTCGGGTGGATGTAGCTGTTACAAGGGAGCATAATTATCAGATTCAAGGTGGGAGATATAGGAGGGATGTCCGAGGTACGTTCTTTACTCAGGGAATGGTTATGGTGTGGAATGGATTGCCTGCTGTGATAGTGGAGTCGGACACTTTAGGAACTTTCAAGCGGTTATTGGATAGGCACATGGAGCACACCAGAATGACAGGGAGTGGGGTAGCTTCATCTTGGTTTCGCACAATGCTCGGCACAACATCGAGGGCCGAAGGGCCTCTTCAGGTCTGTACTGTTCTATGTTCCATGTTCTATGTTCTAAACACCCATTTTTTTAAAGGTACTCTCACTACAGATATTTATATACACACCCATGTATAAACACCCATTTCTTAAAGGTAGTCTCACATTACAATACCGGTATATACTGGTGATGGGGTTTGGAAATGGTGGATACTGTGATTGGGTTTGTGGTTTGGACATGGTGGATACTGTGATGGGTTTTGGGTTCGGACATCGTGGATACAGTGATGGGATTTGGGTTCGGACATGGCTGTTACTATGATGGAGTTTGGACATGGTGGACACTGTGATGGGGTTTGGGTTTCGGATATGGTGTATACTGTGAGGGGTCTGGGTGCTGACATGGTGTGTACAGTGATGGGGTTTGGCATTGGACATGGTGGATACTGTGATGGGGTTTGTGATTTGGCGTTGGGGGATACTGTGATGATGTTTGAGGTCTGGACATGTTGGATACTTTGCTGGGGTTTGGCATTCGGACATGATGGATACTGTGAAGGGATGTGGACATGGTGGATACTGAGATGGGGTTTGGACATGCTGGATACTGTGATGGGGATTGGGGTTAGGACATGGTGGATACTGTGATGGGCTTTGGACATGGTGGATAATGTGATTGGGTTTGGTGATTTGACATGGTGGATACTGTGATGCGTCTTGTGTCTGGACCTGGTGGATACACAGATGGGGTTTGGGGATCGGACATGGTGGATACTGTGATGGGTCTTGGGTCCGAGCATGGTGAATACTGCGATCGGGTTTTGGGATGTGACACGGTGGATACTGTGATGGGGTTTGGTTTTCCGACAGTGTCGATACTGTGATGGCGTTTGGGTTTTGGCTATGGTGTATCCTGTGATGGGCTTTAGGGTTTGGACACGGTGGATACTGTTATGGGGTTTGAGTTTTGGGCATGGTGGATACTGTGATGCGGTTTGGGGTTAGGACATGGTGGATACTCTGATAGGCGTTGTGCTCGGACATGGTCGATTTCAGCGGGAGCGGAGCAGGCTAGTCAATTTCAGCGGGAGCAGTGCGCAATTGATTACTGGGAGGTACGTTTCTCCTTTAAAAACACTTGTCTTTGCAGAAGCAGGCCAATCGATTTCAGCGGGAGCGGAGCAGGCTAGTCAATTTCAGCGGGAGCAGTGCGCAAGTGATTTCTGGGAGGTAAGTTTCTCCTTTAAAAACACCTGTCTTTGCAGGAGCAAGCCAGTCGATTTCAGCGGGAGCGGAGCAGACTAGTCAATTTCAGCGGGAGCAGTGCGCAAATGATTTCTGGGAGGTAGGTTTCTCCTTTAAAAACACTTGTCTTTGCAGGAGCAGGCCAGTCGATTTCAGCGGGAGCGGAGCAGGCTGGTCAATTTCAGCGGGAGCAGTGCGCAAGTGATTTCTGGGAGGTAAGTTTCTCCTTTAAAAGCACTTGTCTTTGCAGGAGCAGGCCAGTCGATTTCAGCGGGAGCGGAGCAGACTAGTCAATTTCAGCGGGAGCAGTGCGCAAGTGATTTCTGGGAGGTAGGTTTCTCCTTTAAAAACACTTGTCTTTGCAGGAGCAGGCCAGTCGATTTCAGCGGGAGCGGTGCGTTCGTGGTTTCTGGGAGACCTTCACAGGAGCAGGCTAGTCAATTTCAGCGGTAAACACTTACCTGGTCCCGTTTTCGGTTCCTCTTTGCTGTTATATTAAAACAATTTAGTGTTTAAGGCGGGAAAAGGAATTTCGACCCGCGGACTTCTGGGAAGACACTCACCAATAAATTCTGGTGGAGAGGAAACCCGAGACACTACACGTGTAGTGTCTCCCACCCGCCCTCCTCCTCTAACCTAATAATAAAACCCTTTGGTGTGAGGTAAGTACCATATTTTATTATATTATTATTATTTTTTTTAAAATTTAATTTAGTTGTTAGCCAGATCTTGGTAGAAAGTTAGAGGGATGGCAGGGAAGGGAGTGCAATGTTCCTCCTGCAGGATGTTTGAGGTGAGGGATGCCGTTAGTGTCCCTGCTGATTTTACCTGCAGGAAGTGCTGCCATCTCCAGCTCATCCAAGACCGAGTTAGGGAACTGGAGCTGGAGTTGGAAGAACTTCGGATCATTCGGGAGGCAGAGGGGGTCATAGATAGCAGCTTCAGGGAATTAGTTACACCAAAGATTGGAGATAGATGGGTAACTGTAAGAGGGACTGGGAAGAAGCAGTCAGTGCAGGGACCTCCTGCGGTCGTTCCCCTGAGAAACAAATATACCACATTGGATACTTGTGGGGGGGGGGACTTACCAAGGGTAAGCCATGGGGTACGGGCCTCTGGCACGGAGTCTGTCCCTGTTGCTCAGAAGGGAAGGGGGAGAGGAGCAGAGCATTAGTAATTGGGGACTCGATAGTCAGGGGCACAGATAGGAGATTTTGTGGGAGCGTGAGAGACTCACGTTTGGTATGTTGCCTCCCAGGTGCAAGGGTACGTGATGTCTCGGATCGTGTTTTCCGGGTCCTTAGGGGGGAGGGGAAGCAGCCCCAAGTCGTGGTCCACATTGGCACTAACGACATAGGTAGGAAAGGGGACAAGGATGCCAGGCAGGCTCTCAGGGAGCTAGGATGGAAGCTCAGAACTAGAACAAACAGAGTTGTTATCTTTGGGTTGTTGCCCGTGCCACGTGATAGTGAGATGAGGAATAGGGACAGAGAGCAATTAAACACGTGGCTACAGGGATGGTGCAGGCGGATTCAGATTTCTGGATAACTGGGGCTCTTTCTGGGGAAGGTGGGACCTCTACAGACAGGATGGTTTACATCTGAAACTGAGGGGCACAAATATCCTGGGGGGGGGGGGAGATTTGTTAGTGCTCTTTGGGGGTGGGGGGGTTAAACTAATGCAGCAGGGGCATGGGAACCTGGATTGTAGTTTTAGGGTAAGGGAGAATGAGAGTATAGAGGCCAGGAGCACAGATTTGACGTCGCAGGAGGGGGGCCAGTGTTCAGGTAGGTGGTTTGAAGTGTGTCTACTTCAATGCCAGGAGTATACGAAATAAGGTAGGAAAACTGACAGCATGGGTTGGTACCTGGGACTTCGATGTTGTGGCCGTTTCGGAGACATGGATAGAGCAGGGACAGGAATGGATGTTGCATGTTCCGGGGTTTAGGTGTTTTAGTAAGCTCAGAGAAGGAGGCAAAAGAGGGGGAGGTGTGGCGCTGCTAGTCAAGAGCAGAATTACGGTGGCGGAGAGGATGCTAGATGGGGACTCTTCTTCCGAGGTAGTATGAACTGAGGTTAGAAACAGGAAAGGAGAGGTCACCCTGTTGGGAGTTTTCTATAGGCCTCCAAATAGTTCTAGGGATGTAGAGGAAAGGATGGCGAAGATGATTCTGGGTAAGAGCGAAAGTAACAGGATAGTTATTATGGGAGACTTGAACTTTCCCAATATTGACTGGAAAAGATATAGTTCAAGTACATTAAATGGGTCGTTTTTTGTACAATGTGTGCAGGAGGGTTTCCTGACACAATATGTTGACAGGCCAACAAGAGGCGAGGCCACGTTGGATTTGGTTTTGGGTCATGAACCAGGCCAGGTGTTGGATTTGGAGGTAGGAGAGCACTTTGGGGACAGTGACCACAATTCGGTGACGTTTTCGTTAATGATGGAAAGGGATAAGTATACACCGCAGGGCAAGCGTTATAGCTGGGGGAAGGGCAATTATGATGCCATTAGACGTGACTTGGGGGGGGGGATAATGTGGAGAAGTAGGATGCAAGTGTTGGGCACACTGGATAAGTGGAGCTTGTTCAAGGATCAGCTACTGCGTGTTCTTGATAAGTATGTACCGGTCAGTCAGGGAGGAAGGCGTCGAGCGAGGGAACCGTGGTTTTCCAAAGAAGTGGAATCTCTTGTTAAGAGGAAGGAGGAGGCCTATGTGAAGATGAGGTGTGAAGTTTCAGTTGGGGCGATGGATAGTTACAAGGTAGCGAGGAAGGATCTAAAGAGAGGGCTGAGACGAGCAAGGAGGGGACAGGAGAAGTATTTGGAAGGTAGGATCAAGGAAAACCCAAAAGCTTTCTTGCGGTATGTCAGGAATAAGTGAATGACTCGGGAAAGAGTAGGACCAGTCAAGGACACGGATGGGAAGTTGTGTGTGGCGTCTGAAGAGATCGGCGAGATACTAAATGAATATTTTTCGTCAGTATTCACTCAGGAAAAAGATAATGTTGTGTAGGACAATGTTGAGACACAGGCTCAGAGAATAGATGGCATTGAGGTACGCAGGGAAGAGGTGTTGGCAATTCTAGACAGGCTGAAAATAGATAAGCCCCCGGGTCCTGATGGGATTTATCCTAGGATTCTCTAGGAGGCCAGGGGAGAGATTGCTGCATCTTTGGCTTTGATTTTTATGTCATCATTGGCTACAGGAATAGTGCGAGAGGACTGGAGGATAGCAAATTCAAAATTGCTATCCCCTTTGTTCAAAAAGGGGAGCAGAGACAACCCCGGAAACTATAGACCGGTGAGCCTCACGTCTGTAGTGGGTAAAGTCTTGGAGGGGATTATAAGAGACAAGATTTATAATCATCTAGATAGGAATAATGTGATCAGGGATATGCAGTATGGCTTTGTGAAAGGTAGGTCATGCCTCACAAACCTTATCGAGTTCTTTGAGAAGGTGACTGAACAGGTAGCCGAGGGTAGAGCAGTTGATGTGGTGTATATGGATTTCAGCAAAGCGTTTGATAAGGTTTCCCACGGTAGGCTATTGCAGAAAATACGGAGGCTGGGGATTGAGGGTGATTTAGAGATGTGGGTCAGAAATTGGCTAGCTGAAAGAAGACAGAGGGTGGTGGTTGATGGGAAATGTTCAGAATGGAGTTCAGTTACAAGTGGAGTACCACAAAGATCTGTTCTGGGGCCGTTGCTGTTTGTCATTTTTATCAATGACCTAGAGGAAGGCGCAATAGGGTGGGTGAGTAAATTTGCAGACGATACTAAAGTCGGAGGTGTTGTCGATAGTGTGGAAGGATGTAGCAGGTTACAGAGGGATATAGATAAGCTGCAGAGCTGGGCTGAGAGGTGGCAAATGGAGTTTAATGTAGAGAAGTGTGAGGTGATTCACTTTGGAAGGAGTAACAGGAATGCGGAATATTTGGCTAATGGTAAAGTTCTTGGACGTGTGGATGAGCAGAGGGATCTAGGTGTCCATGTGCATAGATCCTGAAAGTTGCCACCCAGGTTGATAGGGTTGTGAATAAGGCCTATGGAGTGTTGACCTTTATTGGTAGAGGGATTGAGTTCCGGAGTCAGGAGGTCATGTTGCAGCTATACAGAACTCTGGTATGGCCGCATTTGGAGTATTGCGTACAGTTCTGGTCACCTCATTATAGGACGGACGTGGAGGCTTTGGAGCGGGTGCAGAGGAGATTTACCAGGATGTTGCCTGGTATGGAGGGAACATCTTATGAGGAAAGGCTGATGGACTTGAGGTTGTTTTCGTTGGAGAGAAGACGGTTAAGAGGAGACTTAATAGAGGCATACAAAATGATCAGGGGGTTAGATAGGGTAGACAGTGAGAGCCTTCTCCCGCGGATGGAAATGGCTGGCACAAGGGGATAGATATAGGACAGAGGTCAGAGGTAGGTTCTTTACGCAAAGAGTAGTGAGGCCGTGGAATGTCCTACCTGCTACAGTGGGGTTTGGGGTCTGTACATGGTGTATTTTGTGATGTGGCTTGGGGTCCAGATATGGTGGATGCTGTGATGGGGTTTGGACGTCGGACATGGTGGATACTGTGATGGGGTTTGGGCTTCGGACATGGTGGATACTGTGATGGGGTTTTGGGCCGGACATGGTAGGTAAAGTGATGATGGGGTTGTTTTTCGGACATGGTGGATACTGAGATGGGGCTTGGGGTTTGGACATGGTGTATACTGTCATGACGTATGGGTGCGGACATGGTGTATACTTTTATGGCGATTGTGGTTTGGCCATGGTGAATAATGTGATGGGGTTTGGGGTTTGCCGTTGTTGGATACATGGATGGGATATGGACATGGTGGATTCTGTGATGGGGTTTGTTCATGCATGATACTGTGATAGGTATTGCGGTTTGGAAATGGTGGATACTGTGATTGGGTTTGGCGTTGGTGGATACTTAGATGGGTTTTAGGATTCGGACATGGTGGATACCGTGATTAGATTTGGACATGGTGGATACTGTGATAGTGTTTGGACATGTCGGATACTGTAATGGGGTTTGGAGTTTCGAAATGGTGGACACTGTGATGCCGTTTGGACATGGTGGATACTGTGATGGGGTTTGGACATGGTGCATACTGTGATGGGGTGTGGGGTTTGGCCATGGTGGATACTGTGATGGGGCTTGGGATTCGGAAATGGTGGATACTGTGATGAGGTTGGGACATGGTGGATACTGTGAATGGGTTTGGGGTTTGGACATGGTGGGTACTGTGATGGGGTTTGGGATTCGAACATGGTGGATAGTGTGATGGGGTTGGACATGGTGGATACTGTGATTGGATTTGGGTTTTGGATATGCTGGATACTGTGGTGGGTCTTGGGTCCGGACATGGTAATTAAAGTGATGCGGTTGTGTTTCGGACTTGGTGGATACTCTGATGGGGCTTGGGGTTTGGACATGGTGTATACTGTCATGACGTATGGGTGCGGACATGGTGTATACTTTTATCGCGATTGGGGTTTGTACATGATGAATAATGTGATGGGGTTTGGGGTTTGCTGTTGGTGGATACATGGATGGGATATGGACATGGTGGATACTGTGATGGGGTTTGCTCATGCAGGATACTGTGATAGGGATTGCGGTTTGGACATGGTGGATACTGTGATTGGGTTTGGGTTTTGGCGTTGCTGGATACTGTTATGGGTTTTAGGATTCGGACATGGTGGATACTGTGATTGGGTTTGGACATGGTGGATGCTGTGATGGGGTTTGGACATGTCGGATATTGTAATGGGGTTTGGGGTTTCGAAATGGTGGACACTGTGATGCCGTTTTGACATGGTGCATACTGTGATGGGGTTTGGACATGGTGCATACTGTGATGGAGTGTGGGGTTTGGACATGGTGGATACTGTGATGGGGCTTGGGATTCGGAAATGGTGGATACTGTGATGGGGTTTGGACATGGTGGATACTGTGATTGGGTTTGGGGTTTGGAGATGGTGGGTACTGTGCTGGGGTTTGGGGTCTGGATACGGTCGATACTGAGGCGGGGTTTTGGGTTCGGACATGGTAGATACTGTGAAGGGTTGTTGGGAGTCGGAAATGGTGGATACTGTGATGGGTTTTGTGTCCGGACATGGTAGATAAAGTGATGGGGTTATGTTTCGGACATATTGGATACTGTGACGGGGATTGGGGTTTGGACATGTTGGATACTGTGATGGGTTTGGGTTTCGGACATGGTGGATACTGTGATGGGGTTTGGGGTTTGGACATGGTGCATACTGTGATGTGTTTTGGGTCCGGACATGGTAGATAAAGTGATGGGGTTGTGTTTCGGACATATTGGATACTGTGATTTGGATTGGGGTTTTGACATGGTGTATCCTGTCATGGCGTATGGGTTTGGACATGGTATATACTTTTATGGCAATTCGGGTTTGGACATGGAGAATAATATGATGGGGTTTGTGGTTTTCCGTTGGTGGATACTTTGATGGGATATGGACATGGTGGATACTGTGATGGGGTTTGTCATGCTGGATACTGTGATAGGGATTGGGGTTTGGACATTGTGGATACTGTCATTGGGTTTGGGATATGGTCATGGTGGGTACTGTGATGGATCATGGGTCCGGACATGGTGGCTACTGTGATGGGTCATGGATCCGGACATGATGGCTACTGTGAAGGGGTTTGCGGATTTGACATGGTGTTTACTCTGATGGGGATTGGGGTCCGGACATGCTGGATACTGTGGTGGGCTTTTGTGTTTGGACATGTTGGATACAGTGATGGGGTTTGGGATTTGGACATGGTTCATTATGTGATGGGGTATGGGGTTTGGCGTTGGTGAATACTGTGCTTGGTTTTGGCGCTTGGACATGGTGGATACTGTGATGGGGTTTGGGGCTTGGCGTTGGTGGATACTGTGATGGGTCTTGTTGATGACATGCTGGATATTGTGATGGGGTTTCGGGATTGGACTTGGTGGATACTTTGATGGTGTTTGGGATTCGTACATGGTAGATACTGTGATTGGTTCTGGGGTTTGGAAATTGTGGATACTGTAATGGGATTTGGATTTCGGACATGGTGGATACCGCGATGTGTTTTGGGTTTCGGACATGGTGGATATTGTGATGGGGTTTGGTCATGTCGGATATTGTAATGGGGTTTGGACATGGTGGATACTGTGATTGGGTTTGGGGTATGGTCATGGTGGATACTGTGATGGGTCATGGGTCCGGACATGGTGGCTACTGTGATGGGTCATGGGTCCGGACATGATTGCTACTGTGAAGGGGTTTGCGGATTGGACATGGTGCTTACTCTGATGGGGATTGGGGTCCGGACATTCTGGATACTGTGGTGGGCTTTGGTGTTTGGACATGGTTCATTCTGTGATGGGGTTTGGGGTTTGACGTTGATGGATACTGTGATTGGTTTTGAGATTTGGACATGATGGATACTGTGACTGGGTTTGGGGTTTGGACATGGTGGATACTGTGATGGGATTTGGATTTCGGACATAGTGGATACTGTGGTCGAGTTACTCGTGCGGGAATGGTGGATACTGTGATGGGGATTGGACATGGTGGATGCTTTGATTGGTTTGTTGTTTGGACATGGTGAAAACTTGATGTGTCTTGTGTCGGGACATGGTGGATACTGTGATGTGGTTTGGGATTGGTCATGATGGATACTGTGATGGGGTTTGGGATTTGGTCCTGGTGGATACTGTGATGTTGTTTGGGATTCCGACATGGTGGATACTGTGAAGGGGTTTGGGTTTTGGACCAGGTGGATACTGTGATGGTTTTTATGTTCGGACATGGTGGGTACTGTAATGGTGTGTTGAGGGTGGGACATGCTGGATGCAGTGATAGGGTTTGGGTTTGGACATGTTGGATAGTGTGATGGGGCTTGGGTTTCGGACATGATGGATACTGTGATGGTGTTCGGAGTTTGGACATGGTGGATACAGTGATGGGTTTTGCGGTTTGGACATGGTGGATACTGTGATGTGGTTTGGGGTTTGGACATGGTGGATACTGTGATGGGGTTTGGGATTGGACATGGTAGATGCTGTGGTGGGGTTTGGAGTGTGGTCATGGTAGATAAAGTGATGGGGTTGTGTTTCGGACATGGTGGATACTGTGATGTGGATTGGCGTTTGGACATGGTGTGTACGGCCATGACGTATGGGTGCGGACATGGTGTATACTTTTATGGTGATCGGGGTTTGGACATGGTAAATCATGTGATGGGGTTTGTGGTTTGCCATTGGTGGATACTTTGATGTGATATGGACAAGGTGGATACTGTGATGGGGTTTGGTCATGCTGGATACCGTGATAGGGATTGGGGTTTGGACATTGTGGATACTGTGATTGGGTTTGGGGTTTGGTCATGGTGGATACTGTGTTGGGTCATGGATCCGGACATGGTGGCCACTGTGAAGGGGTGTGCGGATTGGATATGATGGTTACTCTGATGGGGATTGGTGTCCGGACATGGTGGATACTGTGGTGGGGTTTGGTGTTTGGACATATTGGATACAGTGATGAGGTTTGGGGTTTAGACATGGTGCATTCTGTGATGTGGTTTGGGGTTTGGAGTTCGTGGTTACTGTGATGTGTTTTGGGATTCGGTCATGGTGGATACTGTGATGGGTCTTTGGTGCGGACATTCTGGATACTGTGATGAGGTTTGGGGATTGGCTTGGTGGATACTTTGATGGTTTTTGTGGTTCGGTCATGGTGGATACTGTGACGGGGCTTGGACATGGTGGATAATGTGACTGGGTTTGGGTTCAGACATGGACGGTAATGTGATGGATCTTGGGTCCGGACGTGGTGGATAATGTGATGGAGTTTGGGTTTCGGACATGGTGGATAATGTGATGGAGTTACATAGAACATAGAAAATACAGCACAGAACAGGCCCTTCGGCCCACGATGTTTTGCCGAACCTTTGTCCTAGATTAATCAGAGATTATCATTGAATTTACAGTGCAGAAGGAGACCATTCGGCCCTTTGAGTCTGCACCGGCTCTTGGAAAGAGCACCCTACCCAAACTCAACACCTCCACCCAACACCAAGGGCAATCTGGACATTAAGGGCAATTTATCATTGGCCAATTCACCTAACCCGCACATCTTTGGAGTGTGGGACGAAACCGGAGCACCCGGAGGAAACCCACGCAGACACGGGGAGGATGTGCAGACTCCGCACAGACAGTGACGCAAGCCGCAATCGAACCTGGGACCCTGATGCTGTGAAGCAATTGTGCTATCCACAATGCTACCGTGCTGCCCTTAAGAACAAATAAATCTACACTATATCATTTTACCGTAATCCATGTACCTATCCAATAGCTGCTTGAAGGTCCCTAATGTTTCCGACTCAACTACTTCCACAGGCAGTGCATTCCATGCCCCCACTACTCTCTGGGTAAAGAACCTACCTCTGATATCCCTCCTATATCTTCCACCTTTCACCTTAAATTTATGTCCCCTTGTAATGGTTTGTTCCACCCGGGGGAAAAGTCTCTGACTGTCTACTCTATCTATTCCCCTGATCATGTTATAAACCTCTATCAAGTCGTCCCTCATCCTTCTGCGTTCTAATGAGAAAAGGCCTGGCACCCTCAACCTTTCCTCGTAAGACGTACTCTCCATTCCAGGCAACATCCTGGTAAATCTTCTTTGCATCTTTTCCAAAGCTTCCACATCCTTCCTAAAATGAGGCGACCAGAACTGTACACAGTACTCCAAATGTGGCCTTACCAAAGTTTTGTACAGCTGCATCATCACCTCACGGCTCTTAAATTCAATCCCTCTGTTAATGAACGCGAGCACACCAAAGGCCTTCTTCACAACTCTATCCACTTGAGTTGCAACTTTCAAAGATGTATGAACATAGACCCCAAGATCTCTCTGCTCCTCCACATTGCCAAGAACTCTACCGTTAACCCTGTATTCCGCATTCATATTTGTCCTTCCAAAATGGACAACCTCACACTTTTCAGGGTTAGACTCCATCTGCCACTTCTCAGCCCAGCTCTGCATCCTATCTATATCTCTTTGCAGCCGACAACAGCCCTCCTTACTATCCACAACTCCACCAATCTTCGTATCGTCTGCAAATTTACTGACCCACCCTTCAACTCCCTCATCCAAGTCATTCATGAAAATCACAAAGAGCAGAGGACCCAGAACTGATCCCTGCGGTACGCCACTGGTAACTGGGATCCAGGCTGAATATTTGCCATCCACCACCACTCTCTGACTTCTATCGGTTAGCCAGTTCGTTATCCAACTGGCCAAATTTCCCACTATCCCATGCTTCCTTACTTTCTGCATAAGCCTACCATGGGGAACTTTATCAAATGCCTTACTAAAATCCATGTACACTACATCAACTGCTTTACCTTCATCCACATGCTTGGTCACCTCCTCAAAGAATTCAATAAGACTTGTAAGGCGAGACCTACCCCTCACAAATCCGTGCTGACTATCCCTAATCAAGCAGTGTCTTTCCAGATGCTCAGAAATCCTATCCTTCAGTACCCTTTCCATTACTTTGCCTGCCACCGAAGTAAGACTAACTGGCCTATACTTCCCAGGGTTATCGCTAGTTCCTTTTTTGAACATGGGCACGACATTCGCCACTCTCCAATCCCCTGGTACCACCGCTGTTGACAGTGAGGACGAAAAGATCATTGTCAACGGCTCTGCAATTTCATCTCTTGCTTCCCATAGAATCCTTGGATATATCCCGTCAGGCCCGGGGGACTTGTCTATCCTCAAGTTTTTCAAAATGCCCAACACATCTTCCTTCCTAACACGTATTTCCTCGAGCTTACCAATCTGTTTCACACTGTCCTCTCTAACAATATCGCCCCTCTTATTTGTAAATACAGAAGAAAAGAAAAGTACTCGTTCAAGATGTGGTGCGGGAATGCTGGATACTGTTTTGTGGTTTGGACATGGTGGACATTGTGATGAGGTTTGGTGTCCAGACATGATCGATACTGTGAACAAAGAACAAAGAACAAAGAAATGTACAGCACAGGAACAGGCCCTTCGGCCCTCCAAGCCCGTGCCGACCATACTGCCCGACTAAACTACAATCTTCTACACTTCCTGGGTCCGTATCCTTCTATTCCCATCCTATTCATATATTTGTCAAGATGCCCCTTAAATGTCCCTATCGTCCCTGCCTCCACTACCTCCTCCGGTAGTGAGTTCCAGGCACCCACTACCCTCTGCGTAAAAAACTTGCCTCGTACATCTACTCTAAACTTTGCCCCTCTCACCTTAAACCTATGCCCCCTAGTAATTGACCCCTCTACCCTGGGGAAAAGCCTCTGACTATCCACTCTGTCTATGCCCCTCATAATTTTGTATACCTCTATCAGGTCGCCCCTCAACCTCCTTCGTTCCAGTGAGAACAAACAGAGTTTATTCAATCGCTCCTCATAGCTTATGCCCTCCATACCAGGCAACATTCTGGTAAATCTCTTCTGCACCCTCTCTAAAGCCTCCACATCCTTCTGGTAGTGTGGCGACCAGAATTGAACACTATACTCCAAGTGTGGCCTAACTAAGGTTCTATACAGCTGCAACATGACTTGCCAATTCTTATACTCAATGCCCCGGCCAATGAAGGCAAGCATGCCGTATGCCTTCTTGACTACCTTCTCCACCTGTGTAGCCCCTTTCAGTGATCTGTGGACCTGTACTCCTAGATCTCTTTGACTTTCAATACTCTTGAGGGTTCTACCATTCACTGTATATTCCCTACCTGCATTAGCCCTTCCAAAATGCATTACCTCACATTTGTCCAGGTTAAACTCCATCTGCCATCTCTCCGCCCAAGTCTCCAGACAATCTAAATCCTGCTGTATCCTCAGACAGTCCTCATCGCTATCCGCAATTCCACCAACCTTTGTGTCGTCTGCAAACTTACTAATCAGACCAGTTACATTTTCCTCCAAATCATTTATATATACTACAAACAGCAAAGGTCCCAGCGCTGATCCCTGTGGAACACCACTGGTCACAGCCCTCCAATTAGAAAAGCATCCCTCCATTGCTACCCTCTGCCTTCTATGGCCTAGCCAGTTCTGTATCCACCTTGCCAGTTCACCCCTGATCCCGTGTGACTTCACCTTTTGTACTAGTCTACCATGAGGGACCTTGTCAAAGGCCTTACTGAAGTCCATTTTGGGATTTGGGATTCGGACATGCTGGATACTGAGATGGGGTTTGGAAATGGTGATGGGTTTTGGACATAGTCGATACTGTGATGGGGATTGGACATGGTAGATACTGTGATGGGTTTTGGCGTTTGTACATGGCGGATACTGTGTTGCGGTTTAGGTTTCGGAAATGGTGGATATTGTGATGGGGTTTGGACATGGTGGATGCTGTGATTGGGTTTGGGGTTTGGACATGGTGGATACGTTGATCTGTCTTGTGTCGGGTCATGGTAGATATCGTGATGGGGTTTGTGGTCTGGACACGGTCGATACTGTGGTGGATTTGGGTTTCGGTCAAGGTGGATACTGTGATGGCCTGTTGTGCGTCGTGCATGCTAAATGCTGTGATGGGGTTTGGGTTTGGACATGTTGCATACAATGATGGGGATTGGACACCGGACATGGTGGATACTGTGATGGGATTTGCGGTTTGGACATGGTGGATAATGTGATGGGGTTTGGGGTTTGGACAGGTTGGATACTGTGATGGGGTTTGGGATTGGACATGGCGGATTCTGTGATGGGGTTTGGAGTGCGGACATTGTGGATATTGTCACTGGGTTTGGGGTTTGGTCCTGGTGGATACTGTGCCGGGATTTGGGATTCGGACATGCTGGATACTGAGATGGGGTTTGGAAATGGTGGATACTGTGATGTGTTTTGGAAATGGTGGATACTGAAATGGTGGATACAGCGAAAACAGCGCGGGAGCAGAGAGAGCCGGGACAGCGAAAACAGCGCCGGAGGAGAGAGCCGGGAGATTTAAAAAGCGCGGGAGGAGAGAGCCTGGACAGCGAAAACAGCGTCAGAGTAGAGAGCCGGGAGATTTAAAAAGCGCGGGAGGAGAGAACCGGGACAGTGCTGGGAGCGGTGAGTGCACAAAAGGTGTGGCAGGAGTTCCGTTAGTCACGGAGTGCTGAGTGGAACAGAGTGCATCTGAGTTTAGGTGAGTGACTGAGTGCTGATTGGAACAGAGTGCATCTGAGTTTAGGTGAGTTACTGAGTGCTGATTGGAACAGAGTGCATCTGAGTTTAGGTGAGTGACTGAGTGCTGATTGGAACAGAGTACATCTGAGTTTAGGTGAGTTACTGAGTGCTGATTGGAACAGAGTGCATCTGAGTTTAGGTGAGTGACTGAGTGCTGATTGGAACAGAGTGCATCTGAGTTTAGGTGAGTGACTGTGTGCTGATTGGAACAGAGTGCATCTGAGTTTAGGTGAGTGACTGAGTTCGGGTGAGTGGTTGTGTTTTTGTTGGTGTTCGGGTTTGTCCTTGAGGTTCTTTAAAGATTTTGTTTTTTTTTAAATATTTAAATTAATTAACTAGTTGAATATGGCTGGACAGGTGATGTGCTGTTGCTGTATGATGATGTAACTGATGGATACCATTGAGACCGCCAGTGACCACATCTGCAGCAAGTGTTGGCTGCTCGAGGAACTTCGGCTCAGAATTGATGAGCTGGAGACCGAGCTGCACACACTGCGGCACATCAGGGAGGGGGAACATTACCTGGACGCTTTGTTTCAGGAGGCAGTCACATCCGGTAGAATAAGTTCTGTTAATTCGGACAGTGGTCAGGGACAGAGTGGTGTGACGGCAAGGGAGGCAGGTAGGGGGATCCTGAGTTTAGGAGTTGAGGAACCTCAGCCCTTGACCGTGTCCAACAGGTATGAGGTACTTGTTCCCTGTGTGGATGAGGAAGAGGGTTGTAGGGAGGATGCGGAGACTGACTACTGCACCGTGGTACAGGAAGCCATTCAAGAGTGGGGAGCAAAAAGACAAGTGGTAGTTGTAGGGGATTCTATAATTAGCGGGATTGATGGCATCCTTTGTAAGCCAGATCGAGAGTCCCGCATGGTATGTTGCCTGCCCAATGCCAGGGTGAGGGACATCTCTGATCGGCTTGAAAGGATTTTGGAGAGGGAGGGGGAGGATCCAGTTGTTGTGGTCCACGTTGGGACTAACAACATAGGTAAGACTAGAAAGAGGACCTGTTAGGGGATTATCAAACACTAGGGACTAAATTAAAGAGCAGGCCCTCCAGGGTTATAATCTCTGGATTACTACCTGAGCCACGTGCCAATTGGCATAGGGTTGAGAAAATTGGAGAAGTTAACACGTGGCTAAAGGAGCGGTGCGGGAAAGAGGGATTACATTTCATGGGGCATTGGCATCAGTACTGGGGCAGGAGGGACCTGTACCGTTGGGACAGTCTTCACCTGAATCATTCTGGGACCAGTGTTCCAGCGAACAGGATAAATAGGTTGGTCACAAGGACTTTAAACTAGCAAGTTGGGGGCGGGGGGGGGGGGAGGGAAGTGTAAAGCTATGGACAGTATAATGGTTAATGGAGATCAAGGCAGCAGGTTACGTGACAGGTTATTATGTAGAGTTATGGGTTCAAAGACAAGGAAAATTAGGAGAAAGGGTAAGAGGAGAAATAAATTGCGAAAAGGTACTAATCAAGGTGTTAGGATTCATAACAAAGACATAAAAAACAGCATAAGTGTACTTTACCTGAAGGCTCGTAGTATACGAAATAAAGTAAATGAGTTGATGGCGCAAATCATCGTGAATGACTATGATTTAGTGGCCATTACTGAAACATGGTTAAAAGATGGTCACGACTGGGAGTTAAATATCCAAGGGTATCAGACTAGACGAAAGGATAGAATGGACGGTAAGGGCGGCGGTGTAGCTTTGTTGTTCAAGGATGGCATCCGGACAATAGTAAGGGATGATATTGGTGATATGGAGGACAAGGTTGAATCAATTTAGGTGGAAATCAGGAATAGTAAGGCGAAATGGTCACTGATAGAAGTAGTCTATAGGCCACCAAAAAGTAACAGGATGGTAGGGCAGGGAATAAGCAAAGAAATAACAGATGCATGTAGAAATGGTACAGCGGTTATCATGGGAGATTGTAATCTGCATATCGATTGGTTTAACCAGCTTGGTAAAGGCAGCCTTGAGGAGGAGATTATAGAATGTGCCCGGGATAATTTCTGGAACAGTATGTAATGGAACCTAAAAGGTAACAAGCGGTCCGAGATCTGGTCCTGTGTAATGATGCAGGATTGATTAATGATCTCATAGTTCGGGATCCACTTGGAAGGAGCGACCACAATATGGTGGAATTTAAAATACAGTTGGAGGATGACAAGGTGAAATCAAACATTCATGTTTTGAGCTTAAACTAAGGCGATTACAATGGGATGAGAGAAGAACTAGCTAAGGTAGGCTGGGAGCAAAGACTTCATGGTGAAGCAGTTGAGGAACAGTGGAGAACATTCCGAGCGATCTTTGACAGTGTTCAGAAAAGGTTCATACCGACAAAAAAGAAAGACGGTGGAAAGGGAAAAAATCGACCGTGGATATCTAAGGAGGTGAGGGAGAATATCAAATTGAAGGAAAAAACATACAAAGTGGCAATTATTAGTGGGAGACTAGAGGACTAGGAAGTGTTAAGGGGACAACAGAAAGCTACTAAAAAAGCCATAAAAAGAGTAAGGTAGACTATGAAAGTAAACTGGCTCGGCACATAAAAGCAGATAGTAAACGCTTCTACATACATAGAACATAGAACTTAGAAAATACAGCACAGAACAGGCCCTTCGGCCCACGATGTTGTGACGAACCTTTGTCCTAGATTAATCATAGATTATCATTGAATTTACAGTGCAGAAGGAGGCCATTCGGCCCTTTGAGTCTGCACCGGCTCTTGGAAAGAGCACCCTACCCAAACTCAACACCTTCACCCAACACCAAGGGCAATTTGGACATTAAGGGCAATTTATCATTGGCCAATTCACCTAACCCGCACATCTTTGGATTGTGGGAGGAAACCGGAGCACCCGGAGGAAACCCACGCAGACACGGGGAGGACGTGCAGACTCCGCACAGTCAGTAACCCAAGCCGGAATCGAACCTGGGACCCTGGAGCTGTGAAGCAATTGTGCTATCCACAATGCTACCGTGCTGCCCTTGAGAACAAATAAATCTACACTATATCATTTAACCGTAATCCATGTACCTATCCAATAGCTGCTTGAAGGTCCCTAATGTTTCCGACTCAACTACTTCCACAGGCAGTGCATTCCATGCCCCCACTACTCTCTGGGTAAAGAACTACCTCTGCTATCCCTCCTATATCTTCCACCTTTCACCTTAAATTTATGTCCCCTTGTAATGGTTTGTTCCACCCGGGGAAAAAGTCTCTGACGGTCTACTCTATCTATTCCCCTGATCATCTTATAAACCTCTATCAAGTCGCCCACCATCCTTCTCCGTTCTAATGAGAAAAGGCCTAGCACCCTCAACCTTTCCTCGTAAGACCTACTCTCCATTCCAGGCAACAACCTAGTAAATCTTCTTTGCACCTTTTCCAAAGCTTCCACATCCTTCCTAAAATGACGCGACCAGAACTGTACACAGTACTCCAAATGTGGCCTTACCAAAGTTTTGTACAGCTGCATCATCACCTCACGGCTCTTAAATTCAATCCCTCTGTTAATGAACGCGAGCACACCATAGGCCTTCTTCACAGCTCTATCCACTTGAGTTGCAACTTTCAAAGATGTATGAACATAGACCCCAAGATCTCTCTGCTCCTCCACATTGCCAAGAACTCTACCGTTAACCCTGTATTCCGCATTCATATTTGTCCTTCCAAAATGGACAACCTCACACTTTTCAGGGTTAAACTCCATCTGCCACTTCTCAGCCCAGCTCTGCATCCTATCTATGTCTCTTTGCAGCCGACAACAGCCCTCCTTACTATCCACAACTCCACCAATCTTCGTATCGTCTGCAACTTTACTGACCCACCCTTCAACTCCCTCATCCAAGTCATGAATGAAAATCACAAACAGCAGAGGACCCAGAACTGATCCCTGCGGTACGCCACTGGTAACTGGGATCCAGGCTGAATATTTGCCATCCACCACCACTCTCTGACTTCTATCGGTTAGCCAGTTCGTTATCCAACTGGCCAATTTTCCCACTATCCCATGCCTCCTTACTTTCTGCATAAGCCTACCATGGGGAACTTTATCAAATGCCTTACTAAAATCCATGTACACTACATCCGCTGCTTTACCTTCATCCACATGCTTGGTCACCTCCTCAAAGAATTCAATAAGATTTGTAAGGCAAGACCTACCCCTCACAAATCCGTGCTGACTATCCCTAATCAAGCAGTGTCTTTCCAGATGCTCAGAAATCCTATCCTTCAGTACCCTTTCCATTACTTTGCCTACCACCGAAGTAAGACTAACAAGAATATATAAGACAAAAAAGAGTGGCTAAGGTAAATATTGGTTCTTTGGAAGATGAGAAGGGAGATTTAATAATAGGAGACGTAGAAATGGCTGAGGAGCTGAACAGGTTTTTTCGGTCAGTCTTCACAGTGGAGGACACAACTAACATGCCAGTGACTGATGGAAATAAGGATATGATAGGTGAGGACCTTGAGATGATTGTAATCCCTAAGGAGGCAGTAATGGGCAAGCTAATGGGGCTAAATGTAGACAAGTCTCCTGGCCCTGATGGGATGCATCCCAGAGTGTTAAAAGAGATGGCTAGGGAAATTGTAAACGCACTATTGATAATTTATCAAAATTCACTAGACTCCGTGGTGGTCCCAGAGGATTGGAAAGTAGCAAACGTGACACCATTGTTTAAAAAAGGAGGTCGGCAGAAAGCGGGTAATTATAGGCCGGTAAGCTTCATTTCGGTTGCAGGGAAAATGCTGGAATCTATCATTAAGGAGGAAATAGCGGGGCACCTGGAGGGAAATTGTCCCATTCGGCAGACGCAGCTTGGGTTCACAAAGGTTAGGTCGTGTCTGACTAATTTGGTAGAATTTTTTGAGGCCGTTACCAATGCAGTAGATAACGGGGAGCCAATGGATGTGGTATATCTGGATTTCCAGAAAGCTTTTGACAAGGTGCCACACAAACGGTTGCTGCATAAACTAAAGATGCATGGCATTGAGGGTAAAGTGATAGCAGTGGTCGAGGATTGGTTAACTAACAGAAAGCAGAGAGTGGGGTTAATGGGTGTTTCTCTGGTTGGCAACCTGTAACTAGTGGGGTCCCACAAGGATCAGTGTTGGGCCCGCAGTTGTTCACGATTTATATAGACGATTTGGAGTTGGGGACCAAGTGCAATTTGTCAAAGTTTACAGACGACACTAAGATGAGTGGTAAAGCAAAAAGTGCAGAGGATACCGGAAGTCTGCAGAAGGATTTGGATAGGTTAGGTGAATGGGCGAGGGTCTGGCAGATGGAATTCAGAGCAGTGGCACCACGGCTGGCTCTGATGCTCAGAAGGGAGGGTCAAAGCGCAGAAGAGTAATAGTAATAGGGGACTCTATAGTCAGGGGCACAGATAGGCGCTTCTGTGGACGTGAAAGAGTCTCCAGGATGGTATGTTGCCTCCCTGGTGCCAGGGTCCAGGATGTCTCCGAACGGGTAGAGGGCATCCTGAAGGGGGAGGGCAAACAGGCAGAGGTCGTTGTACATATTGGTACTAACGACATAGGCAGGAAGGGGCATGAGGTCCTGCAGCAGAAGTTCAGGGAGCTAGGCAGAAAGTTAAAATACAGGACCTCGAGGGTTGTAATCTCGGGATTACTCCCTGTGCCACGTGCCAGTGAGGCTAGAAATAGGAAGATAGAGCAGCTGAACACGTGGCTAAACAGCTGGTGTAGGAGGGAGGGTTTCCATTATCTGGACCACTGGGAGCTCTTCCGGGGCAGGTGTGACCTTTATAAGAAGGACGGGTTGCATCTAAACCGGAGAGGCATAAACATCCTGGCCGCGAGGTTTGCTAGTGTCACACGGGAGGGTTTAAACTAGTATGGCAGGGGGGTGGGCACGGGAGAAATATGTCAGAAGGTGAGAGCATTGAGGGAGAACTAGGGAATCGGGGCAGTGTGGCTCTGAGGCAGAGCAGACAGTGAGAAGTTGCTGAACGCAGCGGGTCTGGTGGCCTGAAGTGCATATGTTTTAATGCAAGGAGCATTACGGGTAAGGCAGATGAACTTAGAGCTTGGATTAGTACTTGGAACTATGATGTTGTTGCCATTACAGAGACCTGGTTGGTCTTCGAGGAGCAGATAGGTAGACAGATTTTGGAAAAGAGTAAAAACAACAGGGTTGTGGTGATGGGAGACTTCAACTTCCCCAATATTGACGGGGACTCACTTAGTGCCAGGGGCTTAGATGGGGCGGAGTTTGTAAGGAACATCCAGGAGGGCTTCTTAAAACAATATGTAGACAGTCCAACTAGGGAAGGGGCGGTACTGGACCTGTAATTGGGGAATGAGCACGGCCAGGTGGTAGATGTTTCAGGTGGGGAGCATTTCGGTAACAGTGACCACAATTCAGTAAGTTTTAAAGTACTAGTGGACAAGGATAAGAGTGGTCCGAGGATGAATGTGCTAAATTGCGGGAAGGCTAATTATAACAATATTAGGCGGGAACTGAAGAACATAGATTGGGGGCGGATGTTTGAGGGCAAATCAACATCTGACATGTGGGAGGCTTTCAAGTGGCAGTTGAAAGGAATACAGGATCGGCATGTTCCTGTGAGGAAGAAAGATAAATACGGCAATTTTCGGGAACCTTGGATGACGAGTGATATTGTAGGCCTCGTCAAAAAGAAAAAGGAGGCATTTGTCAGGGCGAATATAAGGAAAGTAGGAAGGAACTTAAGCAAGGAGTCAGGAGGGCTAGAAGGGGTCACGAAAAGTCATTGGCAAATAGGATTAAGGAAAATCCCAAGGCTTTTTACACGTACATAAAAAGCAAGAGGGTAGCCAGGGAAAGGGTTGGCCCACTGAAGGATAGGCAAGGGAATCTATGTGTGGAGCCAGAGGAAATGGGCGAGGTACTAAATGAATACTTTGCATCAGTATTCACCAAAGAGAAGGAATTGAAAGATGTTGAGTCTGGAGAAGGGGGTGTGGATAGCCTGGGTTACATTGTGATCCAAAAAGACGAGGTGTTGGGTGTCTTAAAAAATATTAAGGTAGATAAGTCCCCAGAGCCTGATGGGATCTACCCCAGAATACTGAAGGAGGCTGGAGAGGAAATTGCTGAGGCCTTGACAGAAATCTTTGGATCCTCGCTGTCTTCAGGTGATGTCCCGGAGGACTGGAGAATAGCCAATGTTGTTCCTCTGTTTAAGAAGGGTAGCAAGGATAATCCCGGGAACTAAAGGCCGGTGAGCCTTACTTCAGTGGTAGGGAAATTACTGGAGAGATTTCTTCGAGACAGGATCTACTCCCATTTGGAAGCAAATAGACGTATTAGTGAGAGGCAGCATGGTTGTGTGAAGGGGAGGTCGTGTCTCACTAACTTGATAGAGTTTTTCGAGGAGGTCACTAAGATGATTGATGCAGGTAGGGCAGTAGATGTTGTCTATATGGACTTCAGTAAGGCCTTTGACAAGGTCCCTCATGGTAGACAAGTACAAAAGGTGAAGTCACACGGGATCAGGGGTGAGCTGGCAAGGTGGATACAGAACTGGCTAGGCCATAGAGGGCAGAGAGTAGCAATGGAGGGATGCTTTTCTAATTGGAGGGCTGTGACCAGTGGTGTTCCACAGGGATCAGTGCTGGGACCTTTGCTCTTTGTAGTCTATATAAATGATTTGGAGGAAAATGTAACTGGTCTGATTAGTAAGTTTGCAGACGACACAAAGGTTGGTGGAAATGCGGATAGCGATGAGGACTGTCGGAGGATACAGCAGGATTTAGATTGTTTGGAGACTTGGGCGGAGAGATGGCAGATGGAATTTAATCCAGACAAATGTGAGGTAATGCATTTTGGAAGGTCTAATGCAGGTAGGGAATATACAGTGAATGGTAGAACCCTCAAGAGTATTGAAAGTCAAAGAGATCTAGGAGTACAGGTCCACAGGTCATTGAAAGGGGCAACACTGGTGGAGAAGGTAGTCAAGAAGGCATACGGCATGCTTGCCTTCATTGGCCGGGGCATTGAGTATCAGAATTGGCAAGTCATGTTGCAGCTGTATAGAACCTTAGTTAGGCCACACTTGGAGTATAGTGTTCAATTCTGGTCGCCACACTACCAGAAGGATGTGGAGGCTTTAGAGAGGGTACAGAAAAGATTTACCAGAATGTTGCCTGGTATGGAGGGCATAAGCTATGAGGAGCGATTGAATAAACTCTGTTTGTTCTCACTGGAACGAAGGAGGTTGAGGAGAGACCTGATAGAGGTATACAAAATTATGAGGGGCATAGACAGAGTGGATAGTAAGAGGCTTTTCCCCAGGGTAGAAGGGTCAATTACTAGGGGGCATAGGTTTAAGGTGAGAGGGGCAAGGTTTAGAGTAGATGTACGAGGCAAGTTTTTTTACGCAGAGGGTAGTGGGTGCCTGGAACTCGCTACCGGAGGAGGTAGTGGAAGCAGGGACGATAGGGACATTTAAGGGGCATCTTGGCAAATATATGAATAGGATGGGAATAGAAGGATACGGACCCAGGAAGTGTAGAAGATTGTAGTTTTGTCGGGCAGCATGGTCGGCACGGGCTTGGAGGGCCGAAGGGCCTGTTCCTGTGCTGTACATTTCTTTGTTCTTTGTTCAATGTTGCCAAGTGCGAGGCTATCCATTTTGGGAGGAATAAGAGCAGAATGGATTTTTATTTAAACGGTAAGATGTTAAAACATGCTGCTGTGCAGAGGGACCTGGGTGTGCTGGTGCACGAGTCGCAAAAAGTTGCTGTGCAGGTGCAACAGGTGATTCAGAAGTCTAATCGAGTTTTGTCTTTCATTGCTCGAGGGATGGAGTTCAAGATTAATGAGGTTATGCTGCAATTGTATAGGTTGTTGGTGAGGCCGCATCTTGAGTATTGTGTTCAGTTTTGGTCTCCTGCCCTGAGAAAGGACATATTGGCACTGGAGGGAGTGCAGAGGAGATTCACTAGGTTGATCCCAGAGTTGACGGGGTTAGATTATGACGAGAGGTTGAGTAGACTGGGACTGTACTCATTGGAGTTTAGAAGGATGCGGGGGGGGGGATCTTATTGAGGCGTATAACATTATGAAGGGAATAGATAGGATAGATGCGGGCAGGTTGTGTCCACTGGTCGGGGAATGCAGAACTAGGGGGTATAGCCTCAAAATAAGAGGAGGTAGATTTAGGACGGAGTGTAGGAGGAACATCTTCACCCAAAGGGTTGTGAATCTCTGGAATTCCTTGCCCAGTGAAGCAGTTGAGGCTCCTTCTTTAAAGGTTTTTAAGAAAAAGATAGATGCCTTTCTAAAGAATAAAGGGATTCGGGGATATGGTGTACGGGCCGGAGAGTGGAGCTGAGTCCACAAAGATCAGCCATGATCTCATTAAATGACGGAGCAGGCTCGAGGGGCCAGATGGCCTACTCCTGTTCCTAATTCTTATGTTATGTTCTTATGTTTTGCTCCGGACATGTTTGATAACGTGATGGGGTTGTGTTTCGGACATGGTGTATACTGTGATGGGAATTGGGGTTTGGACATGGTGGATACTGTGATGGGGTGTGGCTTTCGGACATGATGTATACTGTGATGGCGTTGGGTGCGGTCATGGTGTTGTAATGTTATGGCGTTTGGACCTTGAACATTCTGGATAATGTGATGGAGTTTGGGACTTGGCGTTGGTGGATACTTTGATGGAATATGCACATGGTGATGGGGCTTGGTCATGCTGGATACTGTGATGGGGATTGGGGTTTGGACATGGTGGATACTGTGACTGTGTACGGGGTTTGGACATAGAACATAGAACATAGCAAATACAGCACAGAACAGGCCCTTCGGCCCACGATGTTGTGCCAAACCTTTGTTCTAGATTAATCATAGATTATCATTGAATTTACAGTGCAGAAGGAGGCCATTCGGCCCTTTGAGTCTGCACCGGCTCTTGTAAAGAGCACCCTACGCAAACTCAACAGCTCCAACCAACACCAAGGGCCATTTTGAACACTAAGGGCAATTTATCATGGCCAATCCACCTAACCTGCAAATCCTTGGACTGTGGGAGGAAACCGGAGCACCCAGAGGAAACCAACGCAGGCACGGGGATACTGTGATGAGGTTTGGGGTTTGGTCCTGGTTGATTCTGTGATGGGGTTTGGGATACGGATATGGTGGATCCTGTGATGGGGTTTGGATTTCGGTTATGTTGGATACTGTGATGGGGTTTGGGGTTTGAACATGGTGGTAAATGTGATGGGGTTTGGGATTGGACAAGGTGGGTACTGTGATGGAGTTTCGTGTTTGGTCCTGGTGGATTCTGTGATGGGGTTTGGGATACCGACATGGTGGATACTGTGATGGGGTTTTGGTTTCGATTATGGTGGATACTGTGATGGGGTTTGTGGTTTGGACATGGTGAATACTGTGATGAGATTTGGGTCCGTACATGGTAGATAATGTGATGGGGTGGTGGTTCGAACTTGGCGGACACCGTGTTGGGGATTGGGGTTTCGACATGGTGGATACTGTGATGGGGTGTGGGGTTTGGCATTGGTGGAAACTATAATGGGGTTTGGGGTTCGGACATGGTAGATACTGTGATGGGGGTTTGGACATGGAAGATTCTGTGATCGGGTTTAGGGTTTTGGACATGGTGGATACTGTGATGGGGTTTGGATTTCGGACATGGTGGATACTGTGATGGGGTTTGTGGTGCGGACTTGGTGGATACAGTGATGGGGTTGGGATTGGACATGGTGGATACCACGCTCGGGAAGCGTGGTAGCATTGTGGATAGCACAATTGCTTCACAGCTCCAGGGTCCCAGGTTCGATTCCGGCTTGGGTCACTGTCTGTGCGGAGTCTGCACATCCTCCCCGTGTGTGCGTGGGTTTCCTCCGGGTGCTCCGGTTTCCTCCCACTGTCCAAAGATGTGCAGGTTAGGTGGATTGGCCATGATAAATTGCCCTTGGTGTCTAAATTTGCCCTTAGTGTTGGGTGGGTTTGCTGGGTTGTGGGGATAGGGTGGAGGTGTTGACCTTGGGTCGGGTGCTCTTTCCAAGAGCCGGTGCGGACTCGATGGGCCGAATGGCCTCCTTCTGCATTGTAAATTCTATGATACTGTGATGAGGTTTTGGGTCCGGTCATGGTTGATAAAGTGATGGGGTTGTGTTTCGGACATGGTGGGTACTGTGATGGCGATTGGGGTTTGGACACGGTGGGTACAGTGATTGGGTTAGGGGTTTGGACATGGTGGATACTGTGATGGGTCATGGGTCCGGATATGGTGGCTACTGTGATGGGGTCTGGATTTCGGACATGATGGTTACTGTGGTGGGGTTTGTGGTTGGTACAAGGTTGATTCTGTGTTGGCGTTTGGGATTCAGACATATGGATACGATGATGTGGTTTGGGGACTGGACATGGTTGTAACTGTGATGGGTATCGGGCATGTTGGATACTGTGAGGGGGTTTGGGGTTGGACCTGGTGGATACTGTGATTGGGTTTGGGGTTGGACATGGTGTATACTGTAATGGGGTCTGGACATGGTGGATACTGTGATCGGGTTTGGGATTGGAAAAGTTGGATACTGTGATGGGGTGTAGGGTTTTATCCTGTTGGATAGTTTGATGGGGTTTGGGATACGGACATAGTGGATACTGTGATGGGGTTTGGGTTTCGGTTATGGTGGATACTGTGATGGGGTTTGGACATGGTGGATACTGTGATGGGGTTTGGGATTGGACACGGTGGGTACTGTGATGGGGTTTGGGGTTTGGTCCTGGTGGATATTGTGATGGGGCTTGGGATACGGACATGGTGGATAATGTGATGGGGTTTGGGTTTCGATTATGGTGGATACTGTGATGGGGTTTGGGGTTTGGACATGGTGGATACTGTGATGGGGTTTGGGACTGGACAAGATGGATACTGTGATCGGTTTTGAGTCCGGACATGGTAGATAAAGTAATGGGGTGGTGGTTCGGACTTGGAGGACACTGTGTTTGTGATTAGGGTTTCGACATGGTGGATAATGTGATGGGGTTTGGGGTTCGGACATGGTAGATACTGTGATGGGATTTGGACATGGAAGATTCTGTGATCGGGTTTGGGGTTTGGACATGGTGGATACTGTGATGGGGTTAGGGGTCCGGACATGGTAGATACTGTGATGGGGGTTGTACATGGAAGATTCTGTGATCGGGTTCGGGGTGCGGACTTGGTGGATACTGTGATTGGCTTTGGGATTCGACATGGTGGATTCTGTGATAGGGTTTCGGGTGGGGACATAATGAATATTGTGATGGAGTTTGGGTTGCGGACTTGGAGGATACTGTTATGGTTTTTGTGTTCGGACAAGGTCGATACTGTGATGGCGTGTTGGGGGTCGGACATGCTGGATGCTGTGATGGGGTTTGGGTTTGGACATGGTGGATACTGTGATTGGGTTTGTGTTTCGGACATGACGTATACTGTGATGGCGCTTGGTGCGGACATGGTGTATAATGATATGACGTTTGGGGTTTGAACATTGAGGATAATGAGATGGCGTTTGGGGGTTGGCGTTGGTGGATACTTTGAAGGGATATGCACATGTTGGATAATGTGATGGGGTTTGGACAAGCTGGATACGGTGGTGGGGATTTGGTTTTGGGCCTGGCGAATACTGTGATTGGGTTGGGGGTTTAGACATGGTGGATAATGCGATGGGTCATGTGTCCGGACATGGTGGGGACTGTGATGGGATTTGGGGTTCGGACATGGTGGATAGTGTGATGGTTTTTGCTGTTCGCACATGGTGGATAATGTGATCGGGTGTGCGTGTCGGACATGCTGGATACTGTGATGGTGTTTGGGGTATGGGCATGGTGGATACTGGGGTGGGGTCTGGGATATGGACATGGTGGATACTGTGATGGGGTTTGGGTTCGGAAATGGTAGATAAGGTGATGGGGTAGTGGTTCGCACTTGGTGAATACTGTGATGTTGATTGGGGTTTGGCCATGGTGGATAATGTGATGGAGTTTGCGGTTTGGCGTTGGTGGATACTTTGATCGGATATGGACATGGTGCATACTGTGATCGGTTTGGGGTTTGTACATGGTGGATACTGTGATGGGGTTTCGGGTGGGGACATAGTGGATATTGTGATGGGGTTTGGGTTGCGGGCTTGGAGGATACTGTTACGATGTTTTTGTTCGGACAAAGTGGAGACTGTGATGGCGTGTTGGGGGTCGGACATGCTCGATGCTGTGATGGGGTTTGGGTTTGGACATGTTGCATACTATGATGGGGTTTGGGTTTCAACATGGTGGTTACTGGATTGGGTTTGTGGATTGGACATGCTGGATACTGTGATGGGGCATGGCGTTTGGAGAAGGTGGATACTGTGTTGACGTTTGGGTTTCGGACATGTGGATACTGTGATGGGCTTTGGGGTTTGAACATGCTGGTAACTGTGATGCGGTTTTGGCATGGTGGATACTATGATGAGGTTTGGACATGGTGGATACTGTGGTGGGGTTTGTGGTTCGGACATGGTGGATACTGTGATGGAGTTCGGACATGCTGGATACTTGGCTGGGTTTAGGGTTTGGACATGGTGGATACTTTGATGTGTCTTGGGTCGGGACATGGTGCATCCTGTGATGGGATTTGGTGTGCGAAGCCTGTGGATACTGTTATGGGGTTTGTGGTTTGGGCCTGGTTGATACTGTAATGGCGTTGGGTGCGGACATGTTGTATAATGAAATGGCGTTTGGGGATTGAACATTGTGGATAATGAGATGGGATTTGGGGTTTGGCGTTGGTGGATTCCTTGATGGGATATGCACATGGTGGATACTGTGATGGGGTTTCGACATGCAGGATACATTGATGCGGATTGGGGGTTGGACATGGCGGATACTGTGATTTGGTTTGGCGTTTAGACATGGTGGATACCGCGATGTGTCATGGGTCCGGACATGGTGGCTACTTACATGGGGTCTGGGGATTGGTCATGGTGGATACTGTGATGGGATTTTGGGTCTAGACACGGTCGATACTGTGGTCGGGGTTGGGGTTCGGACATGGTGGATAGTGTGATGGTTTTTGGTGTTCGGACAGGGTGGATAATGTAATGGGGTTTGGGCTTTGCACATGGTGGATACTGTGATGGGTTATGGGATACGGACATGGTGGATACTCTGATGGTGTTTGAAAATGGTGGATACAGTGATTGGGTTTGGGGTTTGGAATTGGTGGTTACCGTGATGGAATTTGGGTCCGGACATGGTTGATAAAGTGATGGGGTGGTGGTTCGGACTTGGTGGATAATCTGATGGGGATTGGGGTTTTGACATGGTGGATAATGTGATGGAGTTTGCGATTTGGCGTTGGTGGATACTTTGATGGGCTATGGATCTGGCGGGTACGGTGATGGGGTTTCGGGTTTGGACATGATGGATACTGCGATGGGGTTTGGGGCTCGTACATTGTGGGTACTGTGATGGAGTTTGGACATGGTGGATACTGTGATCGGCGTGGGGTTTGTACATGGTGGACATTGTGATGGGGTTTGGGTTGCGGACTTGGTGTAGATTGTGAAGGGGTTTGGGTTGCGGACTTGGAGGATAATGTTAAGGGTTTTGTCTTCGGACATGGTGGATACTGCGATGGCGTGTTGGGGGTCGGACATGCTGGATGCTGTGATGGGGATTGGGTTTCGACATGTTGGATACTGTGATGGGGTTTGGTTTTCAACATGGTGGTTTCTGTGATGGGGTTTGAAGTTTGGACGTGGTGGATACTGTGATGTGATGGGAACCGATGTAGGAAGTCAGTGGGGACAGAAACAAAAGGCAGGAAGGGAGCGTGTGTAAAGCATGACCTGAGAAAGCAGGGCAGAGAGCAAGGAAGGTCTACATTAAACTGCATTTATTTCAATGCAAGGGGCCTGACGGGCAAAGCGGATGAACTCAGGGCATGGACGGGCACATGGGACTGGGATATTATAGCTATGACTGAAACATGGCTAAGGGAGGGGCAGGACTGGCAGCTCAATGTTCCGGGGTACAGATGCTATAGAAAGGATAGAACAGGAGGTAAGAGAGGAGGGGGAGTGGCGTTTTTGATTAGGGAGAACATCACGGCAGTACTTAGAGGGGATATATCCGAGGGTTCGCCCACTGAGTCTATATGGGTGGAACTGAAAAATAAGAAGGGAGAGATCACCTTGGTAGGACTGTACTACAGGCCCCCAAATAGTCAGCGGGAAATTGAGGAGCAAATATGTAAGGAGATTACAGATAGCTGCAAGAATAATAGGGTGGTAGTAGTAGGGGACTTTAACTTTCCCAACATTGACTGGGACAGCCATAGCATTAGGGGCTTAGATGGAGGGAAATTTGTTGAGTGTATTCAGGAGGAATTTCTCATTCAGTATGTGGATGGACCGACTAGACAGGGGGCAAAACTTGACCTCGTCTTGGGAAATAAGGAAGGGTAAGTGACAGAAGTGCTAGTGAGAGATCACTTTGGGACAAGTGACCATAACTCCATTAGTTTTAAGATAGCTATGGAGAATGATAGGTCTGGCCCAAGAGTTAAAATTCTTAATTGGGGCAAGGCCAATTTTGATGGTATCAGGCAGGAACTTGCAGAGGTAGATTGGGGGAGACTGTTGGCAGGCAAAGGGACGGCTGGTAAATGGGAGGCTTTTAAAAATGTGTTAACCAGGGTGCAGGGTAAGCACATTCCCTTTAGAGTGAAGGGCAAGGCTGGTCGAAGTAGGGAACCCTGGATGACTCGAGATATTGAGACTCTGGTCAAAAAGAAGAAGGAGGCATATGACGTACATAAGCAACTGGGATCAAGTGGATCCCTTGAAGAGTATAGAGATTGTCGAAATAGAGTTAAGATGGAAATCAGGAGGGCAAAAGGGGGACATGAAATTGCTTTGGCAAATAATGCAAGGGAGAATCCAAAGAGATTCTACAAATACATAAAGGGGAAAAGAGTAACTAGGGACAGAGTAGGGCCTCTTAAGGATCAACAAGGGCATCTATGCGCAGAGCCACAAGAGTTGGGTGAGATCCTGAATGAATATTTCTCATCGGTGTTCACGGTGGAGAAAGGCATGGATGTTAGGAAACTAAGGGAAATAAATAGTGATGACTTGAGAAGTGTGCATATTACAGAGGAGGAGGTGCTGGAACTCTTAAAGCGCATCAAGGTAGATAAATCCCCGGGACCTGATGAAATGTATCCCAGGATGTTGTGGGAGGCTAGGGAGGAAATTGCGGGTCCCCTAACCGAGATATTTGAATCATCGGCAGCCACAGGTGAGGTGCCTGAAGATTGGAGAGTGGCGAATGTTGTGCCCTTGTTTAAGAAGGGCAGCAGGGAAAAGCCTGGGACATACAGACCGGTGAGCCTAACGTCTGTAGTAGGTAAGTTGCTAGAAGGTATTCTGAGAGACAGGATCTACAAGCATTTAGAGAGGCAAGGACTGATTCGGGGCAGTTAGCATGGCTTTGTGCGTGGAAAATCATGTCTCACAAATTTGATTGAGTTTTTTGAGGGGGTGACCAAGAAGGTAGATGAGGGCAGTGCAGTAGACGTTGTCTACATGGACTTTAGCAAAGCCTTTGACAAGGTACCGCATGGTAGGTTGTTGCAGAAGGTTAAAGCTCACGGGATCCAGGGTGAGGATGCCAATTGGATTCAAAATTGGCTGGACGACAGAAGGCAGAGGATGGTTGTAGAGGGTTGTTTTTCAAACTGGAGGCCTGTGCCCAGTGGTGTGCCTCAGGGATCGGTGATGGGTCCACTGTTATTTGTGATTTATATTAATGATTTGGATGAGAATTTAGGAGGCATGGTTAGTAAGTTTGCAGATGACACCAAGATTGGTGGCACAGTGGATAGTGAAGAAGGTTATCTAGGATTGCAACGGGATCTTGATCAATTAGGCCAGTGGGCCGACGAATGGCAGATGGAGTTTAATTTAGATAAATGTGAGGTGATGCATTTTGGCCAGGACCTACTCAGTTAATGGTATGGCGTTGGGGAGAGTTATAGAACAAAGAGATCTAGGAGTACAGGTTCATAGTTCCTTGAAGGTGGAGTCGCAGGTGGACAGGGTGGTGAAGAAGGCATTCGGCATGCTTGGTTTCATTGGTCAGAACATTGAATACAGGAGTTGGGACGTCTTGTTGAAGTTGTACAAGACATTGGTACGGCCACACTTGGAATACTGTGTGCAGTTCTGGTCACCCTATTAAAGAAAGGATATTATTAAACTGGAAAGAGTGCAGAAAAGATTTACTAGGATGTTGCCGCGACTTGATGGTTTGAGTTATAAGGAGAGGCTGGATAGACTGGGACTTTTTTCCTTGGAGCGTAGGAGGCTTAGGGTTGATCTTATAGAGGTCTGTAAAATAATGAGGGGCATAGATAAGGTAGATAGTCAACATCTTTTCCCAAAGGTAGGGGAGCCTAAAACTAGAGGGCATAGGTTTAAGGTGAGAGGTTGAGAGATTCAGAAGAACCCAGAGGGGCAATTTCTTCACTCAGAGGGTAGTGAGTGTCTGGAATGGGCTGCCAGAGGTAGTAGTAGAGGCGGGTACAATTGTGTCTTTTAAAAAACATTTAGATAGTTACAGGGGTAAGATGGGTATAGAGGGTTATAGAAAATACAGCACAGAACAGGCCCTTCGGCCCACGATGTTGTGCCGAACCTTTGTCCTAGATTAATCATAGATTATCATTGAATTTACAGTGCAGAAGGAGGCCATTCGGTCCTTTGAGTCTGCACCGGCTCTTGGAAAGAGCACCATACCCAAACTCAACACCTCCACCCAACACCAAGGGCAATTTGGACATTAAGGGCAATTTATCATTGGCCAATTCACCTAAACCGCACATCTTTGGACTGTGGGAGGAAACCGGAGCACCCGGAGGAAACCCACGCAGACACGGGGAGGACGTGCAGACTCCGCACAGACAATGACCCTAGCCGGAATCGAACCTGGGACCATGGAGCTGTGAAGCAATTGCGTTATCCACAATGCTACCGTGCTGCCCTTAAGAACAAATAAATCTACACTATATCATTTTACCGTCATCCATGTATCTATCCAATAGCTGCTTGAAGGTCCGTAATGTTTCCGACTCAACTACTTCCACAGGCAGTGCATTCCATGCCCCCACTACTCTCTGGGTAAAGAACCTACCTCTGATATCCCCCCTATATCTTCCACCTTTCACCTTAAATTTATGTCCCCTTGTAATGGTGTGTTCCACCCGGGGAAAAAGTCTCTGACTGTCTACTCTATCTATTCCACTGATCATCTTATAAACCTCTATCAAGTCGCCCCTCATCCTTCTCCGCTCTAATGAGAAAAGGCCTAGCACCCTCAACCTTTCCTCGTGAGACCTACTCTCCATTCCAGGCAACATCCTGGTAAATCTTCTTTGCACCTTTTCCAGAGCTTCCACGTCCTTCCTAAAATGAGGCGACCAGAACTGTTCACAGTACTCCAAATGTGGCCTTACCAAAGTTTTGTACAGCTGCATCATCACCTCACAGCTCTTAAATTCAATCCCTCTGTTAATGAACGCGAGCACACCATAGGCCATCTTCACAGATCCATCCACCTGAGTGGCACCTTTCAAAGATGTATGAACATAGACCCCAAGATCTCTCTGCTCCTCCACATTGCCAAGAACTCTACCGTTAACCCTATATTCCGCATTCATATTTGTCCTTCCAAAATGGACAACCTCACACTTTTCAGGGTTAAACTCCATCTGCCACTTCTCAGCCCAGCTCTGCATCCTATCTATGTCTCTTTGCAGCCGACAACAGCCCTCCTTACTATCCACAACTCCACCAATCTTCGTATCGTCTGCAAATTTACTGACCCACCCTTCAACTCCCTCATTCAAGTCATTAATGAAAATCACAAACAGCAGAGGACCCAGAACTGATCCCTGCGGTACGCCACTGGTAACTGGGATCCAGGCTGAATATTTGCCATCCACCACCACTCTCTGAATTCTATCGTTTATCCAGTTCGTTATCCAACTGGCCAAATTTCCCACTATCCCATGCCTTCTTACTTTCTGCATAAGCCTACCATGGGGAACTTTATCAAATGCCTTACTAAAATCCATGTACACTACATCCACTGCTTTACCTTCATCCACATGCTTGGTCACCTCCTCAAAGAATTCAATAAGATTTGTAAGGCAAGACCTACCCCTCACAAATCCGTGCGGACTATCCCTAATCAAGCAGTGTCTTTCCAGATGCTCAGAAATCCTATCCTTCAGTACCCTTTCCATTACTTTGCCTACCACCGAAGTAAGACTAACTGGCCTGTAATTCCCAGGGTTATCCCTAGTTGCTTTTTTGAACAGGGGCACGACATTCGCCACTCTCCAATCCCCTGGTACCTCCCCTGTTGACAGTGAGGACGGAAAGATCATTGCCAACGACTCTGCAATTTCATCTCTTGCTTCCCATAGAATCCTTGGATATATCCCGTCAGGCCCGGAGGACTTGTCTATCCTCAAGTATTTCAAAATGCCCAACACATCTTCCTTCCTGACAAGTATTTCCTCGAGCTTACCAATCTGTTTCACACTGTCCTCTCCAACAATATCGCCCCTCTCATTTGTAAATACAGAAGAAAAATACTCATTCAAGACCTCTCCTATCTCTTCAGACTCAATACACAATCTCCCGCTACTGTCCTTGATCGGACCTACCCTCGCTCTAGTCATTCTCATATTTCTCACATATATGTAAAAGGCCTTGGGGTTTTCCTTGATCCTACCCGCCAAAGATTGTTCATGCCCTCTCTTTGCTCTCCTAATCCCTTTCTTCAGTTCCCTCCTGGCTATCTTGTATCCCTCCAATGCCCTGTCTGAACCTTGTTTCCTCAGCCTTACATAAGTCACCTTTTTCCTCTTAACAAGACATTCAACCTCTCTTGTCAACCATGGTGCCCTCACTCGACCATCTCTTCCCTGCCTGACAGGGACATACATATCAAGGACACGTAGCACCTGTTCCTTGAACAAGTTCCACATTTCACTTGTGTCCTTCCCTGCCAGCCTATGTTCCCAACTTATGCACTTCAATTCTTGTCTGACAACATCGTATTTACCCTTCCCCCAATTGTAAACCTTGCCCTGTTGCACGTACCTATCCCTCTCCATTACTAAAGTGAAAGTCACAGAATTGTGGTCACTATCTCCAAAATGCTCCCCCACTAACAAATCTATCACTTGCCCTGGTTCATTACCCAGTACTAAATCCAATATTGCCCCTCCTCTGGTCGGACAATCTACATACTGTGTTAGAAAAGCTTCCTGGACACACTGCACAAACACCACCCCATCCAAACTATTTGATCTAAAGAGTTTCTACTCAATATTTGGGAAGTTAAAGTCGCCCATGACTACTACCCTATGACTTCTGCACCTTTCCAAAATCTGTTTCCCAATCTGGTCCTCCACATCTCTGTTACTATTGGGGGGCCTATAGAAAACTCCTAACAAGGTGACTGCTCCTTTCCTATTTCTGACTTCAACCCATACTACCTCAATAGGGTGATACTCCTCGAACTGCCTTTCTGCAGCTGTTATACTATCTCTAATTAATAATGCCACCCCCCACCTCTTTTACCACCCTCCCTAATCTTATTGAAACATCTATAACCAGGGACCTCCAACAACCATTTCTGCCCCTCTTCTATCCAAGTTTCCGTGATGGCCACCACATCGTAGTCCCAAGTACCGATCCATGCCTTAAGTTCACCCACCTTATTCCTGATGCTTCTTGCGTTGAAGTATACACACTTCAACCCATCTCCGTGCCTGCAAATACTCTCCTTTGTCAGTGTTCCCTTCTCCACTGCCTCATTACATGCTTTGGCGTCCTGAATATCGGCTACCTTAGTTGCTGGACTACAAATCCGGTTCCCACTCCCCTGCCAAATGCGTTTAAACCCTCCCGAAGAGTACTAGCAAACCTCCCTCCCAGGATATTGGTGCCCCTCTGGTTCAGATGCAACCCGTCCTGCTTGTACAGGTCCCACCTTCCCCAGAATGCGCTCCAATTATCCAAATACCTGAAGCCCTCCCTCCTACACCATTCCTGCAGCCACGTGTTCAACTGCACTCTCTCCCTATTCCTAGCCTCGCTATTCCCTGGCACCGGCAACAAACCAGAGATGACAACTCTGTCTGTCCTGGCTTTCAACTTCCAGCCTAACTCCCTAAACTTGTTTATTACCTCCAGACCCCTTTTCCTACCTATGTCGTTGGTACCAATGTGCACCACGACTTCTGGCTGCTCCCCCTCCCCCTCCCCCTTAAGGATCCTGAAGACACGATCCGAGACATCCCTGGCCCTGGCACCCGGGAGGCAACATACCTTCCGGGAGTCTCGCTCGCGACCACAGAATCTCCTATCTATTCCCCTAACCATTGAATCTCCTACAACTATTGCTTTTATATTCTCCCCCCTTCACTTCTGAGCCCCAGAGCCAGACTCCGTGCCAGAGACCTGACCGCTAGGGCCTTCCCCCGGTAGGTCATCCCCCCCCAACAGCATCCAAAACGGTATACTTGTTTTGAAGGGGAACGGCCACGAGGGATCCCTGCACTGTCTGCCTGTTTGTTTTCTTCCCCCTGACTGTAACCCAGCTATTCTTGTCCTGTACCTTGGGTCAGGTTACCTCCCTGTAACTCTTCTCAATCACCCCCTCTGCCTCCCGGATGATCCGAAGTTCATCCAGCTTCAGCTCCAGTTCCCTAACACGGTCTTTGAGGAGCTGAAGTTGGGTGCACTTCCCGCAGGTATAGTCAGTGGGGACACCGGTGGTATCCCTCACCACCCACATCCTACAGGAGGAGCATGTAACTGGCCTAGCCTCCATCCCCTCTTACCTTAAAGAATATAGCTGCTGTGTGGACTAACTAGATCTCCGCCCTCCGACTCTGCTCCCAGTCAGCTACACTTCCTGTAAACTCCTGGCTCTCTTCGCACTCTTTGCGGAAATGTCGGAAACAAAATGAAAGGAGCACCTTACTCCCTCCTCACCTAACTCCCTCGGTCACCAAACTCTGACTATCGCACTCAAAAAGCACCAAATTCAGCACTCCCTCGGTCACCAAACTCTCACTATCGCACTCAAAAAGCACCAAATTCAGCACTCCCTCGGTCACCAAACTCTCACTATCGCACTCAAAAAGCACAAAATTCAGCACTCAGTGCAAACAAAGTCTGCACTGTAGGGGATCACTTTTATACGTGAATCTAGCCTCTGAAAAACTGGCCTAATCCAATTAACTAATTAACAAGCTCCAGCTGCAAGCGCCGAGAAGGAGAAGCCTGTTTAAAGCTGATTGAAATTTCACCTTCTTCTAAACCAAACAGCAACTTTTAAGTTAATTAACTAAATAAAAGAAAGACTAAACTTTAGATAAAAATGAAGCCTTATACTCCCTCGGTCACCAAACTCTCACTATCGCACTCAAAAAGCACCAAATTCAGCACTCAGTGCCAAATGCGGGCAACTGGGACTAGCTGAATGGTAAAAACTGGGCGGCATGGACTGGTTGGGCCGAAGGGCCTGTTTCCATGCTGTAAACATCTATGATTCTATGATTCTATGCGGTTTGGGTTTCAACATGGTGGTTAATGTGATGGGGTTTGGGGTTTGGACGTGGTGGATTCTGTGATAGGGTTTGGGATGCAGAAATAGTGGATACTGTAATGGGGTTCCGACATGGTGGATACTGTGATGGGGTTTGGGGTTGGACATGGTGGATACTGTGATTGGGTTTAGGGTTTGGACATGGTGGATACTTTAATGTGTCTTGTGTATGGACATGGTGGATACTGTGATTGAGTTTGGGGATTGGAAATGGTGCATTCTGGGATGGGGTTTGGGGTCCGGACACGGTCTAAACTGTGGCGGGGGTTGGGGCTCGGACATTGTGGATAGTGTGATGGGGTGTTGGGGGGTCGGACATGCTGGATACTGTGATGGGGTTTCGGGTTTGGACATGGTGGATACTGTGATGGGGTTTTCTGTTTTGACATGGTGGATACTGTGATGGGCTTTGGGGTGCGGACCCTCTGGATACTGTTGTGGGGTTTGTGGTTTGGGCCTGGTGGATACTGTGATGGGGTTTGGGATACGGACCGAGTGTAAACTGTGATGGGGTTCAGACATGGTGAATACTGTGATTAGGTTTGGGGTTGGACATCGTGAATACTGTGATTAGGTTTACGGTTGGACATGGTGGATGCTGTGATTGGGTTTGTGTTTCGGACATGGTGTATACTGTGATGGCGTTGGTGCGGACATGGTGTATAATGTTATGGCGTTTGGGATTCGAACATTGTGGATAGTGTGAAGGGGCTTGGGGTTTGGCGTTGGTGGATATTTTGATGGGAAATGCACATGGTGGATAATGTGATGGAATTTGGACATGCTGGATACTGTGCATGTGCATGATACCCCATGCTGTGATGGGGATTGGGGTTTAGACATGGTGGATACTTGCGATGGTCATGGGTCCGGACTTGGTGGCTACTGTGATGGGATTGGGGATTGGACATGTTGGAAAATGTGATGGGGATTGGGGTCTGCACATGGTGGATACTGTGATGGGGCTTGGACATGGTGGATACTGCGATGGTGTTTGGACATGGTGGATACTATGATGGGGTTTAGGGTTTGGACATGGTGGATATTGTGATTGGGTTTGGGGTTTGGACATGGTGAATGCATTGATGTGTCTTGGGTCCGGACATGGTGGATAGTGTGATGGTATATAGGGCCTGGAAACGGTCGATATTGTGGTGTGGGTTGGGTTTCCGACATGGTGGATAGTGTGATGGGTTTTGGTGTCCGGACATGGTGGATAATGTGAATTGGATTGGGATACGGACATGGTGGATTCTCTGATGGGGTTGGAAATGGTGGATACAGTGATTGGGTTTGGGGTTTGGCTATAGTGGATAATGTGATGGAGTTTGCGGTTTGGCGTGGTGGATACTTTGCTGGGATATGCACATGACGGGTACTGTGATGGGTTTTCGGGTTTGGACATGGTGGATAATGTGATGGAGTTTGGGGTTCGTATAAGTTGGATACTGTGATTGGTTTGGGTTTCGGACATGGTGGACACTCTGACGGGGTTTGGGGTGCGGACTTGGTGGATACTGTCATTGGGTTTGGGATTCGACATGATGGATACTGTGATAGGGTCTCGGGTTGGGACACAGATGGGTTTGGGTTGCGGACTTGGAGAATACTGTTATGGGTTTTGTGTTCGGACATGTTCGATACTGTGATGGTGTTTGGGTTTCAACATGGTGGTTACTGTGAAAGGGTTTGAAGTTTGGACGTGGTGGATACTGTGAGGGGTTTGGTTTAGACAAGGTGGATACTGCGTTGGCGTTTGGGAATCGGACATCTGGATACTGTGATGGGGTTTGGGGATTGGACATGGTGGATACTGTGATGGGGTTTGGGGATTGAACATGGTGGATACTGTGATGGGATTTGGGATTCAGAAATAGTGATTACTGTGATGGGGTCGGACATGGTGGATACTGTGATAGGGTTTGGGGTTGGACATGGTGGATACTGTGATTGGGTTTAGGTTTGGTTATGGTGGATATTTCGATGTTTATTGGGTCGGGACATCGTGGATACTGTGATTGAGTTTGGGGATTTGAGATAGTGCATTCTGTGATACTGTTCTGGGCACGGTCCATACTGTTGTGGGTGATGGGGTTCGGACATGGTGGATACTGTGATGGGGTTTGGACATATTGGATACTGTGATGGGGTTAGGGTTTCGGACATGATGGATACTGTGATGGGTTTGGGGATTGGACATGGTGGATACTGTGATGGGGTTTGGGGATTGAACATGGTGGATACTGTGATGGGATTTGGGATTCAGAAATAGTGATTACTGTGATGGGGTCGGACATGGTGGATACTGTGATAGGGTTTGGGGTTGGACATGGTGGATACTGTGATTGGGTTTAGGTTTGGTTATGGTGGATATTTCGATGTTTATTGGGTCGGGACATCGTGGATACTGTGATTGAGTTTGGGGATTTGAGATAGTGCATTCTGTGATACTGTTCTGGGCACGGTCCATACTGTTGTGGGTGATGGGGTTCGGACATGGTGGATACTGTGATGGGGTTTGGACATATTGGATACTGTGATGGGGTTAGGGTTTCGGACATGATGGATACTGTGATGGGTTTGGGATTGGTCAAGGTGGATACTGTGATGGGCATTTTGGTGCGGACACTGTGGATACAGCTATGGGGCTTTGGGGTTGGGCCTGGTGGATATAGTGGTTGGGTTTGGGCTTTGGACATGGTGGATCCTGTGATTGGGTTTGGAAATGGTGGATTTGGTAGTTGGGTTTGGGGTTTGGACATGGTGGATACTGTGATTGGGTTTGTGTTTCGGACATGGCGTGTATTGTGATGGCGCTGGGTGCGGACATGGTGTGTAATGCCGTGGCGTTAGGGGTTTAAACATTATGGATAATGAGATGGGGTTTGGGGTCTGGCGTTGGTGGATACTTTGATGGGATATGCACATGGTGGATACAGTGATGGGGTTTGGACATGCTGGATCCGGTGATGGGGATTTGGGTTTGGACATGGCGGATACTGTGATTGGGTTTGGGGTTTAGTCATGGTGGATAATGCGATGGGTCATGGGTCCGGACATGGCAGGTACTGTGATGGGGTTTCGGGTTCGTACATGGTGGATACTGTGATGGAGTTTCGGGTGGCGACATAGTGGATATTGTAATGGGGTTTGGGTTGCAGACTTGGAGGATACTGTTCTGGTTTTTGTGTTCGGACAAGGTGGATTCTGTGATGCCGTGTTGGGGGTCGGAAATGCTGGATGCTGTGATGGGGTTTGTGGTTTGGACATGGTGGATACTGTGATGGGGTTTGGGATTTGGACAAGGTGGATACGTGTTGGCGTTTGGGATTCGGACATGTGGATACTGTGATGGGCTTTGGGGATTGGACATGCTGGTAACTGTGATGGGGTTTGGGCATGGCGGATACTGTGATGGGGTTTGGACATGGTAGATACTGTGGTGGGGTTTGGGATTCCGAAATAGTGGCTACTGAGGTGGAGTTCGGACATGCTGGATACTGTGATTGGGTTGAGGGTTTGGACGTGGTGGATACTTTTATGTGTCTTGGGTCGGGACATGGTGCATCCTGTGATGGGGTTTGTGGTCTGGACACGGTCCATACTGTGGTGGGGGTTGGGGGGTCGGACATGATGGATAGTGTGAATGGTTTTTAGTGTTCGGACATGGTGGATAATGTGATGGGGTGTTGGGGATCGGACATGCTGGATACTGTGATGGGGTTTGGGGTTTGGGCATGTTGGATGCTGTGATGGGGTTAGTGTTTCGGACATGGTGGATACTGTGATGGGGTTTGGGGTTTGTACATGGTGGATACTGTGATGCGGTTTGGTTTTCGGACATGGTGGACACTGTGATAGGATGTGGGGTGCGGACGTGGTGTATATTGTGAAGGGGTTTGGGTTGCGAACTTGGAGGATACTGTTAAGATTTTTGAGTTTGGACATGGTGGATACTGTGATGGCGTGTTGGGGGTCGGACATGCTGGATGCTGTGATGGGGTTTGGGTTTGGACATGTTGGATACTGTGATGGGGTTTGGTTTTCAACATGGTGGTTACTGTGATGGGGTTTGAGGTTTGGACGTGGCGGATACTGTGATGGGGTTTGGGTTTCAACATGGTATTTACTGTGATGGGGTTTTGAGGTTTGGACGTTGTGGATACTGTGATGGAGTTTGCGGTTTGGAGAAGGTGGATACTGTGTTGGCGTTTGGGATTCGGACATGTGGTTAGTGTGATGCGGTTTGGGGATTGGACATGCTGCTAACTGTGATGGGGTTTGGGCATGGTGGATACTGTGATGGGGTTTGAACATGGTGGATACTGTGATGGGGTTTGGGGTTTGGACATCGTGGATAGTGTGATGCGGTGTTGGGGATCGGAAATGCTGGATACTGTGATGGGGTTTTGGGGATTGGACATGGTGGATACTGTGATGCGGTTTTCTGTTTTGACATGGTGGATACTGTGATGGGGTTTGGCGTTTGGACATATTGATGGGGTTTGTGATTGGGCTTGGTGGACACTGTGATCGGCTTTGTGGTGCGGATACTGTTATGGGGTTTGTGGTTTGAGACTGGTGGATACTGGTATGGGGTTTGGGAAACGGACCTAGTGTATACTGTGATGGGGTTCAGACATGGTGGATACTGTGACTAGGTTTGGGGTTGGAAATGGTGGATGCTGTAATTGGGTTTGTGTTTCGGACATGGTGTATACTGTGATGGCGTTGGTGTGGACATGGTGTATAATGATATGGCGTTTGGGGTTTGAACATTGTGGATCATGAGATGGTGTTTGGGGTTTGGCGTTGGTGGATACTTTGATGGGATATGCACATGGTGGATACTGTGATGGGGATTGGACATGCTGGATACGGTGATGGGGATCGGGGTTTGGACCTGGCGGTTCCTGTGACTGGGTTTGGGGTTTAGACATAGGGGATACTGCGATGCTTCATGGGTCCGGGCATGGTGGCTACTGTGATGGGGTTTGGGGATTGGGCATGGTGGATTCTGTGCTGGGGGTTGGGGATCGGACATGGTGGGTAGTGTGATGGTTTATGGTGTTCGGACATGGTGGATAATGTGATGGGGTGTGCGGGTCGGACATGCTGGATACTGTGATGGGGTTTGGACATGGTGGATACCGTGATGGTGTTTGGGATACGGAAATGGCGGATACTGTGATGGGGCTTGGAAATGGTGGATACAGTGATTGGGTTTGGGGTTTGGACATGGTGGTTACTGTGATGGGGTTTGGGTCCGTACATGGTAGATAACGTGATGGGGTGCTGGTTCAGATTTGCTGGATACTGTGATGGGGATTGGGCTTTGGCGTTGGTGGATACGTTGATGGGATATGGACATCGTGGGTACTGTGATGGGGTTTCGGGTTGGGACATGGTGGATACTGTGATGGGGTTTGTTGTTCGATCATCGTGGATACTGTGATGGGATTGGGGTTTGGACATGGAGGATACTGTGATTGGGTTTGGGGTTTAGACATGGTGAATACTGCGACGGGTCATGGGTCCGGATATGGTATCTACTGTGACGGTGTTTGGGGTTGGACAATGTTTATACTGTGATTGGCTTTTGAGTTTGGACATAGTGGGTACTGTGATAGGGTTTGGGGTGGGGACATTGTGGATATTGTGATAGGATTTTGGGTGCGGACCTGGAGGATATTGTGATGGTTTTTGCTGTTCTGACATAGTGGATACTGTGACGGCGTGTTTGCGGTCGGACATGCTGGATGCTGTGGTGGAGTTTGGGTTTGGACTTGTAGGACACTGAGATGTGGTTTGGGTTTCGGACATGGGTTGGTACTGGGATGGGGTTTGGGGTTCAGACATGGTGGATACTGAGATGCGGTTTGCGGATTGAACATGGTGGATACTGTGATGGGGTTTGGGGTTTGGACATGGTGGATACTGTGATGGGGTTTGGAGTGCGGACATTGAGGATACTGTTATGGGTTTGGGGTTTGGACACGATGGATACTGTGATGGGGGTCTGGAAATTGTGGATACTATAAGACCATGACACATAGGTCCATCGAGTCCACTCTACCATTCAATTATGCCTGATTTCAACTCCATTTATCGGCTCTCTCTCCATAGCCCTCAATTCGTCGAGAAATCAATAATTTATCAACTTCTGTCTTAAAAACACTCAACGTCCCGGCCTCCACCGCCCTCTGTGGCAAAGAATTCCACAGACGCACCGCTCTCTGGCTGAAGAAATGTCTCCTCATCTCTGTTCTAAAGTGACTCCCTTTTATTCTAAGGCTGTGCCCCCGGGTCCTCGTCTCCCGTGATAATGGAAACAACTTACCTCCGTCTTACCTAAGCCATTCATGATCTTGTCAGTTTCTATTAGATCTCCCCTCAACCTCCTAAACTCCAATTAATATAATCCCAGGATCCTCAGACGTTCATCGTATGTTAGGCCTACCATTCCTGGGATCATCCGTGTGAATCTCCGCTGTACCCGCTCCAGTGGCATTATGTCCTTCCTGAGGTGTGGGGCCCAAAATTGCTCACAGTATTTTAAATGGGGCGTAACTAATGCTTTATAAAGCTTCAGAAGTACATACCTGCTTTTATATCCAAAGCTTCTTGAGATAAATGACAACATTGCATTTGCTTTCTTAAGTACGGACTCAACCTGCAAGTTTACCTTTAGAGAATCCTGGACTAGGACTCCCAAGTCCGTTTGCACTTCATCAAAATGAATTTTGTCACCGTTTAGAAAATACTCCATTCCTCTATTCTTTTTTCCAAAGTTCAAGACCTCGCACTTGCCCACGTTGAATTTCATCAGCCATTTCTTGGACCACTCTCCTAAACTGTCTAAATCTTTCTGCAGCCTCCCCACCTCCTCCATACCCCCCTTCACCTATCTTTGTATCATCGGCAAACTTAGCCAGAATGCCCCCAGTCCCGTCATCTAGATCGTTAATATATAAAGAAAACATCTATGGCCCCAACACTGAACCCTGCGGGACACCACTCGTCACCGGTTACCATTCCGAAAAAGAACCTTTTATCCCAACTCTCTGCCTTCTGCCTGACAGCCAATCGTCAATCCGTGTTAGTACCTTGCCTCGAATACCATGGACCCTTATTTTACTCAGCAGTCTCCCGTGAGGCACCTTATCAAAGGCCTTTTGGAAGTCAAGATAGATAACATCCATTGGCTCTCCTTGGTCTAACCTATTTGTTATCTGTTCAAAGAACTCTAACAAGTTTGTCAGGCACGACCTCCCCTTACTAAATCCATGCTGATTTGTCCTGATCCGACGTTGCACTTACAAGAATATAGAAATCTCATCCTTAACAATGGATTCTAGAATCTTGCCAACAACCGAGGTTCTGCTCATTGGCCTATAATTTTCCATCTTTTTGATTGTTCCCTTCTTGAACAGGGGGGTTACAACAGCGATTTTCCAATCCTCTGGGACTTTCCCTGACTCCAGTGACTTTTGAAAGATCATTACTAACGCCTCCACTATTTCTTCAGCTACCTCCTTTAGAACTCTAGGATGTAGCCCATCTGAACCCGGAGATTTATCAATTTTTAGACCTCTTAGTTTCTCTAGCACTTTCTCCTTTGTGATGGCTACCATATTCAATTCGGCCCCCTGACTCTCCTCAATTGTTGGGCTATTACCCATATCTTCTACTGTGAAGACTGACGCAAAATACTTATTTAGTTCCTCCGCTATTTCCTTGTCTCCCATCACTAGATTACCAGTGTTATTTTGGAGCGGCACAATGTCTACCTTTGCCACCGATTTGTTTTTAATGTATTTAAATAAACTTTTACTATTATTCCCATTGTTACTGTCTAGCCTACCATCATAATTGATCCTTTCGTGCCTTATTTCTCTCTTTGTTATCCTCTGTTTGTTTTTGTAGCCTTTCCAATCTTCTGACTTCCCACTACTCTTTGCCACATTTTCGGCTTTCTCTCTTGCTTTGATGCATTCCCTAACTTCCTTTCTCAGCCATGGCGGCCTAATCCCCCCTCTGATAACCTTTCTTTTCTTTGGGATGAACCTCTGTACTGTGTCCTCAATTACTCACAGAAACTTCTGCCATTGCTGTTCTACTGTCTTTCCCACTCGGCTCTGCTCCCAGTCGATTTTCGTCAGTTCCTCCCTCATGCCCCTGTAGTAACCTTTATTTAACGGTAACACATTTACACCTGATTCTACCTTCTTTCTTTCAAATTGCAGATTGGATTATACTATATTATGATCATTGCCTCCTAAGTGTTCCCTTACTTTAAGATCTTTAATCAAGTCTGGCTCATTACATAACACTAAGTCCAGAATGGCCTGTTCCCTCGTGGGTTCCATCACAAGCTGTTCCAAAAAGACCTCCTGTAAACATTCAATGAATTCCCTTTCCTTGGGTCCACTGGCAGCATTATTTACCCAGTCCACCTGCATATTGAAGTCCCCCATGATCACTGTGACCTTGCCTTTCTGACATGCACTTTCTATTTCGTGGTGCATTTTGTGCCCCTGGTCCTGACCACTGTTAGGAGGCCGGTACATAACTCCCATTATGGTTTTTTTGCCTTTGTGGTTCCTCAACTCTACCCACTCAAACTCCACAACATCTGACCCTATGTCGTTTAGGTCTATTGATTTAATTTCATTCCTAATTAACAAGGCAACCCCGCCCCCTCTGCCCACATCTCTGTCATTTCGATAGGTTGTGAATCCCTGGATGTTTAAATGCCAATCCTGAACCCCCTGCAACCACGTCTCTGTGATGCCTCCCACATCATACGGCCGCATTTGGAGTATTGCGAACAGTTCTGGTGACCTCATTATCGGAAGGAAGTGGAAGCTTTGGAACGGGTGCAGAGGAGATTTACCAGGATGTTGCCTGGTATGGAGGGAAAATCTTATGAGGAAAGGCTGATGGACTTGAGGTTATTTTCGTGAGAGAGAAGAAGGTTAAGAGGAGACTTAATAGAGGCATACGAAATGATCAGGTGGTTAGATAGAGTGGACAGTGAGAGTCTTCTCCTGCGGATGGAAATGGCTAGCACGAGGGGACATAGCCTTAAACTTAGGGGTAATAGATATAGGACAGAGGTCAGAGGTAGGTTCTTTACGCAAAGAGTGGTGAGGCCATGGAATGCCCTACCTGCAACAGTAGTGAACTCGCCAACACTGAGGGCATTTAAAAGTTTATTGGATAAGCAGATGGATGATAATGGCATCGTGTTGGTTAGATGGCTTTTGTTTTTTTGACATCCCATGTCGGTGCAACATCGTGGGCCGAAGGGCCTGTACTGCACTGTATCGTTCTATGTTCTATGTCCTGTGCTCTATACCTGCCAGTCACAATCTGGGCCACAAGCTCATCTACCTTGTTCCGTACACTGCGCGCATTTAAATATAGCATTTTAAATTCTCTATTGACCGTCCCTTTTTGTTTTCTTCGTGTGGTGGGCCTTGATTTACTGAGCCTTTCCACACACTGTCATTTTTTGTGGGATGGGGACTATCGTAAACTCTCCTGAGTTCTGTCTTTTCGTGCTTTTTTGTATTCCTAAGCAGCTACGCTTCCCACTGATTACTTCACCTCGTGGTTCCCTGACTTTCCCTCCCCCCACCCCCCCATCTCTAGGTTAAAGTCCTATTGCCCACCCTATTTACTCTTTTCGCCAGAACACTGGTCCCAGCTCGGTTCAGGTGGAGACCATCCCAACGGTATAGGTCCCCCCTGTCCCAAAACTGATGCCAGTGTCCCATGTAAAGGAACCCCTCTTTCCACACCACTCTTTCAACCACGTGTTAACTTCCCTTATTCTTGCCTCCCTATGCCACTTTGCACGTGGCTCCGGCAGTAATCCGGAGATTATGACCCTTGAGGACCCGGTTTTTAATTTGAATCCTAGCTCTTTATAATCTCTCAACAGGTCCTATTTTCTAGACTTGCATAAGTTGTTGGTACCGACATGGACCACAACAACTGGATCCTCCCCCTCCCTCTCCAGTATCCTTTCAAGACGGCCAGACATGTCCCGCACCCTAGCACAGGGCAGGCAACATACCATGCGGGACTCTTTATCCTGCTCACAAAGGATACTATCTATTCCCGTGATAATAGAATCCCCTACAACTACAACTTGCCTATTTACTCCTTCCAATTGAATGGCCTGCTGAACCATGGTGCCTTGGTCAGCTGACTCATCCTCCCTGCAGCCCTGTTCGCCATCCACACAGGGAGCAAGTGCCAAATACCTGTTGGAGAGGGTCAAGGGCTTAGTCTCCTGAGTTCCTGACTGCTGGTTCCCTTTACCTGCCTGACTTGCAGTCACACCCTGCTGTCCCTGGCCACTGGCAGGATTTACACTACTTACTCTGACAGGTGTGACTGCCTCCTGAAACACAGTGTCCAGGTAAGTCTCCCCCTCCCGGATGTGCCTCAGTGTTTGAAGCTCAGACTCCAGCTCATCAACTCTGAGCCGGAGCTCTTCGAGCAGCCAACACTTACTGCAGATGTGGTCGCTGCAGCTCGCAATGCGTTCTGCCAGCTCCCACATCAAGCAGCTCAAGCACATCATCTGACCAGCCATCACTAATTAATTAATTAGTTTAATTTAAGTTTACGAGTTTAGCTGTGTGTTTTTTTTAAATTTGGGGCAGATTTGCTATCAACCAATCAGATCACAACTTCCCTCTGACGTCACTTTTGGGGAAAAACCTGGAAAACAGGAAGTTACTGTCTGGTTTTTTATACTCACAGAGACTGCTCCTCCTCCTCCGAACGGCTCCCAAAATTAGGCCCGAAAAAAGAGAGAGAACAAAACAGTCGGGGAAAAGCACCTTCTCCCACTCTTCACCGAATTACCTCACTGCACCAAATTACCAAATTCTCACTCGGTCTGTGTCTCACTCACTCACTCAGGCTGTGTCTCCTTGACCGGCGCAATGCTTACTAAGTGCGCTTTCTGTCTGTCTTTTATACAGACTTTAGTATGACTCACACTAAAACTTCAAAGAGAAGAATATAATGTGTACCTTTGTGTCCCTTAACAGGCCTCAGGTGACTGCCAGATAACTGCCTCTAGCAATTAGGGTGGGGGCACCTTCAGCCAATCACACACTAATTAACACTGCACTTTTAACTGAAAAACAGCACAATTAGATTGACCACTTATCTTTCCTGGTTACCTCACTGCACCAAATTAACAAATTCTCACTCTGTCTGTGTCTCACTCACTCAGGCTGTGACGCGTTTTGTGTACTGTGTTGTGTTTTGGGTCCGGATATGGTTGGTAACGTGACGGGGTTGTGTTTCGGACATGGTGGATACTGAGATGGGAATTGGGGTGCGGACATGCTGGCAGCACGGTAGCATTATAGATAGCACAATTGCTTCACAGCTCCAGGGTCCCAGGTTCGATTCCGTCTTGGGTCGCTGTCTGTGCGGAGTCTGCACCTCCTCCCCGTGTGTGCGTGGGTTTCCTCCGGGTGCTCCGGTTTCCTCCCACAGTCCAAAGATGTGCAGGTTAGGTGGATTGGCCATGATAAATTGCCCTTAGTGACCAAAATTGGCCACAGTGTTGGGTGGGGTTACTGGTTTCTGAGGATAGGGTGGAGGTGTTGACCTTGGGTCGGGTGCTCTCTATAAGAGCCGGTGCAGCCTGGATGGGCCGAATGACCTCCTTCTGCACTGTAAATCCTATGATAATCTATGATAATGTTATGGCGTTTCGGGTATGAGAATTGTGGATAATGTGATGGGGTTTGGGGTTCGGCGTTGGTGGATATTTTGATGGGATATGCACGTGGTGGATACTGTGATGGGGTTTGGACATGCTGGATACTGTGATGGGGATCGGGGTTCGGACATGGTGGATACTGCGAATGGGTTAGGGGTTTATACATGGTGGATACTGTGATGGGTCATGGGTCCGGACATCTTGGCTACTGTGATGGGTTTTGGGGATTGGACATGGTGGATAGTGTGATGGGGTTTGGGGATTGGACGTGGTGGATACTGAGATGGGGATGGGGTCTGGATATGGTGGAGACTGTGATGGGGTTTTGATTTCGGACATGGTTGATACTGTGATGGGGTTTGCGGTTTGGACAACGTGGATACTGTGTTGGCGTTTGGGATTCGGACATGTGGATACTGTGATGGGGTTTGGAGATTAGACATGGTAGTAACTGTCATGGGGTTCGGGCATGGTGGATACTGTGATGGGGATGGGATACAGTGGATACGGTGTGTGGGTTTCGTGTTTGGACATGGTGGATACAATGATGAGGTTTGGGATTCGGAAATGGTGGATGCTGTGATGGGGTTCGGACATGGTGGATACTGTGATTGGGTTTGGGGTTGGGCATAGTGGATACTGTGATTGAGTTTGGAGTTTGGACATGGTGGATACTTTGATATGTCTTGGGTCCGGACAAGGTGCATACTGTGATGGGGTTTGGGGATTGTACATGGTGGATACTGTGATGGGGTTTGGGGATTGGACATGGTGGATACTGTGATGTGGTTTGGTGTTTTGACATGGTGGATATAGTGATGGGGTTTTGCGATTGGATATGGTGGATACTGTGATGGGGTTTGGAGTGCGGACATTGTGGATACTGTTATGGGATTTGGTCCTGGTGGATACTGTGATGGGGTTTGGCAATGGTGTTTACTGTGATGGATTTTGGGTCCGGACATGGTTGATAACGTGATGGGGTTGGGTTTCGGACATGATAGATGCTGTGATGGGGTTTGGGGTTTGGACATGGTGGTAACTGTAATGGGTTTCGGGCATGGTGGATACTGTGATGGTTATTGGGCACAGTGGATACTGTGTGTGGGTTTGGGGTTTGGACATGGTGGTTACTGTGATGATGATTGGGATTCGGTAATGGTGGATACTGTGATGGGGTTCGGACATGGTGGACACTGTGATTGGGTTTGTGGTTGGACATGGTGGATACATTAATTGGGTTTGGTGTTTGGACATGGTGCCTACTGTGATGGGGTTAGCGGTTTGGACATGGATACTGTGATGTGGTTTGGGGTTTGGAAATGTTGGATATTGTGATGGCGTTTGGGATTGGACATGGTGGATACGGTGATGGGGTTTGTGATTTGGACACGGTGAATACTGTGATGGGGGTTGGGGTTTGGCGTTGGTGGATACTTTGACGGAATATGCACATGGTGGATATTGTAATGGGGTTTGGACATGCTGGATACTGTGATGTGGATTGGGGTTTGGACATGGTGGATATTGTGTTTGGGTATGGGGTTTGGACATGGTGGATACTGTGATGGTGTTTGGGGTTTGGTCCTGGTGGATACTGTGACGGGGTTTGGGATACGGACATGGTGGATACTGTGATGGGGTTTGAGGTTTGGTCCTGGTGGATACTGTGATGGGGTTTGGGATACGGACATGGTGGATACTGTGATGGTGTTTGTGTTTCGGTTATGGTGGATACTGTGATGGGGTTTGGGGTTTGGACATGGTGGATACTGGGATGGGGTTTGGGATTGGACAAGGTAGGGACTGTGATGGGGTTTGGGGTATTGGTCCTGCTGAATACTGTGATGGGTTTTGGGTCCGGACATGCTAGATAAAGTGATGGTGTCGTGGTTCGGACTCGGAGGACACTGTGTTGGAGATTGGGGTTTGGACATGTTGGATACTGTGATTGGGTTTGTGTTTCGGACATGGCGTGTACTGTGATGGCGCTGGGTGCGGACATGGTGTATAATGCTCTGGCGTTCGGGATTTGAACATTGTGGATAATGAGATGGGGTTTGGGGTCTGGCGTTGGTGGATACTTTGACGGAATATGCACATGGTGGATATTGTAATGGGGTTTGGACATGCTGGATACTGTGATGGGGATTGGGGTTTGGACATGGTGGATACTGTGTTTGGGTATGGGGTTTGGACATGGTGGATACTGTGATGGTGTTTGGGGTTTGGTCCTGGTGGATACTGTGACGGGGTTTGGGATACGGACATGGTGGATACTGTGATGGGGTTTGGGGTTTAGTCCTGGTGGATACTGTGACGGGGTTTTGGATACGGAAATGGTGGATACTGTGATGGGGTTTGTGTTTCGGTTATGGTGGATACTGTGACGGGGTTTGGGGTTTGGGCATGGTGGATACTGTGGTGGAGTTTGGATTTCGGACATGGTGGATACTGTGATGGGGTTTTGGGTTTCGGTTATGGTGGATACTGTCATGGGATTTGGGGTTTGGATATGGAGGATACCGTGATGGGTTTTAGTCCGGACATGGTAGATAAAGTGATGGTGTGGTGGTTCGGATTTGGAGGACACTGTGTTGGTGTTTGGGGTTTGGACATGGTGGGTAATGTGATGAGGTGTGGGGTTTGGCGTTGGTGGATACTGTGACGGAGTTTGGGGTTCCGACATGGCGGATACTGTGATGGGGTTTGGACATGGAAGGTTCTGTGATCGTGTTTGGGGTTTGGACCTGGTGGGTACTGTGATGGGGTTTGGATTTCGGACATGGTGGATACTGCGATGGGTTTTGGGGTGCGGACTTGGTGGATACTGTGATGGGGTTTGCAGTTTGAACAAGGTGGATAATGTGATGGTTTTTGGGTGTTTGAATATGGTGGATACTGTGATGGTGTGTTGTGGGTCGGGTTGTGCACTCTTTGATGGGGTTTGGGGTATGGACATGTTGGATCCTGTGATGGCGTTTGCGGTTTGGACATGGTGGACACTGTGATGTGGTTTGGGGTTTGGACATGGTGGATATTCTGATGAGGTTTGGGATTGGGCATGGCGCATACTGTGATGGGGTTTGGAGTGCGGACATTGTGGATACTGTTATGGGGTTTGGGGTTTGGTCCTGGTGGATACTGTGATGGGGTTTGGGATTCGGACATGGTGGGTACTGTGATGGGGTTTGGAAATGGTGGATATTGTGATAGGTTTTGGTTCCGGACATGGTAGATAAAGTGATGGGGCTGTGGTTCGGACTTGGTGGATACTGTGATGGGGTTTGCGGTTGGACATGATGGATACTGTGATGGGGTTTGGGGTGCGGGCCCTGTGGATGCTGTTATGGGGATTGTGGTTTGGGCCTGGTGGATACTGTGATTGGGTTTGTGTTTCGGACATGGTGTATACTGTGATGGCGTTGGGTGCGGACATCGTGAATAATGATATGGCGTTTGGGTTTTGAACATTGAGGATAATGAGATGGGGTTTGGCGTTTGCGTTGGTGGATTATTTGATGAGATATGCACAAGGTGGATACTGTGGTGGGGTTTGGTCATGCTGGATACGGTGATGCGGATTGGATTTTGGACATGGCGGATACTGTGATTGGGTTTGGGGTTTAGACATGGTGGATACTGAGATGGGTCATGGGTCCGGGCATCGTGGCCACTTTGATGGGTTTTGGGTTTTGCACATGGTGGATACTGTGATGAGGTTCGGGATACTGATCTGGTGGATTCTGTGATGGGGTTTGCAAATGGTGGATACAGTGATTGGGTTTGTGGTTGGACATGGTGGATACTGTAATTGCGTTTGGGGTTTGGACATGGTGCATACTGTGATGGGGTTAGCGGTTTGGACATGGTGGATACTGTGATGTGGTTTGGGGTTTGGACATGGTAGATATTGTGATGGGGTTTGGGATTGGACATGGTGGATACGGTGATGGGGTTTGGGATTTGGACATGGTGAATACTGTGATGGGGTTTGGGGTTTGGCGTTGGTGGATACTTTGACGGAATATGCACATAGTGGATATTGTAATGGGGTTTGGACATGCTGGATACTGTGATGGGGATTGGGGTTTGGACATGGCGGATACTGTGTTTGGGTATGGGGTGTGGACATGGTGGATACTGTGATGACGTTTGGGGTTTGGTCCTGGTGGATACTGTGACGGGGTTTGGGTTACGGACATGGTGGATACTGTGATGGGGTTTGGGGTTTGGTCCTGGTGGATACTGTGACGGGGTTTTGGATACGGACATGGTGGATACTGTGATGGGGTTTGTGTTTCGGTTATGGTGGATACTGTGATGGGGTTTGGTGTTTGGACATGGTGGATACCGTGATGGGTTTTGGGTCCGGACATGGTAGATAAAGTGATGGTGTGGTGGATCGAATTTGGAGGACACTGTGTTGGGGTTTCGGGTTTGAAAATGGTGGGTAATGTGATGAGGTGTGGGGTTTGGCGTTGGTGGATACTGTGATGGGGTTTGGGGTTCGGACATGGTGGATACTGTGATGGGTTTTGGGGTGCGGACTTGGTGGGTACTGTGATGGGGTTTGCAATTTGAACAAGGTGGATAATGTGATGGTTTTTGGGTGTTTGAATATGGTGGATACTGTGATGGGGTGTTGGGGGTTGGACATGCTGCACTCTGTGATGGGGTTTGGGGTATGGACATGTTGGATCCTGTGATGGCGTTTGCGGTTTGGACATGGTGGCTACTGTGATGTGGTTTGGGGTTTGGACATGGTGGATATTCTGATGAGGTTTGGGATTGGGCATGGCGCATACTGTGATGGGGTTTGGAGTGCGGACATTGTGGATACTGTTATGGGGTTTGGGGTTTGGTCCTGGTGGATACTGTGATGGGGTTTGGGATTCGGACATGGTGGGTACTGTGATGGGGTTTGGAAATGGTGGATATTGTGATAGGTTTTGGGTCCGGACATGGTAGATAAAGTGATGGGGTTGTGGTTCGGACTTGGTGGATACTGTGATGGGGTTTGCGGTTGGACATGATGGATACTGTGATGGGGTTTGGGGTGCGGGCCCTGTGGATGCTGTTATGGGGATTGGGGTTTGGGCCTGGTGGATACTGTGATTGGATTTGTGTTTCGGACATGGTGTATACTGTGATGGCTTTGGGTGCGGACATCGTGAATAATGATATGGCGTTTGGGGTTTGAACATTGAGGATAATGAGTTGGGGTTTGGGGTTTGCGTTGGTTGATTCTTTGATGAGATATGCACATGGTGGATACTGTGGTTGGGTTTGGACATGTTGGATACGGTGATGCGGATTGGGTTTTGGACATGGCGAATACTGTAATTGGGTTTGGGGTTTAGATATGGTGGATACTGCGATGGGTCATGGGTCCGGATATCGTGGCCACTGTGATGGGGTTTGGGGTTTGGACATGGTGGATACTGTGATGGTGTTCTGGATATGGATCTGGTGGATACTGTGATGGTGTTTGCAAATGGTGGATACAGTGATTGGGTTTGTGGTTTGGGCATGGTGGTTTCTGTGATAGGTTTTGGGTCCGGACAGGCTAGATAAAGTGATGGGGTAGTGGTTCGGACTTGGTGGATAGTGTGATGGTGATTGGGGTTTTGACATAGAACATTACAGCGCAGTACCGGCCCTTCGACCCTCGATTTTGCGCCGACCTGTAAAACCACTCTAAAGCCCATCTACACTATTCTCTTCTCGTCCATATCTCTATCCAGTGACCATTTGAATGCGCTTACTGTTGGCGAGTCCACTACTGTTGCAGGCAGTGCATTCCACGCCGTTACTACTCTCTGAGTAAAGAACCTACCTCTGACATCTGTCCTGTATCTATCTCCCCTCAATTTAAAGCTATGCCCCCTCATGTTAGACATCACCATCCGTGGAAAATGTCTCTCACTGTCCACCCTTTCCAATCCTCTGATCATCTTGTATGCCTCAAATAAGTCACCTCTTAACCTTCTTCTCTCTATCGAAAACAGCCTCAAGTCCCTCAGCCTTTCCTCATAAGATCTTCCCTCCATAGCAGGCAACATTCTGGTAAATCTCCTCTGCACCCTCTCCAATGCTTCCACATCCTTCCTATAATGCGTACCAGAATTGCACGCAATACTCCAAATACGGCCGCACCAGAGTTTTGTACAGATGCAACATGACCCCATGACTCCGAAACTCAATCCCTCTACCAATAAAAGCTAAGTACGAAGTCTTACAACACCAGGTTAAAGTCCAACAGGTTTGTTTCGATGTCACTAGCTTTCGGAGCGCTGCTCCTTCCTCAGGTGAATGAAGAGGTCTGTTCCAGAAACACATATATAGACAAATTCAAAGATGCCAAACAATGCTAGGAATGCGACCATTAGCAGGTGATTAAATCCTTACAGATCCAGAGATGGGGTAACCCCAGGTTAAAGAATTGTGTGAATTGTATCAAGCCAGGACAGTTGGTAGGATTTCGCAGGCCAGATGGTGGGGGATGAGTGTAATGCGACATGAATCCCAGGTCCCGGTTGAGGCCGCACTCATGTGTGCGGAACTTGGCTATACGTTTCTGCTCGGCGATTCTGCGTTGGCGCGGGTCCTGAAGGCCGCCTTGGAGAACGCTTACCCAGAGATCAGAGGCTGAATGCCCTTGACTGCTGAAGTGTTCCCCGACTGGAAGGGAACATTCCTGCCAGGTGATTGTTGCGCAATGTCCGTTCATTCGTTGCCGCAGCGTCTGCATGGTCTCGCCAATGTACCACGCTTCGGGACATCCTTTCCTGCAGCGTATGAGGTAGACAACGTTGGCCGAGTCGCACGAGTATGTACCGCGTACCTGGTGGGGGGTGTTCTCACGTGTAATAGTGGTATTCATGTCGATGATCTCGAAGTCTTACAATGCCAGGTTAAAGTCCAACAGGTTTGTTTCGATGTCACTAGCTTTCGGAGCGCTGCTCCTTCCTCAGGTGAATGAAGAGGTCTGTTCCAGAAACACATATATAGACAAATTCAAAGATGCCAAACAATGCTAGGAATGCGACAATTAGCAGGTGATTAAATCCTTACCGATCCAGAGATGGGCTCAGGCTCAATAAAAGCTAACACACCGTACGCCTTCTTAACAACCCTCTCAACCTGGGTGGCAACTTTCAGGGATTATTGTGCATGGACACCGAGATCTCTCTGCTCATCCACACTGCCAAGAATCTTACTATTAGCCCAGCACTCTGTCTTCCTGTTATTCCGTCCAAAATGAATCACCTCACACTTTTCAGCATTAAACTCCATTTGCCTCCTCTCAGTCCAGCGCTGCAGCTTGTCTATGTCCCTCTGTAACTTGTAACATCCTTCCGCACTGTCCACAATTCCACCGACTTTAGTATCATCTGCAAATTTACTCACCCATCCTTCTACGCCCTCCTCCACGTCATTTCTAAAAATACAAACAGCAGTGGCCCCAAAACAGATCCTTGTGGTACACTACTAGTAACTGGACTCAGTCTGAACATTTCCCATCAACCACCACCCTTTGTCTTCTTCCAGCTAGCCAATTTCAGATCCAAACTGCTAAATCACCCTGAATCCCATGCCTCCGTATTTTCTGCAGTAGCCTACCGTGGGGAATCTTATCAAAAGCTTTACTGAAATCCATATACACCACATCAACTGCTTTACCATCATCCACCTATTTGGTCACCTTTTCAAAGAACTCAATAAGGTTGATGAGGGACGACCACATGGTGGATAATGTGATGGAGTTTGCTGTTTGGCGTTGGTGGATACTTTGATGGGATATGGACATGGCGGGTACTGTGATGGGGTTTCGGGTTTGGACATGATGGATACTGTAATGGGGTTTGGGGTTCGTACATGGTGTATACTGTAATGGTGTTTGGACATGGTGGATACTGTGATCGGTTTGGTGTTTGGACATGGTGGATACTGTGATTGGGATTGGGATTCGAAATGGTGGATACTGTGAAAGGGTTTCGGGGGGGAGCATAGTGGATATTATGATGGGGTTTGGGTTGCGGACTTGGAGGATACTGTTATGGGTTTTGTGTTCGGACAAGGTGGATACTGTGATGGCGTGTTGGGGGTCGGGCATGCTGAATGCTGTGATGGGGTTTGGGTTTGGTCATGTTGGATGCTGTGATGGGGTTTGGGTTTCAACATGGTGGTTACTGTGATGCGGTTCGGGGATTGGACGTGGTGGATACTGTGATGGGGTTCGGGGTTCGGACAAGGTGGATACTGCGTTGGCGTTTGGGATTCGGACATGTGGACACTGTGATGGGGTTAGGGGATTGGACATGCTGGTAACTGTGATGGGGTCTGGGCATGGTGGATATTGTGATGGTGTTTGGACATGGTGGATACCTTGATGGGGTTTGGTGTTTGGACATGGTGGATACTGTGATGGGGTTTGGGATATGGAAATGGTGGATACTGTGATGGGGTTCGGACATGGTTCATACTGTGATTGTGTTTGAAGCTTTGACGGCATTACTTTTCTGATTTGGACGGTGTTATTCTGCTGGTTATGACAGTATTAATTTGCTTCTGGGGACAGTATTATTTTGCTGTTTGGGACAGCATTATTTTGCTGGATGGGACGGTATTATTTTGCTGGCTGAGACGGTATTATTTTGCTGGTTGTGATGGTATTATTTTGTTGGATGTGACGGTATTGTATTGCTGGTTGTGAAGGTATTATTTTGCTGCCCGTGGCAGCCTTATTTTCCTGGTGGGGACAGTATTGGTTTGCTGGTGGAAACGGTATCATTGTGCTGGTTGGGAGGGTATTATTTTGCTGCTTCTGAAGTATTATTTTGCTGGTTGGGACGGTATCATTTTGCTGGTTGGGACAGTAGTATTTTGCTGGCTCAGATGGTGTTATGTTGCTGGAAGGGACGGCATTCTTTTGTTGGTTCGAACAGTATTATTTTGTATTATGACGGTATTATTTTGCTGTTACGACGGCACTATTTTGCTGGTTACGCAGTATTATTTTGCTGGTTGGGACGGTATTATTTTGCTGGTTGGGGCGGTATTATTTTCCTGGTTGGGCCGGGATAATTTTGCTGTTAGGGACGGTATTATTTTGCTGGTTTGGATGGGATTATTTTGCTGATGGGGTCGGCATAATTTTGTTTTTTGAGACGGATCTCAGTATCCACCATGTCCGAAACCCAAACCCCCATCACAGTATCCACCATGTCCGAACCCCAAGAACCGCACCGGCACTTGGAAAGATAACCCTGCACAAGCCAGCACCATCACTCTACCCATGTAACCCAGTAACCCCACCCAGACCTTTTTTGGGACACTAAGGGCATTTCACCCGGTCCAATCCACCTAAACTGCACATATTTGGACTGTGGGAGGAAACCGGAGCACCTGGAGGAAATCCACGCAGACACGGGGAGAAGTCGCAGAATCCACACGGACAGAGCCCATGCCAGGAATCGAACCTGGGACCCTGGAGTTGTTAAGAACATAGAAAATACAGCACAGAACAGGCCCTTCGCCCACGATGTTGTGCCGAACCTTTGTCCTAGATTAATCATAGATTATCATTGAATTTACAGTGCAGAATGAGGCCACTCAGCCCCCCGAGCCCGCACCGGCCCCTGGAAAGAGCACCACACCCAAACCCAACACCTCCACCCAACACCAAGGGCAATTTGGACATTAAGGGCAATTCATCATTGGCCAATTCACCTAACCCGCACATCTTTGGACTGTGGAAGGAAACCGGAGCACCCGGAGGAAACCCACGCAGACACGGGGAGGACGTGCAGACTCCGCACAGACAATGACCCAAGCCGGAATCGAACCTTGGACCATGGAGCTGTGAAGCAATTGCGCTATCCACAATACTACCGTGCTGCCCTTAAGAACAAATAAATCTACACTATATCATTTTACAGTAATCCATGTACCGATCCAATAGCTGCTTGAAGGTCCCTAATGTTTCCGACTCAACTACTTCCACAGGCAGTGCATCCCATGCCCCCACTACTCTCTGGGTAAAGAACCTACCTCTGATATCCCTCCGATATCTTCCACCTTTCACCTTAAATTTATGTCCCCTTGTAATGGTGTGTTCCACCCGGGGAAAAAGTCTCTGACTGTCTACTCTATCTATTCCCCTGATCATCTTATAAACCTCTATCAAGTCGCCCCTCATCCTTCTCCGCTCTAATGAGAAAAGGCCTAGCACCCTCAACCTTTCCTCGTAAGACCTACTCTCCATTCCAGGCAACATCCTGGTAAATCTTCTTTGCACCTTTTCCAGAGCTTCCACATCCTTCCTAAGGAACTCTACTAACCACTATGCTACCGCGCTAGATTAAGAAAGCAGATATCAACTATGTCCAGAACCCCAAACCCCATCACAGTATCCACCATGACCAACCCCCAAACCCCATCACAGTATCCACCGTGCCCAAACGCCATCACAGTATCCACCATGTCCAAACGTCATCATAGTATCCACCATGTCCGAACACAAAACCCCATCACAGTATCCACGATGTCCAAACCCCAGCGCAGTGTCCCATGATATCCAAACCCCATCACAGTATGCACCGTTTGCTGTTCAGCACAGGGCTAACTCTCTGGCTTTGAACGCAGACCAAGGCAGGCCTGCAGCACGGTTCAGTTCCCGTAACAGCCTCCTCGAACAGGCGCCGGATATGTGGCGACTCGGCGCTTTTCACAGTAACTTCATTTGAAGCCTACTTGTGACAATAAGCGATTTTCATTTTCATTTCATTCAATTCCAAACCCTAAACCCCATCATCGTATCCACCATGTCATACCCGCAAACCCCATCACAGTATCCACCAAGTCCGCATCCCAAACCCCATCACAGTATCCACCATGTCCGAAACCCAAACCCCCATCAAAGTATCCACCATTTCAGAACCCCAAAAACCATCACAGTATCATAGAATCATATAATTTACAGTGCAGAAGGAGGGCATTGGGTCCATCGAGTCCGCACCGCCACTTTGAAAGAGAACCCTACCCAAACCCACACCATTAGTCTACCCAGTCACCCCACCCAAACCTTTTTTTTTGGACACTAAGGGCAATTTAACCTGTCAATGCACGTAACCTGCACATCTTTGGACTGTGGGAGGATACCGGAGCATCCGGATCAAATCCACGCAGACAAAGGGAGAACGCGCAGACCCCGCACGGACAGTTGCCCAAGCCGCAAATCGAACCTGGGACCCTGGAGCTGTGAAAGAACTGTGCTAAACACTATGCTAGCGTGCTGGCTTAAGAAAGCAGCTATCGACCATGTGCAGACTCCAAACCCCATCACAGTATCCACCATGGCCAAGCCCAAAACCCCATCACAGTATCCACTATGTCCAAACCCCAAATCCCATCACAGTATCCACCATGTCCGAACACAAAACCCCATCACAGTATCCACCATGTCCGAACACAAAACCCCATCACAGTATCTACCATGTCCAACCCCCAAACCCCATCACAGTATCCACCAAGTCCGCACCCCAAACCCCATAACAGAATCCACCATGTCCAAACCGCAAACGCCATCAAAGAATCCACCAAGTCCGCACCCCATCACAGTATCCAACGTGTCCGAAACCTAAACCCCACCACTGTATCCACCATGTCCAAACCCTAAACCCCATCACAGTATCCGCCATGGCCGAACCCCAAACCCCATCGCAGTTTCCAGTATGTCCGACTCCCAAACCCCATCAGAGTATCCACCATGTCCAAACCCCAAACCCCATAACAGTATCTATCATGTCCAAACCCCAAAACCAACCACAGTATACACCATGTTCGAATCCCAAACCCCATCAAAGTATCCGCCATGTCCACACCGCAAACCGAATCACAGAATCCACCATGTCCACACCCCATCACAGTATCCACAATGTCCGAACCTCAAACCAAACAACAGCGTCGACCATGTCCGAAACCCAAACCCTTTGTGATATGAAACAAATTTGTTTCATATCACACACAATCTTCTTTTGTCACATTACTCGAAGAGGGTGTTAAGTGTGCTTGTATGAACGATACAGAAATCCAATTTTAAATGTGAATATGTAGGACCAAAATAAAGTGTTTTTGGTTCTGTCCAAAGATTAATTTTTCACTGCTCAGTATTCTTTAAAACAATGTCAATAATGACAATATTTATCAACGATAATGATCGGCAACAAGGAGCCAGAAGCCGAATGGGTGCGCGCAGAGGATACCTCCTGCAGGGGGACCTCCCTCCGGGCCCTCGCCAAGGCAGCACTCCCATCCCCATCCAAAAAACACTCCAGCAGCCCGGTGGTGACAGCCACCCTCCAGTTCTGGAACCAACTACTGCAGCAATTGGGCCTGACCAAAATTTCGGACAAAGCTCCCATCTGCAACAACCATACGTTCACACCAGCTCTGAATGACGCCACCTTCAAAAGGTGGGGACAGGATGAAGGGACACTGACAGTCAGGGACCTATACACGGACGGCAGGATCACAACACTGGGCGAACTGACATGGACATTCCAGCTAGCCAGGAGGGACGAGCTAAGGTCCTGCAACTCAAAATCTTCCTACGAAAGGAGACAAGGACACACCTACACATGCCACAGCAGAAAATACTGGAAGAGTTACTGGACGCAAGCATACTAGATGAAGGAAACTGTAGCGATATGTATGACTGACTGGTAGAAGGGGCGACACAGCTCTGGACGCAACAAGAATGAAATGGAAGGAGGACCTGGGGATCTATATAGGTTGGGGACTCTGGAGCAAAGCCCTGCATAGGGTCAACTCCACCTACACGTGCGCAAGGCTCAGCCTGGCACGACTAAAATTGGTACATAGAGCCCTCTTCACAAGAACCCGTATGAGTAGGTTCTTCCTGGAGGTGGAGGATAGATGTGAACGGTGCCCAGGAGGGCCAGGCAACCGCGCCCACACGTTCTGGTCTTACCCCAGACTTGTGGGGTACTGGGCAGCCTTCTTCGAGGCACTTTCCAAAGTGGTGGGGGTGAGGATGGAGCCATGCCCGGAAGTCGCGGTCTTCGGGGTTTCACACCAGCAAGATTTATTCCTGGGGAGGAGGGCAGACGCCCTTGCCTTTGCCTTCATGATCGCCCGCCGTAGAATCCTGTTCGGCTGGCGGTCAGCAGTACCACCCAAAGCTGCAGACTGGCTGTCCGACCTCTCCGAATCTCTCCAAAGGGAGAAAATCAAATTCGCCATCCGACGGTCAGACGCCGGCTTCCACAGAACGTTAAGAGCCATTAACCCAATTGTTCCGGGACCTGTTTGTGGCCAACAAACAAGCAGAAGAATAGTCAGGTAGCCAAGAACCAGGGGAAAGTAGTCAAAGCGTGAGAGGGAGAGATAGACCGGGAGAGGGGGGGGAGGGGGACAGCAAAATCTAAGAGGAAAGAAAGGCGAACCACGGGGGGGGGGGGGGGGGGGGGGGGGCGGGGGAGGGGCAGAATCAGGGGGAGGGGGAAGAGGGAAGAGACAGGGAACACTAGTGGAGAGCCAGGGAGGTGGGGGGAAGGCAGGGAACCGTTATCAAACTTGGAATCCACAGGAACAGAGAAAAAAGAGAATACAGGTGGAAGACGGATGGGCCGGCTGAAGCGGAAGGGAGCATGAGACAACAATGGCAGCGAAATCCGTCCGGCAGAAGCAAGGGACAACACCAGCACCAGACCCATTCGAGTGTTCCCTCCGTAATTGTCTCTCCTGCACTCAAATGTATATCGACCCCCCCCCCCCCCCACAACCATCTCACATCTTACTTATGTGTGTACATAACTTTGCCAAGTGTCCAGAGTTCTGCTGTTGAGAAGTTACTTTATTTCATTTTGTATTTCTCTCGTGTTATTACTGTTTTTTCCTTTTTTTTCCTTTGTGATTTGTGTGTGTGTACCCTTCTCTTCTTCGATATACATTTAAAATATCATATCCTGTGTACATATCGACAAATATACTTTGTTCAAAAACCCAATAAAAAACATTTATAAAAAAATAACAATAATGATCGGCTGCTGAAAACCTGTTCAATGCAATAGTATAAAACGGTACTTTAAGCCACTTGGCGTATGCATCAATATTGTAGGAATCTGAATTTTAATTCTGTTCTCTCGCGATTTAATGAAGAAGCTATTTCTGTTCATTCACCACAGTATTTACTTCAGAAGGCATATTTCTGATGCAATGTGTTTGTGCAAACAAGCGTAACTAATGAAAACACTTAGGGATTTAATCCATTGAATGGAAATGTACCATCGATATAATTGAGAGCTCATTGGATGTTTATAGCTCAGACTGTCAGTTGGAGAATTGCTTTCCAGATCAGCCCCGTATAACAGCAATGGGATATCCAGTAATTCTCCAGATAGAACGAATTTACTATCCTTTTCTTGCTGCCTTTGGAGTTTTTGGTGAGCTTTGATCTCACCTATTAATGTTGTAAAGGTAGAAATGGTCCCCCGTTGTAATTGATGTTTGATTTCCCTTATGTTCATCTCGTTTTTTCACTCACTTTAATAATGGATTAATACAAGATTTCTCCGGACTTGTAACACAATTGTTATGTCTAAAATGTCTGCTTGCATTCAAACTTGATAACGTTAGTGTGTTATTATTTGTACTGAATGGACTGACAGCAGCTATCGGTGTGAAGACCTGCCAATATATTATCCGAACGATTCATGTCATTGAATGAATGGTTTGTGAAATATATATTCAAGGAAACGTCTCCACTGATTGAAAATGGAAAAGTCGTAGTTCCGTTTTACAGAAAGGAAGCGATATCCCCGCCTTTACGAGTAATGTGGTTCACTTAACAGCCATTTCAATGTTTTTCTATGTCAGCACTGTTGTGACATATCATTTATGTATATATCTGATGAAGCCTCAAGTATCTGAGGTATTCCCCTGCCTGATTATTATCACTGTCCCTACGTGCAGATGAATGAATTGACAATTCACTCCATGATCTCGTTGAATGGCGGAGCAGGCTCGAGGGGCCAGGTGACCTATTCCTGCTCCTACTTCTTATGTTGTTATGTTCTTATTATGCACAAACTGTTGCTGATATTGTATTACTACGGATAGCTATCTGTCTGTTGGTTCAAGAGCCATTCTCTTTATCGCTCGAATTAACGTTGCAGTAGTGATAGTGGCGTTATTTACTGAATATTAATTCCATATAACGCTACTCGGTATAATTACAGTGGACAGTATTATTACATAAGTAAATTTGTTTAAACTAATGGGCGTTCGGGTGGTTTAAACGAATTTGTCAGGGGGATGGGAAAACGAGCTGCAGTCCAGAAGCCAGTGTTGAGAGTAGTGAGGTACTGAGGAGGGTATCAAGGTCGCAGGAGTGCACCGGCAGACAGGAAGGTGGGTTGAAGTGTGTCTACTTCAATGCAAGGAGCATCCGGAATAATGTAGGTGAACTTGGAGCGCGGATTGGTACTTGGGACTCCGAAGTTGTGGCCACTACGGAGACATGGTTAGAACAGGGACAGGAATGGTTGTTGGCAGTTCCGGGGTATAGATGTTTCAGTAAGAGTAGGGAAGCTGTTAAAACAGGTGGAGGAGTAGCATTGTTAATTAAGGATAGTTTAACGGCTGCAGAAAGGCAGTTCGAGGGGAATCTGCCTACTGAGGTAATATGGGCTGACGTTAGAGATAGGAAATGAGCGGTCACGTTGCAAGGAGTTTTCTATAGACCCCCAATTAGTAATAGAGATGTGGAGGAAGAAATTGCAAAACAGATTATGGATAGGTGTGGAGGTCTCAGGGTAGTTGTCATGGGTGACTTTAACTTTCCAAATATTGATTGGATCCTCTATAGGTCAAACAGTTCGGATGGGACAGTTTTTGTGCAGTGTGTGCAGGAGGGTTTCCTGACACAATATGTGGATGGGCCGACAAGAGGTGGGGCCACATTGGATTTGGTACTGGGTAATGAACCGGACCTAGTGTTAGAGTTGTTTGTGGGAGAACACTTTGGAGATAGTAACCACAATTCGGCGCCTTTCACTATTGCAGTGGAGAGGGATAGGGCCATACGGCAGGGCAAGTTTTATAATTGGGGGAGGGATAATTATATTGCGATTATGCAAGAATTATTGATTGGGAACAGAAACTGTCAGGGAAAACCACAAAGGAAAAGTGGAGCTTGTTCAAGGAACAAATACTGCATGTCCTTGATAGTTATGACCCTCTCAGGAAGGGAGGAAATGGTCGTGTGAGGGAACCATGTTTAACAAAGGTGGTTTAATGTCTTGTCAAGAGGGAAAAGGAAGTGTATGTAAGCATGCGAAATCAAGGTTCAGTTGGGTCGCTTGAGAGTTACAAGGTAGCAAGGAATGAGCTTAAAAAAGGTCTTAGGAGAGCTAGGGGGCATGAGAAGTCCTTGGTGGTCGGATCAAGGAAAACCCCAAGGATTTTTACTCTTATGTGAGAAATAAAAGAATGACCAGGGTGAGGTTCGGGCCGGTCAAGGACAGTTTTGGGAGCTTGTGCATGGAGTCAGAAGAGATGGGAGAGACATGGAATGAATACTTCCCTTCAGTGAGCACCAAGGCGAGGGGCCATGTTTTTGAGGATGAGAGCATGATACAGGCGGGTAGGCTGGTGGAGGTAGATGTTTTCAGGGATATTTATTAGCAATTTTGAAAAACCTTAGGGTCGTCAAGTCCCCTGGGTCAGATGGGATATATCCTTGGATTCTTTGGGAAGCAAGGGAAGAGCTCGCAGAGCCTTTGGCAATGATCATTGGGTCTTCACTGTCCACGGGGATAGTGCCAGAGGACTGGAGCTTGGCAAATGGTGTTCCTCTGTTCAAGAAATGGAATAGGAATGACCCTGGTAATTATAGGCCGGTTAGTCTTACTTCGGTGGTCGATAAGTTAATGGAAAAGGTCCTGAAGGATAGTATTTAAGACCATTTGCAAAGATGCAGCTAAATCCGGGATAGTCAACGCGGATTTGTGAAGGGTAAGTCGTGCCTCACAAATGTAATTGAATTCTTTGAGGAAGTAACTGAGCGTGTAGATGAAGGTAGAGCAGTTAATGTCGTCTACATGGATTTTAGTCAGGCGTTTGATGAAGTTCCCCATGTACGGTTCATGAAGAAAGTAAGGAGGTGTGGGATAGAGGGAAATTTGGCCAATTGGATAAGTTACTGGCTATCACATAGACGACATAGGGTGGTGGTGGATGGAAAAAATTCAGACTGGATACCAGTTGCCAGCGGTGTACCACAGGGACCAGTGCTGGGTCCTCTGCTATTTGTGATTTTTATCAATGACTTGGAGGAGGTGGCGGAAGGGTGGGTCAGTACATTTGCTGATGACACCAAGATTGGTGGAGTAGTGGATGAGGTGAAGGGCTGTTGTAGGCTGCAATCAGACATTGATAGGATGCAGAGCTGGGCCAAGAAATGGCAGATAGAGTTTAACGCTGATAAGTGCGAGGTGATTCATTTTGATAAGACACATTTGAATGCGGATTACAGGGTCAACGGCAGCGGTCTGAGGAATGAGGAGGAACGGAGAGATCTTTGAGTTCATGTGCACAGATCTCTGAAGGTTGGACTCAAGTGAAAAATGAAATGAAATGAAAATCGCTTATTGTCACAAGTAGGCTTCAAATGAAGTTACAGTGAAAAGCTCCTAGTCGCCACATTCCGGCGGCTGTTCGGGGAGGCTGTTACGGGAATCGAACCGTACTGTTGGCCTGCCTTGGTCTGCTTTAAAAGCCAGCGATTTAGCCCTGTGCTAAACAGACCCACAGTGGCCCCAAGTGGATTGAGACGTGAAGAAGGCCTATAATGTGTTAGCGTTTATTAACAGGGGGCTTGAGTTTAAGAGCCGCTGGGTTATGCTGCAACTGTACATGGCCCTTGTGAGACCACATCTGGAATATTGTCTGAAGTTCTGATCACCTCAGTATAGGAAGAATGTGGAAGTATTGGTAAGGGTGCAAAGGGATTTACCAGGATGCTGCCTGGTTTGGAGGGTAGGTCTGGTGAGGAAAGGTTGAGGGAGCTAGGAAATGTGCATACCTCCGTCGTGGTCACACTAATTTGAAGGTGTATCTGAGCTAAAGACCCTAGCTGTTCGCGTGAAGACAAGCATCCAGCAGAGGGCAGTAGAGCGGAGCTGCTGATTGGTGTTGCAAGGGAAATTTGCATACCTCCGTCGTGGTCACCCTAACCTGAAGGTATACCTGAACTAAAGACCCTAGCTGTTCGCGTGAAGACAAGCATCCAGCAGAGGGCAGTAGAGCGGAGCTGCTTTATCATAGAATTTACAGTGCAGAAGGAGGCCATTCAGCCCATCAAGTCTGCACCGACTCTTGGAAAGAGCACCCTACCCAAGGTCAACACCGCCACCCTATACCCAAAACCCAGTCACCCCACCCAACACGAAGGGCAATTTTGGACACTAAGGGCAATTTATCACGGCCAATCCACCTCAGCCGTACATCTTTGGACTGTGGGAGGAAACCGGAGCACCGGGAGGAAACCCATGCACACACGGGGAGGATGTGCAGACTCCGCACAGACAGTGACCCAAGCCAGAATCGAACCTGGGACCCTGGAGCTGTGAAGCAATTGTGCTATCCACAAGGCTACCGTGCTGCTCGCTGATTGGTGTTGCAAGGGAAATTTGCATATCTCCGTCGTGGTCATCCTAATTTGAAGGTATACCTGAGCTAAATACCCCAGCTGCTCGCGTGAAGACAAGCAGCCAGTAGAGGTCAGTAGAACAGAGCTGCTGATTGGCGTTGCAAGGGAAACTTGCATATCTCCGTCGTGGTCACCCTAATTTGAAGGTATACCTGTGCTAAAGGCACTAGCTGTTCGCGTGAAGATAAGCATCCATCAGAGGGTAGCAGAGCGGAGCTGCTTTATCATAGAATTTATAATGCAGAAGGAGGCCATTCAGCACATCGAGTCTGCACCGGCTCTTGGAAAGAGCACCCTACCCAAGGTCAACACCGCCACCCTATCCCCATAACCCAGTAACCCAACACTAAGGGCAATTTTGGACACTAAGGGCAATTTATCACGGCCAATCCACCTAACCCGCACATCTTTGGACTGTGGGAGGTAACCGGAGCACCCGGAGGAAACCCACGCACACACCGGGAGGATGTGCAGACTCCGCACAGACAGTGACCCAAGCCAGAATCGAATCTGGGACCCTGGAGCTGTGAAGCAATTGTGCTATCCACAAGGCGACCGTGCTGCCCGCTGATTGGTGTTGCAAGGGAAATTTGCATATCTCCGTCGTGGTCATCCTAATTTGAAGGTATACCTGAGCTAAATACCCTAGCTGTTCGCGTGAAGACAAGCAGCCTGTAGAGGTCAGTAGAACAGAGGTGCTGATTGGTGTTGCAAGGGAAATTTGCATACCTCCGTCGTGGTCACCCTAATTTGAAGATATACCTGAGCTAAATACCCTAGCTGTTCGCGTGAAGACAAGCATCCAGCATAGGGCTGTAGAGCGGAAGGGGATGTCTCGGATCGTGTTTCAGGGATCCTTAAGGGGGAGCAGCCCCAAATCGTGGTCCACATATGTACCAACGACATAGGTAGGAATAGGGATGTCAGGCAGGAATTCGGGGAGCTAGGGTGGAATCTTAGATCTAGGACAATCAGAGTTATTATCTCTGGTTGTTACCCGTGCCACGTGATAGCGAGATGAAGAATAGGGAAAGAGAGGAGTTGAACGCGTGGCTACAGGGATGGTGCAGGAGGGAGGGTTTCAGATTTATGGATAACTGGGGCTCATTCTGGGGTCGGTGAGACTTCTACAAACGGGATGGTCAACACCTGGACCAGAGGGGTACCAATATCCTGGGGGGGGGGGGTTCTAATGCTCTTCGGGAGGGTTTAAACTAGTTCAGCAGGGACTTGGGAACCTGAATTGTAGCTCCAGTATACAGGAGGTTGAGGGTAGTGAGGTCATGAGTAAGGTTTTAAAGTTGCAGGAGTGTACCGGCAGGCAGGAAGGTGGTTTAAAGTGTGTCTTCTTCAATGCCAGAAGCATCCGGAATAAGGTGGGTGAACTTGCGGCATGGGTTGGTGCCTGGGACTTCGATGTTGTGGCCATTTCAGAGACATGGATAGAACAGGGACAGGAATGATTGTTGCAGGTGCCGGAGTTTAGATATTTCAGTAAGCTCAGGGAAGGTGGTAAAAGAGGGGGAGGGGGCATTGTTAGTCAAGGACAGTATTACGGTGGCAGAAAGGACTTTGCTGAGGACTCGCCAATTGCGGTAGCATGGGCTGAGGTTAGAAACAGGAAAGGAGAGGTCACACTGTTAGGGGTTTTCTATAGGCATCCGAACAGTTCCAGAGATGAAGAAGAAAGGATTACAAAGATGATTCAGGATAGGAGCGAAAGCAACAGGGTAGTTGTTATGGGGGACTTTAACTTTCCAAATATTGCCTGGAAACGCTATAGTTCGAATACTTTAGATGGGTCCGTTTTTGTCCAATGTGTGCAGGAGGGTTTCCTGACATAGTATGTAGATAGGCCAACGAGAGTCGAGGCCGTATTGGATTTGGTATTGGGTAATGAACCAAGACAGGTGTTAGATTTGGAGGTAGGTGAGCACTTTGGTGATAGTGACCACAATTCGATTACGTTTACTTTAGTGATGGAAAGGGATAGGTATATACCGCAGGGCAAGAGTTATATCTGGGGGAAAGGCAATTGTGATGCGATAAGGCAAGACTTCGGCTGCATCGGTTGGAGAGGAAAACTGCAGGGGTTGGGCACAATGGAAATGTGGAGCTTGTTCAAGGAACAGCTACTGCGTGTCCTTGATAAGTATGTGCCTGTCAGGCAGGGAGGAAGTGGTCGAGCAAGGGAACCGTGGTTTACTAAGGCAGTCGAAACACTTGTCAAGAGAAGGTAGGAGGCTTATGTAAAGATGTGACATGAAGGTTGAGTAAGGGCGATCTAGAGTTACAGGTTAGCTCGGAAGGACCGAAAGATAGAGCTAAGAAGAGCCAGGAGGGGACATGAGAAGTCTTTGGCAGGTAGGATCAAGGATAACCCTAAAGCTTTCTACAGATATGTCAGGAATAAAATAATGACATGGGTAAGAGTAGGGACAGTCAAGGACAGTAGTGGGAAGTTGTGCTTGGAGTCCGAGGAGATAGGAGAGGTGCGAAATGAATATTTTTCGTCAGTATTCACACAGGAAAAAGACAATGTTGTCGAGGGGAATACTGAGATTCAGGCTGCTAGACTAGAAGGGCTTGAGGTTCATAAGGAGGAGGTGTTAACAATTCTGGAAAGGGTGAAAATCGGTAAGTCCCCTGGGCCGGATGGGATTTATCCTAGGATTCTTTGGGAAGCTAGTGAGGAGATTGCTGAGCCTTTGGCTTTGCTCTTTAAGTCATCTTTGTCAACAGGAATAGTGCCAGAAGACTGGAGGATAGCAAATGTTGTCCCCTTGTTCAAGAAGGGGAGTAGAGACAACCCCGGTAACTATAGACCAGTGAGCCTTACTTCTGTTATGGGCAAAATCTTGGAAAGGTTTATCAGAGATAGGGTGTATAATCATCTGGAAAGGAATAATTTGATTAGACAAAGTCAACACGGTTTTGTGAAGGGTATGTCGTGCCTCACAAACCTTATTCAGTTCTTTGAGAAGGTGACCAAACAGGTGGATGAGGGTAAAGCAGTTGATGTGGTGTATGTGGATTTCAGTAAATCGTTTGATAAGGTTCCTCACGGTAGGCTACTGCAGAAAATATTGAAGCATGGGATTCAGGGAGATTTAGCAGTTCGGATCAGAAATTGGCTAGCTGGAAGAAGACAAAGGGCGGTTGTGATGGGAAGTGTTCAGACTGGAGTTCAGTTACTAGTGGTGTTCCACAAGGATCTGTTTTGGGGCCACTGCTGTTTGTCATTTTTATAAATGACCTGGAGGAGGGCGTAGAAGAAAGGGTGAGTAAATTTGCAGATGACACTAAAGTCGGTGGAGTTGTGGACAGTGCGGAAGGATGTTACAAGTTACAGAGGGACATAGATAAGCTGCAGCGCTGGGCTAGAGGTGGCAAATGGAGTTTAGTGCAGAAATGTGTGAGGTGATCCATTTTGGAAGGAATAACAGGAAGACAGAGTACTGGGCTAATGGTAAGATTCTTGGCCGTGTGGATGAGCAGAGAGATCTCGGTGTCCATGTACATAGATCCCTGAAAGTTGCCACTCAGGTTGAGAGGGTTATTAAGAAGGTGCGCGGTGTGTGAGCTTTTATTGGTAGAGGAATTGAGTTTCGAAGCCATGAGGTCATGTTGCAGCTGTACAAATCTCTGGTGCGGCCGCATTTAGAGTATTGCGTGCAATTCTAGTCACCGCCTTATAGGAAGGATGTGGAAGCATTGGAAAGGGTGCAGAGGAGATTTACCAGAATGTTGCCTGGTATGGAGGGACGATATTATGAGGAAAGGCTGAGGGACTTGAGGCTGTTTTCGTTGGAGAGAAGATGGTTAAGAGGTGACTTAATTGAGGCATACAAGATGATCAGTGGATTGGATAGGGTGGACAATGAGAACCTTTTTCCTCGGATGGTGATGTCTAGCACGAGGGGACATAGCTTTAAATTGAGGGGAGATAGATATAAGACAGACGTCAGAGGTAGGTTCTTTACTCAGAGAGTAGTAAGGGTGTGGAATGTCCTGCCTGCAACAGTAGTGGACTCGCCAACACTAAGGGTATTCAAATGGTCATTGGATAGACATATGGACGAAAAGGGAATAGTGTAAATGAGCTTTTTAGTGTTTTCACAGGTCGGCGCAACATCGAGGGCTGAAGGGCCTGTACTGCGCTATAATGTTCTATGTTCTATCCCGTAAACAGGTAACAGATTCTCACATCCCATAAACAGGTAACGGATAAATAAATAAATGCGCAACATTACATTAATTAATTAAATCAATTCCGATGCTGTACAACGTAGGTCGGTACTGCGAATCCACTGGTACTTACGGCCTGTAACTGGCACCAAATGTCTCCACCATAACACTTGCACGTCTATCGCTGCGAATGCCAACGAAATAATAATAAATAATAATAATCTATTGTCAGAAGTCGACTTCAATGAAGGTACTGTGAAAAGTCCCTCGTCGCCACATTCTGTGGTTCATATTGAATAATTGTGCAGGAACGTTTCAGTCTGGGCACAGCAGGCCCGAACAGCTTTGCGTTGATATATGGGCGAGTGAATAAGCTGGTTGTGAGAAGAAATGTATGCTTTAAAGTATGCAACTCCACATCGTCCTGCGCTGTAGCTCTAAAATATGATCAATAATATGTCAGTAAGCTTCGTTCTGCAACTGACATACTGGCCTTACGTCGCATTAAACCAAAATTGTGTCGCTCTATTGTCGGTATTTTTCGTGTGAGAAATACCCAACAATGAGAAAAGCTTTAGCTGTAGAGTTGCATTCTTTTCAATTGATAGTCCACACTGTCTCCTTCATACCTAGCTTTGAACTTCGATATCTGTAATTAACCCATTGGCTTCCAAAGCAGAATAAGATACGCCTCTGAATAGAATACACATATCAGGAGCCCAGATTTCGTTTGGTGAGTGGCTCAGTTACTTGGCTCAGGGCCAGCACTGAAGCGGCTAACTTTATCATCTCGTTCTGTCCTTCCAATTATTAAACTTTGCTCAGCAGTTGTCCTGTCACAAACCACATGCTGAGCGCTATTACCAGAATACTTTGGACTGCATTGAAGTACTTCTAGAACTTCATCGTCTGTTGTCATCATAACCTCAGCTCCCGCTCACTTATTGCCTATCATTATCTCGATTTCAGAGAAACATCAAGAAAGAGTTGGCAAACCCAGCCACTTGATGCGCCTCCGAATCACTTTCCATAATGGTCATCTTTATCACTGAATCATATTTATTTCAACCCCCTTTGTAGCATCAGCCCCTCTTCCAGCTGAACTTTACCCTGGAGGAGAACTGGTTTCAACAAGGTGGAAAGGCAGTACATTGGGATCAGCAGGAGACGTTCTGAACTGGCTCCTACACGGTACAAAGGCGGTGATCAACAGGAAACCTTCTGGCTAATTTTATCAGAATGTAATGACGGCGTCGATCCACATTCGCTCAGTTATTGACCTGCTTCATTTTCTCTGTATTCCAGTCAACGTGTTGGCGATTGTCATACTGCCACGTGGAAAATGCGGACTCTCCAAGTGCATTACCATTTACCTGGTGGGAATGGCGGCGGCCGATCTTCTGGTAGTTATCGCTGAACCGATATTATACAGGGTTGTGGATTTTTATTTCCCTGATTCATTCATGTTCATCACTCCCGTGTGTAGTTTTGTTTACTTCTTGGTTTTCACAGCAACTGTGGTGTCTGTTTGGCTCACCGTCGGTTTCACCTTTGACCGTTTTGTGGCTATTTGTTGTAAGGAGCTGAAAACAAAATATTGCACCGAAAAAACAGCGAGCAGGCTGATAGGGACAGTGAGTTTACTGGGCTTTTTAGTGTCTGTCCCCTGGTTTTTCCGACATGAACCTGACTATATCATTGATAATGTTCCCTGGTATTGTATCACCAAAACCAGCTTCTTCGCTTCCACTGCCTGGGCCGGCTTTGTCATATTTTACGTCATTTTAACCCCTTGTGTCCCGTTCTTTCTTATTTTGCTTCTCAATATTCTGACAGTCAGACGTATTTTACTGGCCAGCCGGGTCCGCAGGGCACTCCGTGGCCAGAACAATGCCGCGAATGAGAGGGACCCGGAAATGGGTCACAGGAGGAAATCCATTGTCTTACTTTTCAGCATATCTGGCAGTTTTATTCTGCTGTGGATGATGCAGGTGGTATTTTATATTTACCGCCGCATTGCACAGATCTATTCTTACTCTGTGAGCGACCCTCTTTATTTCACAGACTCCACGGCTAATATGCTGCAGCTCCTCAGCTCCTGCACCAACACTTGCATTTACACCGTCATCCAGGCTAAATTCAGACAGGAGATAAAGAATGCAGTCAAATATCCCTTCAACCTCCTGGCTAAATTATGTAAATCATAGCATGTTTAATCTATCCATGCACCAGAACTGAATTACCTAATATTTTCCATTCCCTGGACAACACTTACCCCGCCAGGAAAGTGTATTTTCTAGAAGCAGTTCGGAGCTCCAGCGGTTATGATTCTATTTATAAACTCCAATTGTAGCGAGGCCTTGCAGCAAAAGAAAAATGTCCAGTGCTTCGCATTACCGGTTCTATTCATTTACTTGGTGCCGTTTTGCTCAATCGAAAGAGTGAGAGTCTTACGAGGTCGTGCAAAGGGAAAAAGATAGAGGAAACGAATGGAAATTGAAATGTGAGATGGAGAGAGATGGGCAGTCGGCACACCCACAAGAATTAGATACATGGGAATGCGAAGCTCGAGACAGATCCATCATAACGACCCATATGAGAATGGTAATGTTGGATGGTCGACATACTAACAGCTGATGCGCGCGAGATAAATTCACATATGGAGAATTGATAACACGTTGAAAGACGGGTGTAGACGAAAATGCAGACAAACAAACATTCAAAACAGGAGCAGAAATTTTGCATCCGACCCTTCCCAAACCTGCTCCGCCATGCTATATGATAAAGATTGATCAACTTATGCTTCGATATCTACATTCCTATACAATCCAACATGTTTTCCTGCCCTAGGCAATTCCATCTAACTCTTCTTCACTTTATTCAGTGATCCCGCTTCCGCTACTTTCTGATGCAGAAAGTTCCAAAGTCTCAATGAAACGTTCCCCCGTCCTGTCCAATAAAAGCTAACAGGGCTTTCAAACAGTCCTCCCCCCCCCCACCCACCCCCCCCCCCCCCCACACACCCCCCCCCCCCCCCACGCCCCTAGTCTGTTGTTCAATCACTGGACGGCACAGAGGCACCGTTGTGAGATATGCTGCCTCACAGTGCCAGGGACTCGGGTTCAATTCATTCTAGCCCAGGGTGACTGTCTGTGTGGAGTGTCTTCCCACAGTTCAAATATGTGAAGATTAGGTGGGGTTGTGGGGTTTCGCGGATATGGTACGTTATTGCGCCTGGTTTGGATGCTCTTTCAGCAGATTAGTGCAAATTGGATGGGCTGAATGGCCTCTTTCTGCATTGTAGGAATCATATTACCCATCTTATCCGACTTGATGAGACGTCATATCTACGTCCAGCTTCTAAAGATTATTCAGTATTTCATAAGCTTCAATCCCGTCGCTCCCTCACTCTGCGGATCTCCAGTAGATATAAGTTCAACACATCCATACTGTCGTCCTTGACGTTCTTATTCCGGATATCAACCTCGTAAACATCCAATAAACTAGTCCAACTCATCCATACTATTCAAATAATAAGGAAAAGAAAAGTACTCATAATGTTCTAGATGGGCTCTAAACAATGCCCTATCCAAGTGAAATATACTACTCTTATATTTATGCTCACCTACTCTCCTAATGAAGGGCAGGACGATTTGCCTTCGTTACCACATGCTGCACCTGAGTACCTGCGCCTTTGCATCTCATGCAAAAGGTAACGTAGATCATTCTGCACTTTGGAATGCTGCTGACGAGCTCCGTTTATTTAATACTGTATTGGTGATTTTTATCCTTCCTCTCAAAGTGCGCAACTTAATATTTTCCCACGTGATAATCCGTCTACCAGATGTTTGCACAGTCTCAGAACCTATCTTCATCTGCCCTCAGGCAGTTTATGTTTTCTTTGCAACTCACTTATCTACATATCTGTGTGTTGTCAGTGAACTTCGCAAACATGCCTTCGCTCCCGCCATCTGAATCAAGAATAAAGTTTGATAAAGTTTCCCATGGCAGGTTTATGGAAAAAGTGTAGTCGTATGTGGTTCAGGGTGTACTAGCTAGATGGATAAAAAACTGGCTGGGCAGCAGGAGACAGAGAGTAGTGGTGGAAGGGAGTGTCTCAAAATGGAGAAAGGTGACTAGTGGTGTTCCACGGGGAGCCGTGCTCGGACCACTGTTGTTTGTGATATACATAAATGATCTGGACGAAGGTATAGCTGGTCTGATTAGCAAGTTTGCAAATGATACTAAGATTGGTGGAGTTGCAGGTAGCGAGGAGGACTGTCAGAGAATACAGCAAAATATAGATAGATTGGAGAGTTGGGCAGAGAAATGGCAGATGGAGTTCAACCCAGGCAAATGCGAGGTGATGCATTCTGGAAGATCTAATTCAAGACCGGAATATACGGTCAACGGAAGAATCTTGGGGAAAATTGATGCACAGAGAGATCTGGGAATTGAGGTCCATTGTACCCTCAAGGTGGCAACGCAGGTCGATAGAGTGGTCAAGGAGGCATACAGCATGCTTGCCTTCATCGGACGGGGTGTTGAGTAGAAGAGTCGGCAGGTCATGTGACAGTTGTATAGGACTATGGTGGGGCCACATTTGGAATGCTGCGTGCAGTTCTGGTCGCCCAATTACCAGAAGGACGTGGATGCCTTAGAGAGAATGCAAAGGAGGTTTACCAGGATGTTGTCTGGTATGGAGGGTGCTCGCTATGAAGAAAGGTTGTGTAGATTAGGATTGTTTTCGTTGGAAAGACGGAGGTTGAGGGGGGGAACCTGATTGAGGTCGACAACATTATGAGAGGTATGGACAGGTTGGATAGCAACAAGATTTTTCCAAGATTGAGGGTGTCAATTACAAGGGGTCACGATTTCAAGGTGAGAGGGGGAAAGTTTACGGGAGATGTGCGTGGAAAGTGTTTTACGCAGAGGGTGGTGGGTGCTTGGAACGCTTTGCCAGCAGAGGTGGTAGAGGTGGGCACGATAGCATCATTCAAGATGCATCCCGCCAGATAGATGAACGGGCGGGGAACAGAGGGAAGTAGAAAATAGACGACAGGTTTAGATGAAGGATCTGGATCGGCGCAGGCTGGGAGGGCCGAAGAGCCTGTTCCTGTGCTGTAATTTTTTTTGTTCTTTGTTCTTATAATGTGCAAAACAGGTTAAGGTCCGAGCACAGATCCAGTCGGTCTCCTCCAGACAGATAATGCAAAGCAGAAAATTAAACACGTATGGAGAGACAATTTGTGCTGCCTCCCAGCCAATTTGTAGATTTCATGTCCTCATTTGTTGACGCTGCATCTTATCAATTGCCCTCGGAATATCTAGTTACACGAGTTCTACGAGTTCAGGATCATATGCCGGACATGTTACTGTTCCAAAGAACTCCAATAAACTGAACAAACATTATTTCCCTTTCAGGAAATCGCAATGACTGGACTCCATTATCTTGAGTTTTCCTTTCCGTGTCCAGATATAATAATGTTGATGATAATGACAATAAATAAACAGCGAGATTTGTCAGAGAGAAAAGTGGGGGGATATGTATCAGATATTGCACGTAATGGGAAGAGAAAATAATAAAAAGTAATAAAGATTTATTGACGAGAACATCGGAAAGTGTGTTGAAGAGAAGACACATACATAATAAGCAAAAAGGGGAAGAATATATAGAGTTAATGCATGGATTTATAAAGAAACAGAGTCAAGATTTAATAATATCGGGAAAATAAGCAACATGGTAGAAATTCCTTTCAAAATTTGCCGGAGATTTTCTGATTATATTGGCACATTGACAACATTTAAAAGGCAATTGGACAGATACATGGATAGGAAAGGTTTAGAGGGAGATGGGTCAAATGCACTCAAATGGGGTTAGCTGAGTTGGGCGTTTTGTTTACAATAGACCAGTTTGGGCCGTACGGCCTGTATCCCTGTCGTAGATTATATGATACTATGATTTAATGCGCATACTTTCCGGCAGCGGATGTGAGCGGAGCACATGCATTGGGAGACGCTGCGACTCGAACCCGACTTGTAAAGCACATTAAAAAAAAGGAACCAAAATCGGAGGCTTTGTTATAGAAGGCAGGAGACAACATGACGTTGGCGGCCTCCTCCTGCCTCTTGGCGACAACCTGACCATCAGGTGATGGCATTAGTCACATGGAAAAAAATCGAAGCCAAGGGTGACCCGGTCCAGAATATGGACGTCGCCCACACTGACCACATTGAGCAAATCTCGGCTCTGAAAAAAACTTGTCTTCAGTACAGGATGAGAGTACCTTAAAACAATAAAGTAAATGACCTAGACCTCGAAAGAGAAAAGACCTCGAAGGCAAAACATCGTTCTCGTGCGTTGCCAGAGGACACATAAGGCTACACTGCCACGTGGTTCACAGTCGGCATACTATTTAAAACGGTGGGTGAAAAGATGCTTAACTTCCTCCCCGCAGGAATAGATCAGGTTCATCGCCCACTGCGTTAAATGAGCGTCATAATGAGGCTCCTTAAAACGAACAGAGCAGGTCTTGCAATGGGCCAGACAGCACCGCAACATTAAATGTGGGTTGGGGGGTGGGGGGGGGGGGGGGGTGGGGGGGGAGTGTCACTCGATCCGGCTTTACCAGGGCCTTAGCGCCGAATTGACGAACACAGGATCAGAATTTGATGGGGCAACATCTGCCCTGTTCAACAAGGATCTCCGGTTTAGGCTAGTTTACCCGGCCCGTCTTCGAGTTAAGGTCACGGGAATATGGACGATAAGGGAATAGTGTAGATGGGCTTTAGTGTGGTTTCACAGGTCGGCGCAACATCGAGGGCCGAAGGGCCTGTACTGCGCTGTAATGTTCTATGAAAGGATCACTTATTTGGCTGCCCAGATGAGACAAACACTTTTTTAAAGACATGGGTTTGAATTAGAACATAGAACATAGAAGAGTAAAGGGCCTACGCCCCACGATGTTGAGCCGACCGAAGATCAATCTAACCTACACTCCTTCAATTTACTGATGTCCATGTGCTCGTCCAAGAATTGCTTACATGTCCCAAATGACCCTGACTCCACCACGTCAGCTGGCAGTGCATTCCACGTACCCACCACTCTCTGTGCAAATAACCTACCTCTTACATATCCCCTATAGCTTCCTCCAATCACCTTAAAATTATGCCCCCTCGTCACAGCCATTTTCGTTGTGCGGAAACGTCTCTGGCTGTCCACCCTAACCTTCCCTCTCATTACCTGTACTAAGTTGCCTCTCTTTCTTCTTCGCTCCAGTGAGAAACGCCCTAGCTCCCTCAACCTTTCTTCATAAGACATGCCCACAAGCCCAGGCAGAATATTCGTAAATCTCCTCTACACCCTCTCCAAAGCATCCACAGCGTTCCAAAATGAGGTGACCAGAACTGGACACAATATTCCAAGTGTGGTCTAACCAGGATTTTATAAAGCTGCAACAAAACGTCGTGGCTGTTAAATTCAATCCCCTTGGTAATGAAAGCCAACACACCATACCCCTGCTTAACAATCTTCCCAACCTGGGTAGCAACTTTCAGGTATCTATGTACGTGGACCCAAAGATAATAATAACAGCCTATTGTCACAAGTAAGCTTCAATGAAGTTACTGTGAAAATGCCCTAGTCGCCATATTATGTCTCCTGTTGTTCTTTATTACAAGCCAGTTATTTAGCCCACTGTGCTAAACCATCCCGCTGTTCCTACAGCTAAAGATCCCGTTGCTTCTCCACACTTTCAAGAATCCAGCCTTCAACCCTACATTCAACATTCAAATTCATCCTTCCAAAATTAATCACTTCAAATTCATGCAGGTTGAACTCCATCTGCCACGTCTCAGCCCAGCTCTGCATCCTGTCAATGTCCTGTTGTAACCTGCAACAGCGCTCGACACTATCTACAACTCATTCAACCTTTGTGTCATCGACAAAATTGCCAACCCATCCTTCCACTTCCTCATCCAAGTCACTTTTAAAAAACACAAAGAGCAGAGGTCCCTGAACAGATTCCTGCCAGGCGAAATACTTTCCATCCATTACCACTCGCTATCTTCTTTCGGTCAGCCAATTCTGTATACAGACAGCACAATTTGTCTGTACCCATGCCCCCTGACTTTCTGAATGAGCCTACCATGGGGAACCTTAACAAATGCCTCACTGAAAGGAATGTACACCGCATCCACTGCCCTACCTTCATCAATGTGTCGCGTCACATCCTCGAAGAATTCAATGAGGCTTTTGAGGCATGACCAGCCCCTCACAAAGTCATGCTGGCTATCTTTAATCAAACTACGATTTTCTAGATCTGCATATATCTCATCTCTCAGAATCCTTTACAGTATTTTGCTCACCAGAGACGTGAGTCTGACTGGTCTGTAATTTCCAGGGATTTCCCTATTCCCTTTCTTCCAGCGGAACCGGCAGAGAGGGCAGCGATTTTTGGAGGGGAGAGCTGGAAGGTACGCTGAGTTTTTGAATTTTAACTTCCGTTTTCGGAGTTTTTTTCTCTCAGAGCAGCAGGAAACCGGACTTCGGCCGTGGGGAGACCTGGGAAGATTTGTATTTTTTCTTTAAAATGCACTTACCTCCTAGGTTTCGGCCTCATTCTTCCAGCGGAGCACGTAGAGAGGGGAGTGATTTTTGTACTGGAGAGGTGGAAGGTAATGAAATGAAATGAAATAAAAATCGCTTATTGTCACAAGTAGGCTTCAATGAAGTTACTGTGAAAAGCCCCTAGTCGCCACAATCCGGCGCCTATTCGGGGAGGCTGTTACGGGAATTGAACCGTGCTTCTGGCCTGCCTTGGTCTGCTTTCAAAGCCAGCGATTTATCCCTGTGCTAAACAGCCCTAAGCTGAGTTTTTGATTTTTTAACTTACTTTTACGGAGTTGTTTTTCTCAGAGCAGCAGGAAACCGGATGTCGGCCGTGGGGAGACCTGGGAAGATTTGTATTTTTTCTTTAAAAGGCAGTTACCTCCGAGGTTTCGGCCTCATTCTTCCAGCGGAGCCGGCAGAGAGGGGAGCGATTTTGGAGGGGAGATTTGGAAGGTAAACTGAGTTTTTGATTTTTAACCTACTTTTACGGAGTTTTTTCCCCCTCAGAGCAGCAGGAAACCGGAAGTCGGCCGTGGGGAGAACTGGGAACGTTTGTATTACACAATAAATTTGAACGGTGTGGAAACCCGAGACACTATACGTTTAGTGTCTCCCACCCTCCCTCCTCCTGTAACCTAAAAATAAAGACTCTGTGCTGTGAGCAGGTAAGCTATTTACTTTTTTTTTAACTGGGAGAGGAGGTAGAGGTGATAGCAGCTCGGGCACAGGAATATTCCTCCTGCAGAATTTTAGAGGTAAGGGGGACCACCGGTGTCCTTGCTGACGTCACGTGCGGGACGTGCAGCCATCTCCAGCTCCTCACAGACTGTGTTGGGGAATGGAGCTCGATGAACTGACGATCATCCGGGAAGCTGAGGGGTTGATAGATAGAAGCTACAGGGACATAGTTGCACCTGAGAACAAAGGTAGCTGGGTAACAGTTCAAGGAGGAAGCAGTCAGTGCAAGGATGCCCAGTGGTCATTGCTCTCAACAATAAGTATACCGCTTTGGATACTGTTGGGGGGGGGATTACCAAGCAACGGTAGACTGCAATGACCGGGTCTGTGGCACGATGTACCAGCCTCGTACCAGCCTCCCCGAACAAGCGCCGGAATGTGGCGACTAGGGGCTTTTCACAGTAACTTTATTTGAAGCCTACTTGTGACAATGAGCGATGTTCATTTTTCATTTTGTTCACGATGTCCGGCTCCGGTGCTCAGAAGGGAAGGGGGGAGATTAGGAGAGCACTAGTTATAGGGTACTAAATAGTTAGAGGTACAGACAGGCGGTTCTGTGGGCACGGGCGAGATTCTCCGATGGTCTGTTGCCTCCCTGGTGCCAGGGTCAATGACTTCTCGGATCGTGTCCTCAGGAGCCTTAAGGGGGAGGGGGAGCAACCAGATGTCGTGGTGCTCATTGGTACCAGCGACATAGGTAGGAAAAGGGATGTGGATGTAATAAACGAGTGTAGGGAGTTAGGCTGGAAGTTAAAAGCCAGAACAGACAGAGATGTCATCTCCGGTTTGTTGTCGGTGCCACGTGATAGCGAAGCTAGGAAGAGGAGGGGGTGCAGTTGAACACGTGGCTGCAGGAATGGTGTAGGAAGGAGGGCTTCAGGTATTTGGATAATTGGAGCGCATTCTGGGGAAGGTGGGACCTGTACAAGCAGGACAGGTTGCATCTGATCCAGAGGGGCACCAATATCCTGGGGGGAGGTTTTCTAGTACTCTTCGGGAGGGTTTAAACTAATTTGGCCGGGGAATGGGAACCGGATTTGTAGTCCAGCAACTAAGATAGCCGATGTTCAGGACGTCACGCGTGTAGTGAGGCCGTGTGGAAGGTAACACTGACAAAGGAGAGTGCTTGCAGGCACGGAGTTGTTTTGAATTGCGTATACTTCAACGCAAGTAGCATCAGGAATAAGGTGGGTGAACATAAGGCATTGATCGGTACTTGGGGCAGCACGGTAGCAGCAGCTGTAGGGGCAGCACGGTAGCATTGTGGATAGCACAATTGCTTCACAGCTCCAGGGTCCCAGGTTCGATTCCGGCTTGGGTCACTGTCTGTGCGGAGTCTACACATCCTCCCCGTGTGTGCGTGGGTTTCCTCCGGGTGCTCCGGTTTCCTCCCACAATCCAAAGATGTGCAGGTTAGGTGGATTGGCCGTGATAAATTGCCCTTAGTGTCCAAAATTGCCCTTAGTGTTGGGAGGGGTTACTGGGTTATGGGGATAGGGTGGGGGTGTGGACCTTGGGTAGGGTGCTCTTTCCAAGAGCCGGTGCAGACTCGATGGGCCGAATGGCCTCCTTCTGCACTGTAAATTCTATGATAATTCTATTGGGACTACGATGTTTTGGCCATCGCGGAAACTTGGATAGAAGAGGGGCAGAAATGGTTGTGCGATGTTCCTGGTTACAGATGTTTCAATAGGATTAAGGAGGGTGGTTAAAAAAAGGTGGTGGGGGGTGGAATTGTTAATTAGAGATCTCAGAACAGCTGCAGAAAGGCAGATCGAGGAGGATCTGCCTACTGGGTTGAAGTCAGAAATAGGAAAGGAGCAGTGACCATGTTAGGAGTTTTCTATAGGCCCCCAAATAACAGCAGAGATGTGGAGGAACATATTGGGAAACAGATTTTGGAAAGATGCAGAAATCACAGGGAAGTAGTCATGGGTGACTTCAACTTCCCAAATATTGAGTGGAAACTGTTTAGATCAAATAGTTTGGATGGGGTGGTGTTTGTGCAGTGTGTCACGGAAGCTTTTCTAATACAGTATGTACATTATGTAGATTGTCCGACCAGAGGAGAGGCCATATTAGATTTGGTACTTGGTAATGAACCAGGCCAAGTGATAGATTTGTTAGTGGGGGAGCAGTTTGGAGATAGAGACCACAATTCTGTGACTTTCACTTTAGCAATGGAGAGGGATAACAGATCAAGGTGTACATTAGGGGGAAGGGTAAATACGATGTTGTCAGACAAGAATTGAAGTGCATAAGTTGGGATCATAGGCTGTCAGGGAAGGACACAAGCGAAATGTGGAACGTGTTCAAGGAACAGGGACTACGTGTCCTTGATTATGTATGTCCCTGTCAGGCAGGGAAGAGATTGTCGAGTGAGGGAAACATGGTTGACAAGAGAGGTTGAATGTCTTGTTAAGAGGAAAAAGGAGACTTATGTAAGGCTGAGGAAACAAGGTTCAGACAGGGCGTTGGAGGTATACAAGATAGCTAGGAGGGAACTGAAGAAAGGGATTAGGAGAGCTAAGAGAGACCAGGAACAATCTTTGGCGGGTAGGATCAAGGAAAACCCCAAGGCCTTTTACACATATGTGAGAAATATGAGAATGACTGGAGCGCGGGTAGGTCCGATCAAGGACAGTAGCGGAAGATTGTGTATTGAGTCTGAAGAGATAGGAGAGGTCTTGAACGAGTACTTTTCTTCTGTCCTTACAAATGAGAGGGGCGATATTGTTGGAGAGGACAGTGTGAAACAGATTGGTAAGCTCGAGGAAAAACTTGGTTGGAAGGAAGATGTGTTGGGCATTTTGAAAAACTTGAGGATAGGCAAGTCCCCCTGGCCTGACGGGATATATACAAGGATTCTATGGGAAGCAAGAGATAAAATTGCAGAGCCATTGGCAATGATCTTTTCGTCCTCACTGTCAACAGGGGTGGTACCAGGGGATTGGAGAGTGGCGAATGTCGTGTTCAAAAAAGGGACGAGGGATAACCCTGGGAATTATAGGCCAGTTAGTCTTACTTCGGTGGTAGGCAAAGTCATGGAAAGGGTACTGAAGGATAGGATTTCCGGGCATCTGGGAAGACACTGCTTGATTAGGGATAGTCAGCACGGTTTTGGAGGGGTAGGTATTGCCTTACAAGTCTTATTGAATTCTTTGAGGAGGTGACCAAGCATGTGGATGAAAGTACAGCAGTGGATGTAGTGTACATGGATTTTAGTAAGGCATTTGATAAGGTTCCCCATGGTAGGCTTCTGCAGAATGTTCGGAGGCAAGGGATAGTGGGAAATTTGGCCAGTTGGATAACAAACTGGCTAACCGATAGAAGTCAGAGAGTTGTGGTGGAGGGCAAATATTCAGCCTGGATCCCAGTTACCAGTAGCGTACCACAGGGATCAGTTCTGGGCCCTCTGCTGTATGTGATTTTCATTAATTACTTGGATGAAGGGGGTCAGTAAATTTGCAAACGATGGGGAGATTGGTGGAGTTGTGGATAGTGAGGAGGGCTGTTGTCGGCTGCAAAGGGACATAGATAGGATGCAGAGCTGGGCTGAGAAGTGGCAGATGGAATTTAACCCTGAAAAGTGTGAGGTTGTCCATTTTGGAAGGACAAATATGAATGCGGAATACAGGGTTAACGGTAGAGTTCTTGGCAATGTGGAGGAGCAGAGAGATCTTAGGGTTTATGTTCATGCATCTTTGAAAGTTGCCACTCAAGTGGATAGAACTGTGAAGAAGGCCTATGGTGTGCTAGCGTTCATTAACAGAGGGATTGAATTTAAGATCCGTGAGGTGATGATGCAGCTGTACAAAATGTGAGGCCACATTTGGAGTACTGTGTACAGTTCTGTTCGCCACATTTTAGGAAGGATGTGGAAGCTTTGGAAAAGATGCAAAGGAGATTTACCAGGATGTTGCCTGCAATGCAGAGTAGGTCTTACGAGGAAAGGTTGAGGATGCTAGGCCTTTTCTCATAAGAACGGTGAAGGACGAGGGGCGACTTGATAGAGGTTTATAAGATGATCAGGGGAATAGATAGAGTAGACAGTCAGAGACTTTTTCCCCGGGTGGAACAAACCATTACAAGGGGACATAAATTTAAGGTGAATGATGGAAGATATAGGGGGGGTGTCAGAGGTAGGTTCTTCACCTAGAGAGTAGTGGGGGCATGGAATGCACTGCCTGTGGAAGTAGTTGAGTCGGTACCATTAGAGACCTTCAAGCAGCTACTGGATAGGTACATGGATTACGGTAAAATGATCTCGTATAGATGTATTTGTTCTTTAGCGCAGCAAGGTCGCATTGTGGATAGCACAATTGCTTCACAGCTCCAGGGCCCCAGGTTCGATTCCGGCTTTGGTCACTGTCTGTGCGGAGTCTGCACATCCTCCCCGTGTCTGCGTGGGTTTCCTCTGGGTGCTCCGGTTTCGTCCCACACTCCAAAGTTGTGCAGGTTAGGTGGATTGGCCATGATAAATAGCAATTAGTGTCCAAAATTGCGCTCAGTGTTGGGTGGAGGTATTGACTTTGGGTAGGGTGCTCTTTCCAAGAGCAGATGCAGACTCAATGGGCCGAATGGCCTCCTTCTGCACTGTAAATTCAATGATAATCTATGATTAATCTAGAACAAATGTTCGGCACAACATCGTGGGCCGAAGGGCCTGTTCTCTGCTGTATTTTTCTATGTTCTATGCTAAACTCCATCTGCCATCTCTCCGCCCAAGTCTCCAAACAATCTAAATCCTGCTGTATCCTCTGACAGTCCTCATCGCTATCCGCAATTCCACCAACCTTTGTGTCGTCTGCAAACTTGCTAATCAGACCAATTACATTTTCTTCCAAATCATTTTTCTATACGACAAACAGCAAAGGTCCCAGCACTGATCCCTGCGGAACGCCACTGGTCACAGCCCTCTAATTAGAAAAGCATCCTTCCATTGCTACTCTCTGCCTTCTATGACCTAACCAGTTCTGTACCCACCTTGCTAGCTCACCCCTGATCCCGCGTGACTTCACCTTTTGTACTAGTCTACCATGAGGATCCAAAGATTTCTGTCAAGGCATCAGCAATTTCCTCTCCAGCCTCCTTCAGTATTCTGGGGTAGATCCCATCAGGCCCTGGGGACTTATCTATCTTAATATTTTTTAAGACGCCCAACACCTCGTCTTTTTGGATCTCAATGTGACCCAGGCTATCTACACACCCTTCTCCAGACTCAACATCTACCAATTCCTTCTCTTTGGTGAATACTGATGCAAGGTATTCATTTAGTCCCTCGCCCATTTCCTCTGGCTCCACACATAGATTCTCTTGCCTATCCTTCAGTGGGCCAACCCTGTCCCTGGCTACCATCCTGCTTTTTATGTACGTGTAAAAAGCCTTGGGATTTCCCTTCACCCTATTTGCCAGTGACTTTTCGTGACCCCTTCTAGCCCTACTGACTCCTTGCTTAAGTTCCTTTCTACTTTCCTTATATTCCACACAGGCTTCGTCTGTTCCCAGCCTCTTAGCCCTGACAAATGGCTCCTTTTTATTTTTGACAAGGCCGACACTATCTCTCGTTATCCAAGGTTCCCGAAAATTGCCGTATTTATCCTTCTTCCTCACAGGAACATGCCGGTCCTGAATTCCTTTCAACTTGAAAGCCTCCCACATGTCAGATGTTGATTTGCCCTAAAACATCCTCCCCCAATTAAGGTTCTTCAGTTCCCGCCAAATATTGTTACAATTAGCCTTCCCCCAATTTAGCACATTCATCCTAGGACCACTCTTATGCTTGTCCACCAGCACTTTAAAACTTACTGAATTGTGGTCACTGTTCCCGAAATGCTCCCCTACTGAAACTTCTACCACCTGGCCGGGCTCATTCCCCAATACCAGGTCCAATACAGCCCCTTCCCTAGTTAGACTGTCTGCATATTGTTTTAAGGAGCCCTCCTGGATGCTCCTTACACACTCTGCCCCGCCTAAGCCCCTGGCACTAAGTGAGTCCCAGTCAATATTGGGGAAGTTGAAGTCTCCCATCACCACAACCCTGTTGTTTTTACTGTTTTCTAAAATCTGTCTACCGATCTGCTCCTCTATATCCCGCTGGCTGTTGGGAGGCCTGTAGTAAACCCCAACATTGTGACTGCGCCCTTCGTATTCCTGATTTTTACCCATATAGCCTCACTGCCCTCTGAGGTGTCCTCCCGTAGTACAGCTGTGATATCCTCCCTAACCAGCAGCGCAACTCCGCCACCCGTTTTACATCCCCCTCTATCCTGCCTGAAACATCTAAATCCTGGAACGTTTAGCTGCCAATCCTGCCCTTCCCGCAACCAGGTCTCTGTAATGGCAACAACATCGTAGTTCCAAGCTCTACGTTCATCTGCCTTACCCGGAATACATCTTGCATTAAAACATATGCACTTCAGGCCACCAGACCCGCTGTGTTCAGCAACTTCTCCCTGTCTGCTCTGCCTCAAAGCCACACTGTCCGTATTCCCTAGTTCTCCCTCAATGCTCTCAACTTCTGGCCTATTGCTCCCGTGCCCACCCTCCTGCCATACTAGTTTAAAACCTCCCGTGTGACACTAGCAAACCTCTCGGCCAGGATATTTATGCCTCTCCAGTTTAGATGCAACCCGTCCGTCTTATGTAGGTCACACCTGCCCCAGAAGAGCTCCCAGTGGTCCAGATAACGGAAACCCTCCCTCCTACACCTGCTGTTTAGCCACGTGTTTAGCTGCTCTATCTTCCTATTCCTAGCCTCACTGGCACGTGGCACAGGGAGTAATCCGGAGATGACAACCCTAGAGGTCCTGTCTTTTAACTTTCTGCCGAGCTCCCTGAACTCCTGCTGCAGGACCTCATGCCCCTTCCTGCCTATGTCGTTAGTACTAATATGTACAACGACCCCTGCCTGTTTGCCCTCCCCCTTCAGGATGCCCTCTACCCGTTCGGAGACATCCTGGACCCTGGCACCAGGGAGGCAACATACCATCCTGGAGTTTCTTTCACGTCCAGAGAAGCGCCTATCTGTGTCCCTGACTATAGAGACCCCCCCATTACTATTGCTCTTCTGCGCTTTTACCCTCCCTTCTGAACATCAGAGCCAGCCGTGGTGCCACTGCTCTGGCTGCTGCTGTTATCCCCTGATAGGCTATCTCCCCCGACAGTATCCAATGGGGTATACCTGTTCGAGAGGGGGACAACCACAGGTGATTCCTGCACTGACTGCCTGCCTTTTTCTAGTGGTCACCCATTTATCTGCCTGCACCTTGGGTGTGACCACATTTATATAACTGCGATATATGACGCTTTCCGCCACCTGCATGCTCCTAAGTGCATCCAATTGCTGCTCCAACCGAACAATGCGGTCTGTGAGGAGCTCCAGCTGGGTGCACTTTCTGCAGATGAAGCCATCCGGGACGGTGGAAGCCTCCCGGACCTGCCACATCTCACAGTCAGAGAACTGCACCCCTCCAACTGACATTGCGTCAATTAATTAGAAAATTAAAATTAAAAGTTTCCATTTTTTAAAAGTTACTTTAAACTATCTGTTTCCTAGCACTAGATTTCTACTATGAATGTGAAAGCTAAATATAGTACTCTCTTATCTCTGGCTTAGATACCCCTCTAAATTATAATTAAGTAATTATATTTAATTAGTTACCAATGCTTAATTTTTTTTAATTTAGTGTAGATTCAGTAGGGCAGTAGATGTTGTCTATATGGACTTCAGTAAGGCCTTTGACAAGGTCCCTCATGGTAGACTAGTACAAAAGGTGAAGTCACACGGGATCAGGGGTGAACTGGCAAGGTGGATACAGAACTGGCTAGGCCATAGAAGGCAGAGGGTAGCAATGGAGGGATGCTTTTCTAATTGGAGGGCTGTGACCAGTGGTGTTCCACAGGGATCAGTGTTGGGACCTTTGCTGTTTGTAGTATATATAAATGATTTGGAGGAAAATGTAACTGGTCTGATTAGTAAGTTTGCAGACGACACAAAGGTTGGTGGAATTGCGGATAGCGATGAGGACTGTCAGAGGATACAGCAGGATTTAGATTGACTGGAGACTTGGGCGGAGAGATGGCAGATGGAGTTGAATCCGGACAAATGTGAGGTAATGCATTTTGGAAGGTCTACTGCAGGTAGGGAATATACAGTGAATGGTAGAATCCTCAAGAGTATTGAAAGTCAAAGAGATCTAGGAGTACAGGTCCACAGGTCATTGAAAGGTGCAACACAGGTGGAGAAGGTAGTCAAGAAGGCATACGGCATGCTTGCCTTCATTGGCCGGGGCATTGAGTATAAGAATTGGCAAGTCATGTTGCAGCTGTATAGAACCTTAGTTAGGCCACACTTGGAGTATAGTGTTCAATTCTGGTCGCCACACTACCAGAAGGATGTGGAGGCTTTAGAGAGGGTGCAGAAGAGATTTACCAGAATGTTGCCTGGTATGGAGGGCATAAGCTATGAGGAGCGATTGATTAAACTCGGTTTGTTCTCACTGGAACGAAGGAGGTTGAGGGGCGACCTGATAGAGGTATACAAAATTATGAGGGGCATAGACAGAGTGGATAGTCAGAGGCTTTTCCCCAGGGTAGAGGGGTCAATTACTAGGGGGCATAGGTTTAAGGTGAGAGGGGCACGGTTTCGAGTAGATGTACGAGGCAAGTTTTTTACGCAGAGGGTAGTGGGTGCCTGGAACTCACTACCGGAGGAGGTAGTGGAAGCAGGGACGATAGGGACATTTAAGGGGCATCTTGACAAATATATGAATAGGATGGGAATAGAAGGATACGGACCCAGGAAGTGTAGAAGATTGTAGTTTAGTCGGGCAGTATGGTCGGCACGGGCTTGGAGGGCCGAAGGGCCTGTTCCTGTGCTGTACATTTCTTTGTTCTTTGTTCTTTGTTTTTATTCCCAACCAGCCACTCGGGTCACAGCTTTTCTGTGATGTCACTTCAGTAGTCGTCCCCCGCCCCCACACACACAATTTGAAAAGGTAATAAAAGTTAAAATGAGTAAAAATCACTTACTTCCCTTCTTCCCTTCTGAAGGTCTCATATGTTCTCAGGTTCTTTCCCTGACAGAGACTGCTCCTCCTCCGAACGGCGTCCGAATCTAGGCCGCGATCTTTTAAAATCTTCACTCCGATTCGCAGCTCCCGCTCTTTTTAAATCTCTCCTCCGGCTCGCAGCTTCCGCGCTTTTTAAATCTCCCAAATCCTGCTGATTTCCTCATCACAGTTTACTAAATGTCCCGAACCTGCCTGTGTCTTCCCAATTCCTGCTGTTATCCTTATTGTTTATTGCATTTCACCAATCTGTCTCTGTCCCCGCAAATCCTGCTGTTATCATAATTATTTTCGTAATTTCACCATTCTGCCTGAGTCCTCCCATAAAACTTCTGTTTTAATGACTGTTACTGCATTTCACCAAATGTCTGAGCCCTCACAAATCCTGCTTTTAGCTTCACTGTTTACCACATTTCACCGATCTGTCTGTCTCCTCTCAAATCCTGCAGGAAGCCTCACTGTTTACCATAACTTTCCAATATGTCCGGGTCCTCCCTAATCCTGCTGTTTTCCACATCACAGTTTACTGAATCTCCCGAATCTGTCTGTGACCTCCAAATTATGCTGTTGGCATCACTGTTTACTCCTCTTCACCAGTCCGCCTGTGTCTTCCCAAATCCTGCTGTCATCCTCATTGTTTACTGCAGTTCACAAATCTGTTAGTGTCCTCCAAATTCTGCTGTTATCGTCACTGTTTACCACATTTCACAAATCTCTCTGTGTGCTCGCAGATCCGTCTGTTATTCTCACGGTTTCCTACATTTCACCAATCAGACTGCGTCCTCCCAAATCCTGCTGTTACCCTCACTGCTTACTATATTACACCAATCTATCTGTGTCACCCACATCCTCCTGATATCTTCTCTATTTACTTTATTTCACCAGAAGACGATAAAAAAATAAGACATACGAGCAGAATTAGACCTCACCACCTATCGAGTCTGCTCCGCCATTCTATCATGGCTGCCATTTTTCTTATCCCTGTTCTCGTGCCTCCTCCCAATAACACCTGATTCCCCGTAATAATCAAAAATGTATTTAAAGACACTAAGAGATTTGGCGTCCACAGCCTTCTGCGGCAAAGAGTTCCACAGATTCACCACCGTCCAGCTGCATAAATTCCTCCTCATCTCTGTTTTAAAGGATCGTCCCGTTAGTACGAAATTGTGTCCTCTGTTTCCAATTTTTCCGAAAAGTCGAAACATCCTCTCCACGTCCACTCTATCCAGTCCGACGCAGTGACCTGTAAGTTTCAATAAGGTCTCCTCTTATCCTTCTAACCTCCAACGAATACAGCACCAGACTCCACAACCGTTTCTCATACGACAACCTCTTCATTCCAGGGATCATTCTTGTGAACCTCCTCTGGAACTTTTCCAAGGCCAGCAAATCCTTCCTTAGATACGGAGCCCAAAACTCCTCACAATACTCCGACTTGGGCCTGACAAGAGCCTTGTTTAGCCTCACTGTTTACTACAGTTCACCAATCTGTCTGTCTGACCCAAATCCTGCTGTTATCCTCACTGTTTACTACATTTCACCAATCTGCCTGATTCCGCTCAAATCCTGACGTTACCCTCACTGTTTAATAGATTTCACAAATCTGTCTGTGTTCTCCCACAAACCTTCTGTTATCATGACTGTTTACTGCATTTCACCAAATGTCTGAGCACTCTCAAATCCAGCTTTTATCCTCACTGTTTACTACATTTCACCGATCTGTCTGTCTCCTCTCAAATCCTGCAGGAAGCCTCACTGTTTACCATAAATTTCCAAAATGTCCGGGTCCTCCCTAATCCTGCTGTTTTCCACATCACAGTTTACTGAAAGTCCCGAATCTGTCTGTGACCTCCAAATTATGCTGTTATCATCGCTGTTTGCTCCTCTTCACCAATCTGTCTGTGTCTTCACAAAATCTGCTGTCACCCTCATTATTTACTACGGTACACCAATCTGTAAGTGTCCTCCAAATCCTGCTGGTATCGTCACTGCTTACCACATTTCACAAATCTCTCTGTGTGCTCGCAGATCTTTCTGTTATTCTCACGGTTTCCTACATTTCACCAATCAGACTGCGTCCTCCCAAATCCTGCTGTTATCCTCACTGCTTACTACATTTCACCAATCTGTCTGTGTCCCACAAATACGTCTGTCACTCTCACTGCTTACTGTATTTCACCAATCTATCTGTGTCACCCACATCCTCCTAATATCTTCATTATTTTCTTTATTTCACTAAAAGACAATAAGAAAATAAGACATAGGAACAGAATTAGACCTGTCGGCCTATCGAGTCTCCTCCGCCGTTCTATCATGGCTGACATTTTTCTCATCCCTGTTCTCCTGCCTTCTCCCAATAACCCCTCATTTCCCCCTAATAATCATAAATCGATTTTTCCCTGTCTTAAAGACACTCAGTGATTTGGCGTCCACAGCCTACTGCGGCAAAGAGTTCCACAGATTCACCACCGTCCGGCTGCATAAATTCCTCCTCATCTCTGTTTTAAAGGATCGTCCCATTAGTATGAGATTATGTCCTCTGTTTCCAATTTTTTCCGAAAAGTCGAAATATTCTCTCCACGTCCACTCTATCCAGGCCGACGCTGTGTCCTGCAAGTTTCAATAAGGTCTCCTCTCATCCTTCTAAACTCCAACGAATACAGCCCCAGACTCCACAATCGTTTCTCATACGACATACTCTTCATTCCAGGGATCATTCTTGTGAACCTCCTCTGGACCTTTTCCAAGGCCAGCAAATGCGTCCTTAGATACGGAGCCCAAAACTGCTCACAATACTCCGATTGGGGTCTGACAAGAGCCTTGTTTAGCCTCACTGTTTACTACATTTGACCAATCTGTCTGTCTGACCCAAATCCTGCTGTTATCCTCACTGTTTACTACATTTCACCAATCTGCCTGAATCCGCTCAAATCCTGCCGTTACCCTCACTGTTTAATAGTTGTCACCAATCTTTCTGTGTTCTCCCACAAAACTTTTGTTATCCTGACTGTTTACTGAATTTCACCAAATGTCTGAGCCCTCTGAAATCCAGCTTTTATCCTCACTGTTTACTACATTTCACCGATCTGTCTGTCTCCTCTCAAATCCTGCAGGCAGCCTCACTGTTTACCAGAGCTTTCCAAAATGTCCGTGTCCTCCCTTATCCTGCTGTTTTCCACATCACCGTTTACTGAATGTCCCGAATCTGTCTGTGACCTCCAAATTATGCTGTTATCATCTGTTTACTCCTCTTCACGAGTCTGTCTGTGTGTTCCCAAATCTGCTGTCATCCTCATTGTTTACTACAGTTCACGAATCTGTTAGTGTCCTCCAAATCCTGCTGTTATCGTCACTGTTTACCACATTTCACCAATCTGTCTGTGTCCCACAAATACTTCTGTTACCCTCACTGCTTACTGTATTTCACCAATCTATCTGTGTCACCCACATCCTCCTGATACCTTTTCTTTTTACTTTATTTCACTAGAAAACTATAAGAAAATAAGACATACGAACAGAATTAGACCTCTCGGCCTATCGAGTCTCCTCCACCATTCTATCATGGCTGACATTTTTCTCATCCCTGTTCTCCTGCCTTCTCCCAATAACCCCTGATTCCCCCTAATAATCAAAAATCGTTTTTTCCCTGTCTTTAAGACACTCAGTGATTTGGCGTCCACGGCCTTCTGCGGCAAATTATGCTGTTATCATCACTGTTTGCTCCTCTTCACCAATCTGTCTGTGTCTTCACAAATTCTGCTGTCACCCTCATTATTTACTACGGTACACCAATCTGTTAGTGTCCTCCAAATCCTGCTGTTATCGTCACTGCTTACCACATTTCACAAATCTCTCTGTGTGCTCGCAGATCCGTCTGCTATTCTCACGGTTTCCTATATTTCACCAATCTGACTGCGTCCTCCCAAATCCTGCTGTTATCCTCACTGCTTACGACATTTCACCAGTCTGACTGTGACCCACACATACTTCTGTTACCCTCACTGCTCACTAAATTTCACCAATCTATCTGTGTCACCCAAATCCTCCTGATATCATCTCTATTTACTTTATTTCACCAGAAGATCATAAGAAAATAAGACATAAGAGCAGAATTAGACCTCTCGGCCTATCGAGTCTGCTCCGCCATTCTAGCATGACTGAGATTGTTCTCATCCCTGTTCTCCTGCCTTCTCCCAATAACCCCTGATTCCCCTTAATAATCAAAAATCTATGTATCCCTGACTTAAAGACATTCAGTTATTTGGCGTCCACCGACTTCTGCGACAAAGAGTGCCTCGGATTCACCACAGTCCGGCTGCATAATTTCTCCTCATCCCTGCTTTAAAGGATCGTCCCGTTAGTATGAGATTGTGTCCTCTGTTTCCAATTTTTCCGAAAAGTCGAAACATCCTCGCCACGCCCACTCTTTCCAGGACGTCGCAGTATCCTGTAAGTTTCAATAAGGTCCCCTCTCATCCTTCTAAACTCCAACGACTACAGCCCCAGACTCCTCAACCGTTTCTCATACGATAATCTCTTCATTCCAGGGATCATTCTTGTGTACCTCTTCTGGACATTTTCCAAGGCCAGCAAATGCTTCCTTAGATACGGAGCCCAAAACTGCTCACAATACTCCGATTGGGGTCTGACAAGAGCCTGATATAGCCTCACTGTTTACTACATTTGAACAATCTGTCTGTCTGACCCAAGTCCTGTTGTTATCCTCACTGTTTACTATATTTCACCAATCTGCCTGATTCCGCTCAAATCCTGCCGTTACCCTCACTGTTTAATAGATTTCTCCAATCTCTCTGTGTTCTCCCATAAACCCTCTGTTATCCTGACTGTTTACTGCATTTCACCAAATGTCTGAGCCCTCACAAATCCTGCTTTTATCCTCACTGTTTACTACATTTCACCGATCTGTCTGTCTCCTCTCAAATCCTGCAGTAAGCCTCACTGTTTACCATAGCTTTCCAAAATGTCCGCGTCCCCCCTAAATCCTGCAGTTATGCTCACTCTTTCCTACATTTAACTATTCTGACTCTGTCCGATGAAATCCTGCAGTAAGCCTCGCTGCCTTTTTAAAAACATTTTATTGACATTTCTCATATTTATAAACTTTTTTATTTCGCCGGTGCTCAGTTCCTTTATTATACAGGGAGGTTTATTTTGTCCTTCGTTTAACTTACTCTATGTGCATTTCGTTGCCCTCTGGAATTGTCTATGGGTCCTTCCCCTTCCCTGTTATCCCATCCCCACAACCCACCGCGCACCCCTCCTACTGTCTTCGGCTGTGCTTTTCTTTTATTTTCCGGACAGAATGGAAAACAATAAAAGGGGGGTACACCCACATCTCTCCTGCCCCCCCCCCATGTATCGTGGTTTTCCCCACCTTCCTTCCGTCTCTGCCCCCCCCCCCCCCCCCCCCCCTCCGCTCTCCCCGGGTTGCGCAGTCTTTTTGTGCCACATCTATCTTGGTGTTATTTTTAAAATTCTTATTTGCTAATCCTTGTTGCTGGCCTCGAACAGGTTTTGGAACAGACCGACAAATTGCCCCCCAAGTGTCAGGAAGCATTCCTCCGACCCTCGGTGGAGGAATTCCGTGAGGTCAGCGCACCTGTCTGCTGCCGTGGGTGATGCTACCGATCTCCAGCCGAGCAGACTTCCCCGGCGAGCGATTAGGCAAAGGAAGCGAGGGCGTTGGCCCCAAACCCCATGTGTAACTCTGGCTTCTTTGATCTCCCCAAGATTGCCACTATTGGGCATAGCTTCACCCTCACCCCCTCAACGGGAGGTCGAGGGTGGAAGGTGCCGAAGGGCGATCCAGCGGGGGCGGGGTGCACAGGCTGGAGGCTGGGCCAAGAAGGGTGATAGTTGATCGGCAGGGTGGGGGGGGGGGGGCGAGTAGCCTCCCGGCCAGGCTGATCACGTGGAACGTTAAAGGGCTGAATGGGCCGGTTCAGTGGGCTGGCGTGAACGCGCCTTTGAGGGGACTGAAGGCGGGCATGGCAACGCCACAGGAGACACACCTGATGGTAATTGATCAGACAAATTGAGGAAGGGGTGGGTGATGCAAGTATTTGACTCGGGGTTGGACTCTAAGACTCGGGGTATCGCGATCCTCATTAATAAAGGAGTATAATTTGAGGCAGTGAAAATAGTTGTGGATATGGGGGGCAGGTATATTATGGTCAGCGGGAACCTGGAGCGGACGCCGGTGGTGCTCGTGAATGCTTACACACCAAACTGGGATGATGCAGAGGTTATAAGACGGATGTTAGGGAAGATCCCGGACCTGGATTCACACAAACTGCTCATAGCCGGGGGGGGCGGGGGACGGGGGGGCGGGGGGCTTGAACACCGTCAGTGACCCAACGTTGGACTAGTCAAGCTCAAAAACAGGTAGGGTGCCAGCAATGGCGAAGGGACTAAAGAGGTTCATGGAGCAGATGGGCAACGTAGACCCATGGAGGTTTTGTCGACCAAGAGCGAAGGAGTTTTTTTTTTCGCATGCACATAAAGTATAGTCCCATATCGATTTTCATATTCGGAACAGGGCTCTACTGTCGGGTGTGGTTGATCCCGAGTATTCGGCGATTGCTGTGTCGGACCATTCCCCACATTGGGTGCAAGGAGGGGGGTCCAGCGACCGCAATGGAGTTTGGACGTAGGGCTGTTAGCGGACGAGTGGGTGTGCGGGCGTGTGAGGCAGTCAATCCAGAACTATCTGGAAAAAAACGACACGGGGAAGTCTCGGCAGCAGTGGTTTGGGAAGCGCTGAAGGCAGTGGTAAGAGGGGAGTTAATATCGATACAGGCGCACTAGAGGAATGTGGAGAGAGCAGATATAGATAGGTTGGTTCGGGAAATACACCAGGTAGACAGCAGATACACGGAGGCCAGGGAGGCAGGGTTGATGAAGGAGCGGCAGAAGCTACAGATAGAGTTTGGTCTGTTGCCTACCGGGAAGCCGGTGGAGCAGCTGAAGGTGAGGGGTGCGATATATGCGTATGGAGAGAAGGCCACCAGAAAGCCGGCACACCAGCTAAGGAAAAGGGAGGCGGCAAGGGAGATTGGTAGACTGAAGGACAGCGCTGGGTACGCGGTTTTGGACCCCTCAGCGGTGAACGGGGTGTTTAAGGAGTTTTATAGCCGGCTATCGGAGTCGGAACCACCAGCTGGGGTAGAGGGGATGAGGCAGTTCCTGGGTGCGTTGAAGTTGCCGAAGGTGGATGAAGGGTTGGTGGAGGGGTTGGGAGCCTCGATCGGGATTGAAGAAATAACAAAAGGGCTGGAAGCAATGCAGTCGAGTAAGGTCCCGGGACTCGTTGGCTACCCACTGGCATTTTACAAAATATTCTCTGAGATGCTGGGCCCACTGCTGGGGAGGACATTCAATGGGGCAAGGGAGCGGGGGTTTCTTCCCCGGCAATGTTACAGGCCTCGATCTCACGGACCCTGAACCGGGAGAAGGACCCTGAGCTATGCGGGTCATACAGGCCAATTTCTCTATTCAATGTTGATGCCAAACATTTGGCTAAAATCTTGGCATCAAGGATAGAAGCCTGTATCCCAGGGATGATAGGGGACGACCAGACGGGGTTTGTTAAGGACAGACAGCTAACAGTCAATGCTAGAAGGCTCTTAAACGTGATCGTAATGCCCCCATGGGGGGGTGGGGGGGGGGGGGGAGGGAGGTGAATGTAGTGGCCGCGATGGACGCAGAAAAGGCCATCGACCGGGTGAAATTGAACTATTTGTGGGAGGTGTTGGGGCGGTTCGGGTTTTGGCGCAGCTTGATTCAATGGGTCGGGTTGTTGTACCAGGCACCGGTGGCGAGGACCAGAAGGAATCGGTTGACGTCGGACTATTTAAAATTGCACTGGTGTCTAGCCAGGGATGCCCCCTCTCCCCACTGCTGTTCGCTTTGGCCATAGAGCTACTGGCGATGCCGGTAACGGCTTCAAGGGACTCGAAGGAGTTGGTCCGATGGCGGATGGCACACAGAGTCTCGCAATACGCCCACGATTTCCTGAATATTTCCGACCCGTTGGGGGATGGGAGAGACTATGAGGATTTTAGGGGAATTTAGCCGGCTTTCGGGGTACAAACTGAAGATGGGAAAAGCGAGATGTTTGCGATCCAGGTAGGGGGACAGGAGAGGAGATTGGGAGAGCTGCCGTTCAGAATGGTGGAAGGGAGCTTTCGTTATTTGGGAATCCAGGTGACACCGAACTGGGGTCTGTTACATAAACTAAATTTGACCCGGCTACTGGATCAGGTGAAGGAGGAATTTCGATGGTGGGAGTTGCTCCCGCTGTCACTGGCAGGGAGCGTACAGACTGTGATTTTCAGTGCCTCCCCATCTTTTTCCCAAGAGCCTTTTTTAAACGAGAAACAAGGTGATGTCGTGTTTTGTGTGGGCGGGTAAAACCCCCGAGTGAAGAAAGTGCTGCTGGAGCGGGGCCGAGGGGAGGGTAGGTTGGCTCTGCCAAACGTTAGCAACTATTACTGGGCGGCAAATATCGCCATGATTAGGAAGTGGGTAGTGGTGGGGTGTGGGCTGTATGGGAGCGAGTAGAGGCGGCATGATGCAAGGCCACAAGTTTGGTAACTGCTGTTCTCTCTGGCCCGGTACGCCACAAGCCCGGTGGTAGTGGCGGACCTGAGAGTTTGCGGGAGGGGGGGCAGTTCAGCAAGCATATGAAAGTGGAGACAGAATCGGTCTGGGTCCCATTTTGTAGTAACCATCGGTTAGTACCGGGACGGCTGTATGGCGTGTTTCGGAGATGGCAGAGAGCAGGGATTGAGAGGATGGGGATCTATTTATAGATGAGAGCTTCCCCTGTTTGAAGGACAGTAAGAAGTTTTACAATAGCAGGTTAAAGTCCAACAGGTTTGTTTCAAACACTAGCTTTCGGAGCACTGCTCCTTCCTCAGGTGAATGAAGAGGTATGTTTCAGAAACATATATATAGACGAATTCAAAGATGCAAGACATTGCTTTGAACGCGAACATTTGCAGTTAATTAAGAGCTTACAGATCCAGATATATGGGTAACCCAACGTTAAAGAGGTGTGAATTTTCTCAAGCCAGGACAGTTGGTAGGATTTCGCAAGCCCAGGCCAGATGGTGGGGGATGAAGGTACTGCGACATGAATCCCAGGTCCCGGTTGAGGCCGCACTCATGTGTGCGGAACTTGGCTATAAGTTTCAGCTCGGCGATCCTGCACCGTCGCGCGTCCTGAAAGCCACCTTGGAGAACCTTTACCTGGAGATCAGATGCTGAATGCCCTTGACTGCTGAAGTGTTCCCCGACTGGAAGAGAACATTCCTGGTGGTTGTCGCACGATGTCCATTTATTCGTTGTCGCAGCATCTGCAAGGACTCGCCAATGTACCACGCTTCGGGACATCCTTTCCTGCAGCGTATGAGGTAGCAACATTGGCCGAGTCGCACGAGTATGTACCGCGTACCTGGTGGGTGCTGTTCTCACGTGTAATGGTGGTATCCATGTAGATGATCTGGCACGTTTTTCAGAGATTGCCATGGCAGGGTTGTGTGGTGTCGTGGTCGCTGTTCTGAAGGCTGGGTAGTTTGCTGCAAACAATGGTTTGCTTGAGATTGCACGGTTGTTTGAAGGCAAATAGTGGGGGTGTGGTGATGACCTTGGCAAGATGTTTATCTTCATCGATGACGTGTTGAAGGCTGCGAAGACCATGTCGTAGTTTCTACGCCCCGGGAAAGTACTGGACGACGAATCGTACTCTGTCGGTTGTGTCCTGTGTTTGTCTTCTGAGGCAGTCGGTGCGGTTTTTCGCTGTGGCGCGTTGGAACTGTCGATCGATGAGTCGAGCGCCATATCCCGTTCGTACAAGGGCATCTTTCAGCTTTTGTAGATGTCTGTTACGCTCCTCCTCGTCTGAGAAAAGGGCTTTTCCATAGGGAATGGCTTCTTTAATGTGTTTAGGGTGGAAGCTGGACAAGTGGAGCATTGTGAGGTTATCCGTGGCCGTGCGGTAAAGCGAAGTGCTGAGGTGACCGTCCTTGATGGAGATGACTGCGTCCAAGAATGCAACTGATTTTGGAGAGTAGTCCATGGTGAGTCTGATGGTGGGATGGAACTTATTGATGTCATCATGTAGTCGTTTCAGTGATTCTTCGCCGTGGGTCCAATGGAAAAAAATGTCATCTATGTACCTGGTGTACATAGGTACATAGGTCCTGTGCGGTGAGGAGGTCTTGTTCAAACTAATGCATGCAGATGTTGGCATATTGAGGTGTGAATTTGGTCCCCGTGGCTGTTGCGTGCGTCTGGATGAAGAACTTGTTGTCGAAGGTGAAGACGTTGTGATCCAGAATGAAGCGAATGAGTTGAAGAATTGCGTCTGGAGATTGGCAGTTGTTGTCGCCCAGTACTTTTCCGGAGCGGGGAAACTACGATTTCTTCTTCGTAGCCTTCAACACATCATCGATGAAGATGAACATCTTGCCAAGGTCATCTCCACAACCCCACTACTTGCCTTCAAACAACCGCGCAACCTCAAACAAACCATTGTTTGCAGCAACGACCCAGCCTTCAGAACAGCGACCACGACACCACACAACCTTGCCATGGCAATCTCTGCAAGACATGCCAGATCATCGACATGGATGCCACCATTTCACGTGAGAACACCACCTACCAGGTACGCGGTACAAACTCGTGCGACTCGGCCAATGTTGTCTACCTCATGCACTGCAGGAAAGGATGTCCCGAAGCATGGTACATTGGCGAGACCATGCAGATGCTGCGACAACGAATGAACGGACATCGTGCGACAATCACCAGGCAGGAATGTCCCCTTCCAGTCGGGGAACACTTCAGCAGTCAAGGGCATTCAGCCTCTGCTCTCCGTGTGAACGTTCTCCAAGGCGGACTTCAGGACGCGCGATAGCTCAGAATCGCCGAGCAGAAACTTATAGCTAAGTTCCGCACACGAGTGCGGCCTCAACCGGGACCTGGGATTCATGTAGCATTACATTTATCCCCCACCATCTGGCCTGGGCTTGCGAAATCCTACCAACTGTCCTGGCTTGAGAAAATCCACACGTCTTTAACCTGGGGTTACCCCATCTCTGGATCTGTAAACATTTAATTAACTGCAAATGCTCGCCATCAAAGCATTGTCTTGCATCTTTGAATTTGTCTATATATATTTTTCTGGAACATACCTCTTCATTGACCTGAGGAAGGAGCAGTGCTCCGAAAGCTAATGTTTGAAACAAATCTGTTGGATTTTAAGCTGGTTTTGTAAGACTTCTTTCTGTGCTCACGCCAGCCCAACGCCGGCATCTCCACATCCTGTTTGAAGGAGTTAGAGGAGAAATGTGAAATGCCAGCAGGAAATGGATTCAGATATCTGCAGGTAAGGGATTTTTTGCGAAGGCAGGTTTCGACCTTTCCGCTTCTACCACCACCGGGGTATAGGGCAGGGCAGTTTCCAGAACAGGGCTGGGAGAGGGTAAGGTTCCGTATATTGATAAATAACACATGAAGGCAGACGAAACGCACACAGAGGGGCTAAAGTGTGAATGGGAAGAGCTGGGGCGGGGGGAGGGGGGGGGGGGGAGATAGAGACAAGTCTTTGGGCGGTGTTAATCCGTCCTCATCATGTGCCTGGCCCAGCCTGATTCAGTTCAAGGTTTTCCACCGGGTACACATGGCGGTGGCACGGCTGAGCAAGTTTTTTTTGGATAGAGGTCCAGTGTGCGAGATGTGCAGGAGGGCCAGTAAACCATGTCCATATGTTTTGGGCATGTCCGAACCTGGGGGGGGGGGGGCGGATTTTGACAGTGATTTACCGATGTCATGTACACGGCGTTAAAAACAAGTGTGGTGCCAAGTCCACAGGTGGCGATTTTCGGAGTGTTGGAAGATCCGGGAGTCCATTGGGTGAATGAGGCTGACGTATTTGCCTTTGCCTCCTTGGTAGCCCGGATACGGATGCTGTTAGCGTGGAGGGACTCGAAGCCTCCGAATTCAGAGATCTGGCTTAATGACATGGCTTGTGTTCTCGGAGTTGAGAAAATAAAGTTCGCCCTAAGAGTAAGAGGGTCAATGCTGGGGTTCGACCGGAGGTGGCATCCGTTTGTCGACTTCTGTGGAGAAAGCTAACTGTCAACAGAGGGAGGGGGGGTGGGGAGGGGGGGTGGGGGGGGTGGGGGGGGGGTGGGGGTGTGGGGGGGGGGGTGGGGGGGGGGGTGGGGGGGTGGGGGGGGTGGGGGGGGTGGGGGGGTGGGGGGAGAGGCGAGAAATTAGCTTATTGTTTTGAGAAGGTGGGACATGTGAGGGAGGGAGGCGGTCTTTGCAGTATGTTTATATTTGTTTTTGTACTGTTTACTGTTGTTAGGATAAGATTATAAATGCCTTAATAAAATAATTTTTAAAAAAAAGATAGACAATTCCCCGGGACCTGAGGTTATGTATCACAGGATGTTGTGGGAAGCTAGAGAGGAAATTGCCGGCCCCTAGCTGAGATATTTGAATCATCGACAGTCACAGGAAATGTGCCTCACGACTGGAGGGTAGTAAATGTTGTTCCCTTGTTAAAGAAGGGCGTAGCGGTAAACCTGGGAACTAAAGACCGGTGAGCCTTACTTCTGTACTGGTACGGTATTGTAAGGAATTCTGATGGACAGGATCTACAAGCATTTAGACAGGTAAGGGCTAATTATGAAAAGTCAGCATGGCTTTGTTTGGGGAAAGTCATGTCTCACGAATTTGATTCAGATTTTTAAACGGGTAACCGAGAAGGTAGATTCGGGCAGCGAGGTCACCGTTGTCTGCATGGACTTGAGCAAGGCCATTGACAAGATATCGCATGGTAGGTGGTTGAAAAGTGCTAAATCACATGAATCCTGGACGAGGTAGCCAATTGGATACAAAATTGGCTTGGCGACCAAAGCCAAAGGGTGGTTGTGGATGGTTGTTTTTTAAACTGGAGGCCTGTAACCAGCGGTGTGTATTGAGGATCGGTGCTGCGTCCACTGTTATGTGTCATAATATTAATGATTTGGATGAGATTGTAGAAGGCATGGTAAGTAAGTTTCCAGACACCAAGGTTGGTGGCATAGTGGATAGTGAAGAGAATTATATAAGATTAAAATAGGATAATGACCAATTGGCGTGTGGGCCGATGAGTGGCAGACGCAGTTTAATTTAGATGACAGTGAGGTGATGCATTTTGGTAGATCGAATCAGGGCAGGACCTATTCAGTTAATGGTAGAGGTCTTGAACGAGTACTTTTCTTCAGTATTTACGAATGAGAGGAGCCATATTGTTGGAGAGGACAGTGTGAAACAAACTGGCAAGCTCGAGGAGATACGTGTTAGAGTACTGAGGGGTTGGATTTCTGAGCATCTGGAAAGACACTGCTTTATTTGCGGTAGTCAGCACGGAGTTGTGAGGGTCAGGTCTTGTCTCACAAGTCTTATTGAATTATTTGAGGAGGTGACCAAGCACGTGGACGATGGTAAAGCAGTGGATGTAGTGTACATGGATTTTAGTAAGGCATTTGATAAGGTTCCCCATGGTAGGCTTCTGCACAAAGTAAGGAGGCATGGGATAGTGGGAAATTTGGCCAGATAGATAACGAACTGGCTAGCCGATAGAAGTCAGAGTGGTGGTGGATGGCAAATATTCAGCCTGGAACCCAATTACCAGTGGCGCACCGCAGGGATCAGTTCAGGGTCCTCAGCGCTTTGTGATTTTCATGAATGACTTGGATGATGGAGTTGAATGGTAGGTCAGAAAATTTGCAGATGATTGGTGGAGTTATGGATAGTGAAGAGGGCTGTTGTCGGCTGCAAAGAGACATAGATAGGATGCAGAGCTGGGCTGAGAAGTGGCAGATGGAAGTTAACCCTGAAAAGTGTGATGTTGTCCATTTTGGAAGGACACGTATGAATACGGAATACAGGGTTAACTATAGGTATCTTGGCAATGTGGAGGAGCAGAGAAATCTTGGGATCATGGTCATCGATTTTTGAAAGTTGCCACTCAAGTGGATAGCCCTGTGAAGAAAGCCTATGGTGTGCTAGCGTCCATGAGCAGAGGGATTGAATTTAAGAGCCGTGAGGTGATGATGCAGCTGTACAAACCCTGAGGAAGGCCATTGGGAGTACTGTGCGCAGTTCTTGTCGCCTCATTTTAGGAAGGATGTGGACGCTTTGGAAAAGTTGCAAAGGAGATTTACCAGGATGTTGCCTGGAATGGAGAGAAGGTCTAACGAGGAAAGGTTGAGAGTGCTGGCCTTTTATCATTAGAACGGAGAAGGATGAGGGGCGACTTGATAGAGGTGTATAAGATTATTAGGGGAATAGATAGAGTAGATAGTCAGAGACTTTTTCCCCGGGTGGAACAAACCATTACGAGGGGGCATAACTTTAAGGTGAATGGTGGAAGATATAGGGGGGATTCCAGAGGTAGGTTCTTTACCCAGAGAGTAGTGGGGGCATGAAATGCACTTCCTGTGTTGAGTCGGAAACATTAGGGACCTTCAAGCGGCTATTGGATAGATACATGGATTACGGTAGAATGATGGGGTGAAGATTAATTTGTTCTTAATCGAGGACAAAAGTTCGGCACAACATCGTGAGCCGAAGGGCCTGTTCTGTGCTGTATTTTTCTATGTTCTATGTTAAAAGGGGTCACGAAAAGTCATTGGCAAATAGGGTTAAGGAAAATCCCAAGGCTTATTTTTAAATAAATGTTTTATTAAAGTTTTTCCAATGAGCGTTTTTACATAACAAAAATAGAAATACAGATACTAAAAAATAACAATCAACATATCCCAAAGCTTATAGTAAAACTACTTACACAGCAGAAACAGTTTTATTGAACAGAACAAGGTTGGTTTTGTCTCCATGCCCAACTCACATTATGTCAACAGTACCCCCACCCGAACCCCCCCCCCCCCCCCAGGATGCTGCTGCTGACACTTACTGCTCCCCTAGAAAGTCACGGTAAGGTTGCCACCGCCGGGAGAACCCCTTCAAGGACCCTCTCAAGGCGAACTTTATTCATTCCAGGCTGAGGAACCCCGCCATATCGCGAACCCAGGTCTCCACACCCGGGGGTTTTGAGTCCCTCCACATTACCAAGATCCGTATCCGGGCTACCAGGGAGGCAAAGGCCAGTATCTCGGCCTCTTTCGCTTCCTGCGCTCCCGGATCCTCCGACAGCCCAAATATCGCTACTGTTGGACTCGCCTTCACCCGAGTGTCCAAAATCCTAGACATGGCCTTTGACAATGTCCCTCATGGCAGACTGGTAGAAAAGGTGAAGTCACACGGGATCAGAAGTGAGCTGGCAAGATGAATGCAGAACTGGCTAGGTCATAGAATGCAGAGAGGAGCAATGGAAGGGTGCCTTTCTGCTTTGAGGGCTGTCACTAGTGGTGTTCCGCAGGGAGCAATGCGGGGACCTTTGCTGTTCGTAGTATATATAAATGATTTGGAGGAATATGTAACTGGTGTGATTCGTAAGTTTCACACAAAGACACAAAAGTTGTGTAATTACGGATTTCGATGAGGACTATCTGAGGATACAGCAGGATTTCGACCATTTGGAGACCTGGGCGGAGAGATGGCAGATGGGACTTAATCCGGACAAATGTGAGGTAATGCATTTTGGAAGGTCTAATACAGGTAGGGAATATACAGTGAATGGTAGAACCCTCAAGAGTATTGAAAGTCCGAGGGATCTAGGTGTACATGTCCACAGGTCACTGACATGGGCAACACAGGTGGAGAAGGTAGTCAAGAAGGAATACGGCATGCTTCCTTGGCCGGGGCATTGAGTATAAAAATTGGCAAGTCTTGTTACAGATGTATAGAACCTTAGTTAAGCCACAATTGGAGTATTGTGTTCAATTCTGGTCGCCACACTACCAGAAGGGTGTGGAGGGTTTAGAGAGGGTGCAGAAGAGATTCCCCAGCATGCTGCCTGGTATGGAGGGTATTAGCAACGTGGATAGGTTGAATAAACTCGGTTTGTTGTCACTAAAACGACGGAGGTTGAGGGGCGACCTGATAGAGGACTACACAATTTGTGGGCATAGACAGAGTGGAAAGTCAGGGACTTTTTCCCAGGATAGTGGGGTCAATTACTAGGGGGCATTGGTTTAAGGTGCGGGGGGCGACGTTTCGAGGAGATGTACAAGGCAAGTTTTTTACACAGATGGTAGCGGGTGCCTGGAAATCTCTGGCGGTGGAGGTAGTTGAATAATGGACGATAGTGACGTTTAAGGGGCGTATTGACAAATACATGAATAGGATGGGAATCGAGAGATACGGAACCCAGAAGTGTAGAAGATTTTAGTTTAGACAGGCAGCATGGTCGGCGCAGGCTTGGGGGGCCAATGGGTCTGTTCCTGTGCTGTAACATTCTTTGTTCTTTGTTGTCAGGGCTATTCACAGGGTGCGGGGATTAATCTGGGTAGGGGCTATTCACAGGGAGGCGGGATTTGTCAGGTTAGGAACTGACCACAGGGAGGGGACATTAGTCAGGTTATGGGCTATTCACAGGGTGGAGGAAGTAGTCCGGGCAATGGCTGTTCACAGGGAGCAGGAACTATAATAATAATAACCTTATGTAGTCTCAAGTAGGCTTACACCAACACCGCAATGATGATACTGTGAAAAGTCCCTAGATGCCACATTCCGGCGCCTGTTCGGGTGCACTGAGAAACAATTCAGAATTCTCTGTTGGTTGGGAATTGAACCCGCGCTGCTGGCCTTGTTCTGTATCACAACATTGCTGTCTAGCCCACTGAGCTCAACCAGCCCTTGTCAGGAAAAGGGCTATTCATAGGGAGGGGAAATTCGTGGATTGGATTGGATTTTGTTTATTGTCACGTGTACCGAGGTACAGTGAAAAGTATTTTTGAGAATCAGCTCATTAAATTATTAAGTACATAAAAAGGCAAGCAAATAAAAGAAAATACATAATAGGGCAACACAAGGTTGACCATGTATCTACATAAACTCCTGCATCGGGGTGCAGCATACAGGGATGCAGTGTTAATGAGGTCAGTCCATAAGACTGCCGTTTCGGGGTCTGGTAACAGCGGGGAAAATGTTGTTTTTGAGTCTGTTCGTGCGTGTTCTCAGACTTTTGTATCTCCTGTCCAATGGAAGAAGTTGGAAGAGTGGGAGCCGGGTGGGAGGGGTCTTCGATTATGCTGCCCGCTTTCCCCATGCAGCGGGAGGCGCAGATGGTTTAGGGGCTGGTTTAGCACAGGGCTAAATCGCTGGCTTTGAAAGCACACCAAGGCAGGCCAGGAGCACGGTTCAGTTCCCGTACCAGCCTCCCCGAACAGGCGCCGGAATGTGGCGACTAGGGGCTTTTCACAGTAACTTAATTGAAGCCTACTTGTGACAATAAGCCATTTTCATTTCATTTTAGATGGGGTCAATGGATGGGACACAGGTTCGTGTGAAGAACTGGGCTGTGTTCACTACTCACTGACCTTATTTGAGGTCTTGGGACGAGCGGTTGCAATGCCATGCCGTGGTGCAGCCAGATAGGATTCTTTCCATGGTGCATCTGTAATATTTGGTAAGACTTTGGTAAGGACATGCCGAATTTGCTTAGTTTCCTGAAGGAGTTCAGGCGCTGTTGTGCTTTATTGGTTGTAGCGTCGACGTGCGTCGACCAGGACAGATTTTTGGAGATGTGTACACCGAAGAATTTGAACCTGCTAACCATCTCCACCTTGGCCCCGTTGATGCTGACAGCGGTGTGTAAGAACTTTGCTTCCTTAAGGCAATGACCAGCGCTTTAGTGTTCTTGCCTTTGCGGGAAAGATTGTTGTTGCTGCACCACTCCACTAATTTCTCAATCTCCCTCCTATATTCTGATTCGTTTTTGTTCGTGATCCGGCCCACTTTGGCCATATTGACAGCAAACGTGTAGATGGAATTGGAAGCAAACTTTGCCACGCAGTCGCGTGTGTAAAGGGAGTATAGTGGGGGCTAAGTATGCAGCTTTAAGGGGTCCTGTATTGAGCACTGTTGTGGAGGAGGTGTTTTTCAGAGGAAGGGGGAACTAGTCAGGTTTGGGACTTTTCAGAGTGAGGGGGGGTTAGTCAGATTAGAGGCTAGTCACAGGGAGGAGGGAGTTGCCAGGGTTGGGGCTGTTCACAGGTTGAGGAAATTAGTCAGGGTAGGGGATAACAGAGGGAGGGGGCATTAGAATCTGTAGAGGCTGTTCATCGGGAAGGGTGATTAGACAGAGTGGGGACTGTTCACAGGTTGGGAGGAGTAGTCAAGGTAGGGACTGTGCACAGAGAGGGGGAATTAGTCAGGGTCGGGGCTGTTCACATGGAAATGGGATTAGTAAGGGTTGGGGCTGTTGCTAGGGCGATCATTAGTCGGGTTATGGGCTGGTCATAGGGATGGGGGATCAGTAAGTGTAGAGTTTTTTTCACAAGGAGGGGGTATCGGTCATGGTCGGGACTTTTCACAGGGAGGGCGAACTAGTCTGGTTTGGGACATTTCACAGGAAGGGGAAGCCTTCAGTCTCGGGGCTGTTCATAGGGAGCCGGGATTAGTCAGAGTAGGGGCTGTTCACAGGGAGGGTGAATTTGTCACGATAGGGGCATTTCGCACGGTGCCGGAATTAGCCAGAGTAAGGTATGTTCACAAAGAGGGGAGATTACTCAGCCTATGGGCTGTTCACAGGGTGGGGGAATGGGTCAGGGTAGCGGCTGTTCACAGGGATTGTGAATTATCAGGGTAGGGGCTGTTCACGGGGCGACGGGGTTAGTCAGAATAAGGTCTGTTCACAGGGAGGGGACATTACTCAGCTGTTCACAGGGTGGGGGAATAGGTCACGGCAGCTGCTTTTCACAGGGATTGGGAATTATTCAGGGTAGGGCCTGTTCACACGATGTGGGGGATGTGCCAGGTAGGGGCTATAAACAGGGAGGGGGAATTAGTCAGGGCAGTGACAGTTCACAGGGAGTGGAATTTGCCAAAACGGGGCCGTTCACAAGGAGTGGACATTTTCAAGGTCCGGGCTATCAAGGACTCGATGGGCCGAATGGCCTCCTTCTGCACTGTAAATTCTATGATTCTATACACAGGCTGGGAGAGTAGTCAAGGTAGGTACTGTTCACCAGGAGTGAATATTACCCACGGCTAGGGCAGTTCAATGGGAGGGAATTAGTCAGGGTCGGGGCTGTTCACAGGGAGGGCAATTAATCAGGGTAGGGTATGTTCAGAAGGCGGGGTGCATTATTTAGGGTAGGGGCTGCTCACAGGGAGGAGGAATTAGTCAGCCTGATGCTTAACATCCCAGGCAAAGAACACTCATTCCGGGTTAAGCAGCGGTTCACTTGCTCCTCTTTGAATTTGGTCTAGTACATTCGCTGTTTGCAGTGTGCTCTCCTCTATATCGGAGAGACCAAACGCAGGCTGGGCGAGAACCCTTGGTCTGTGCGCATTCTGGACCCTGACATTCCCCTTGTTTGCCATTTCAAGACAAGACCCTGCTCCCATGTCCACATGTCTGCCCTTGGCCTGCTGCAATGTTCCAGTGAAGCGCAAGCGAACTGGAGGGACAACATCTCATCTTCCGATTGGGCACGCTACAGCCTTCCAGTGTCAACATCGAATTTAACAACTTCAGATGATTAGCTCTACCCCACATCGACCCCTTTGTTTTTATCCCATTTCTTTTTAACTGTTTTTTGCCATTTATTTCTTTCTTGTCTTTTTTATATATATTCCACCTATCTTATCTCCCCTTTTCTTACCTTTTCTCCCTTTTGCTTCCCCTTCCCCTCCCCCACATCTACTTCTGCCACAGTTAACCCTCTCATTTTATTTCTATGCTGTTTTCCCTTTCATATCTTTGGTTCTCTCTGGGGGCTGTCATTAGCACTCTTTCCCAGTGGTTTCTGTGCTTATTAGCAATCTGTTCCCTTGGTTTCTGTGCATTTGGCTTATCTTTCACTCTCTCACCCCACGGTATAAATATTTCCCACTTTCTAAATCTAGTAGCTTCGTAAACGGGTCACCGTTACTCGAAACGGTAGCTTTTTTCTCTCCCGACAGATACTACCAGATCTATGGTTTCAGATTCCAGCATCCGCAGTAATGTCCTTTTAGTCAGGGTAGAGGCAGGGGGAATTAGTCAGAGCAGGGGCGGTTCACAGGGAGCGGAATTCGTCAGGGCAGAGGCTGATGACAGTGAGGGGGAATTCGACAGGATAGGGGCTAGTCACAGGGAGGGGGAATTAGTCAGGGTAGGGTCTGTTCACAGGGAGGGGGAATTATAAGACCATAAGACACAGGAGCAGAATTAATCCACTCGGCCCATCGACTCTGCTCCGCCATTCAATCCTGGCTGATATTTTCTCATCCCCATTCGCCTGCCTTCTCCCGACTATCCCTGATCCTCTTAGTAATCAAGATCCTATCTATCTCTGTCATAAAGACACTCAGTGATTTGGCCTCCACAGCCTTCTGCGGCAAACTTATTAGAATTCTTTGTTATGTTTCAGTTATTGCTGCTGCATAAGGTTCCTTGCTATGGATTATTGCCTCTCCTTCCTGCATTTTATTTAGGATACTGTACATACTGCTGCAGAGTGCCACAGTTAACTCAGGTGAATAGCTGTCTAATGCGTGGCTCAGAATAGTGCCAACAGTGTGAATTTGGTCTCCGTTCTGTCTGAGGGAAACTTGGGACCTGCCATCCTGCTCCTGAGACTGGAAGGCAATGACAAACCGCCACTGTTGAAAGATGCCAAGACCAACGGGTCAGGATGAAACAACAACAGAAAATGAGCATGAGGACTGCCTTTGGGCAGAGTAGCCATGGAATTGGATGGAATGGAACATATTGCTGCACATGCAGTTTAATTCATCTTGAAGAGTTGATCCTTTTTCTTTATTTTTAACAGTCATTTCATGCTTTAACTGTATTTGTTCCCTGATGTTACCCTTGTGCCTTACTTACCTTTGTCTAGCTTTGATGTGTACATGAATAGGGAGGAAATAGAGCGATATGGACCGAGTAAGGGCAGAAGGTTTTTGTTTTAGTTAGGACACCATGATCGGCACAGGCTTGTAGGGCCAAAAGGCCTCTTTCTATGCTGTACTTTTCTTTGTTTGTTCTTTATTCTCATTTCCTCTTCATTTTATCTCCAGACTAATGGTGCTGGATTCTCCCCTACCCGGCGGGGCGGGCGGTACCGGTGCCAAGGAGTGTCGTGAACCACTCCGCACCTTCAGGGGCTAGGCCGGCGCCGGCGTGAGTTGGCGCATGCGCGGTTCATTGCCGCACGGGCCATGGTGGAGTTCCACAGCAGCCGGTGCGGAGGCAAAGAGTGCCCCCACGGCACAGGCCCACCCGCAAATCGGTGGACCCCGATCGCGGGCCAGGCCACCGTGGGGGCACCGCCCGGGGCCAGAACCCCCCTCACTCCCCCGAGGACCCAGGAGGCCGCCTGCAGAGCCAGGTCCTCCCGGTAAGTACCAGGTCTAATTTACGGCGGCGGGACCGGCCTAAAATGGACGGCCGCTCGGCCAATTGCGGGCCGGAGAATCGCCGGGGGGTAGGGGCGCTGCCAGCGTCCGCCGACAGGTGCGGCACGATTCCCGCCCTCATCAAAACCCCGGCACCGGAGAATCCGGCAGCAGGCGGGAGCGGGGTTCACGCCGCACCCGCCGATTCTCCGGCCCGGCGGGCGGTCTGAGAATCACGCCCATGTTGTTTCTATCAGATCTCGTTGCATCAAAACTCGTTGAAAGTCTTATTTCCAGCCATATTTCTTCTTTCAGCTGCACATTTGACACACTCAGGAACCTGGCCTAATGGTGCAACCCTTGCCTGATCCAATACTGGTACCACTGTCCCATGAAATAGAACCCTTCATTCCCACACCACAGATTCCCAGTCACATGTTAATCTTCCTGATTTCCGGTACCCATCAGGTAGTGAGGATTAGGTATGTGTTTGAGTTCTGTCACCTTTAACCTCTTTGGCAAGGGTAAATCTTTCTTTTTGAATGTATTGCTAATTTAAAACCACAACTAAGAGAAATAGCTAAATCATCGGCCAAGCTTATGCTAGTCATTTGATCTTAAGATAAAATGCCCTTTCTGCCTAGAGTTTTATATTAAACAAAGTTATCTCAGGAAAGAACATATATGATTCTTTATAACAGAATTATTTTTCTTATGGAATTATCTCTCACAAAATAGGTAGAATCCTATAATTAAGAATTCCAGACGAGTTAGGGTCCATGGGGCACATAGGCGGAGATGACATCTTTTTAATCATTACTTTATAATACTTTATTAGAGAGTTAGGGGAGAGAGAGATAAACTGAGGCGCAGAGTGAGAGCGAGATAGAACGAGATTCAAAGAACAAAGAACAAAGAAATGTACAGCACAGGAACAGGCCCTTCGGCCCTCCAAGCCCGTGCCGACCATGCTGCACGACTAAACTACAATCTTCTACACTTCCTGGGTCCGTATCCTTCTATTCCCATCCTATTCATATATTTGTCAAGTTGCCCCTTAAATGTCCCTATCGTCCCTGCTTCCAATGAAGGCAAGCATGCCGTACGCCTTCTTGACCACCTTCTCCACCTGTGTTGCCCCTTTCAATGACCTGTGGACCTGTACTCCTAGATCTCTTTGACTTGCAATACTCTTGAGGGTTCTACCATTCACTGTATATTCCCTACCTGCATTAGACCTTCCAAAATGCATTACCTCACATTTGACCGGATTAAACTCCATCTGCCATCTCAGGGAGAGTCATAGAGGGTGAGGGTGTCTGAGAGAGAAAGTAAGGTTGGGAGTAAGTGACAGAGGGGAAGAGAGATGGTTTGAGACTGATAGCGTCAGCTGTGGGGAGAAATGTAGTTGTGATGCTAGAAGGGATCTCTGGCATCAGGGACGAGACGGAAAAAGAGGCACCAAGGTGACAAGGCACCGGCGGGGCGAGGGGTGCGGGGGGGCAGGGCACCGGGGGGGGGGGGGAACGGCCAGGTGGTGGGGATGGGGTGATCATGCGGGGATAGGATAGGCAATGCAGTCTGGGCCCACTGTGTAGGCCGGTGGACTTGTTTGGGACGGATGTACGCATCGTGTTAACATGTCTGCATTTCACCCCCTGCAGACAATAGACCTGGGAATCCAAGCTGACATCGTGGCCTTCATCCTGGCCGCAGCAGCCCTGGGGAATGGACTGTGACTTTGTGAGCAGGAATGGCTTGATATGGACCCTGCGGAACAGGAGCTAGCCGCAGAGCAACAGGAGCGATCCGGAAAGGATGGAAAGCCGGCCGCCCAACAGGAAGAAAAGGAGGTGGGAAGGAAGCATCGCATCAGGCTTCATGTGTACCGGCAGCCCCAGTCATTCGAGGACCTACTGGACTGGTAATGCCGTCTGAGACTCCGACTAAGCAGGAGGACAGTGCAATATAACTGAAAGATGATGGCGCACCTGGCACCGGGGGTATAGGGAGTACACCCGATCCCAGTGGCCATCAAGGTGACGGTCACCCTGAACCTTTAACACCGCGGGGCCTTTCCAGGCACCGAGTGGGGACCTGTCAGGGTTCTCGAGACCTCGGTGCACACGTGCATCCGTGACGTCACAGAGGACCCAGGGGCTGGTATAGCACACCTGGCAAAATCGCTGGCTTTTAAAGCAGACCAAGCAGGCCAGCAGCACGGTACAATTCCCGTAGCAGCCTCCCCGAACAGGCACCGGAATGTGGCGACCAGGAGCTTTTCACAGTAACTTCATTGAAGCCTACTTGTGACATTAAGCGATTTTCAGTTTCATTTTCATTTCAGATGACCGGTCGGGACAATATTTCAACATCAATGAGCACTGAAGCCACCAGGATGCCCGGGCAGCGCGGTTTGCTGCCATCGCCTAGATACCCCAGGTCCAGGGGATAATCGACGGGATGCATATCCCCTGGGAGCACCGCCCAATGGCAGGCCGATCTTCGCAAGCCAGAAGAGATTGCACTGGATGAACATGGTGTGTGACCATGAGATGTGAGTCATGCGTATCTGTGTCCCGCACCCAGGCAGCAGCGTGCACGACGCCTGCATCCTGGCAGATTCGCCAATTCCCCGCCTATACGAGGCATATTCCCAGCTGAGGGATTGGAGACAGGGGTTATCCGCTTTGGTCATGGCTGATGACGGCTAACCAAAGGCCTCAGACAGCAGAAATCCGATAGAATGACGCCTATTCAGCGTCCAGTGACGTGATCGAGTGGCGCATCGGCATCAGGTCCAGTCTGGATACTCTGCAAGGGCCTCCAGTATGAGTTTCCCACATCACGGTGGCCTGCTGCTCCGCCACAACATTGCGCAACAGAGGGACGACTGGCTGGATGAGGAGGAGGAACGCCTGGCCTCGTCTTATGAGGAGGATGCGGGGGAGGGGGAGGATGGCAGGACATGGGTCCCGGGCAGGTACAGGAGGCAGCACAACTTGTGCACCTGGGCCGGCGGACACGGGACGCTCTATCACCCTAGGGGGCCTGGTCAGTGACAAGGAAATCCCATCCCACCTCTACACCCCTCCCTCCCCTGGTCGACTACTCCCACCCATGGACACCGTCTAAGCCCCCGCCCCGCAACCTCTTCAGTGATCTCTACCTGCCTCACTACCGGGTGCGGGCTCTGAGTAGGCAGTACCTGGGTCTGTTCCATGGGATGGAGAATGATGACAACCCGCTCTGTGATGAGCTCTTTGCCTCACATTGTAAAACAAGGTCTGACTTTTGCCCACGGTTACACTTTCCGCCATACACCTGGGTGATCCCTGCATGCGAGCTGGTCATTCTATCACACTGTCCCACCAAATACCGGCAGGGGGATGGGGATGGTGTGGGGCAACGGAGCGGGGATCGCTGGCGAACCGTGGTCCCTGGGCCAGGCAGACCCTAATGCCCACCCATCTCCACTATCCCCACCCCCAGTGACGTCTCTGCAGCCAACCCAGCCCGGCCCATCCATCCCTGTATGCCCTTCTGACAGAGCGCCGAAGCAGGTTGGAACTTTGTGAGCAAGATTTATTAATGTGCAAAAATGAACGATATTAACAGATTTATGCCCTGCCCCTAACTATGCATAGAGAGCAAAGAATAACGACCAAAACAGCCCAGGAACAGGTCATTCGGCCCTCCAATCGTGTACCGGTGATTATACCATCCTGGACCATAACCCTCAGCACTTCCTAGTGCCGTGTTCTCTATCCCCATCCTATCCATATGTTTGTCAAGATGCCTTTAGAACGCTGTTAATGATCTGCTTCCACAACCTCCCCTGACAAAACGTTCCCGGCATTTACCACCCTCTGCGTACAAAACTTGCTTCGCACATCTCCTCCAAATTTTGCCCCCTATTGACTGACCCACCCATTTGGGATAGAGTGCCTTTCCATCCACTCTATCCGTGTCCCTCATAATCATGTCGACCTCTATCAGGCCACCTCTCAACCTCCGTCCTTCTAATGAAAACAGCCCGAGTCTATTCAGTGTTCCACATATCTAACACCCTACAGGCAACATCCTGGTAATTCTCCTCTGCACCCTCTCCAAAACCTCCACATCCTTCTGGTTGTGTGACAACCAGAATTGTGCGTAATATTCCAAGTGCGGCCTTACCAATGTTCTAAACAACTGTAGCATCACTTGTCAGTGTTTATACTCCATGTCCCATCCAATGAAGGTAAGCATTCCGTTTGCTTTCTTGACTACCTAGTCCACTTGTGTTGCCACCTTAAACGATCTGTGGACATGTGCGCCCAGAATTCTCTGACTTTCTCCAACCCTTACTGTTTTGCCTTTCACGTAATATTTCCCCTCTCTGTTAGACCAAGCAAATGCATTACCTAACATTTGTCCGGATTAACCTCAATTTCCTATTTATCTGCCCAAGTCGCCAACCTACTGTATCCTCTGACAACGCTGAACACCATATGCCACTCCACTAACCTATGTGTCATCTGCAAACGTACTGATTAGACCGGTACATTCTCCACCAAATTGTTTATATACACTGCAAACAAGAGACCCAAGCACACATCCCGGTGGAACACTACTAGTCACAACCTTAATTCAGAAAAACACGCGTCAACTGCTACCCTTTGCCTTCCGTGACTGAGGCAGTTCTGTATGCATCTTACCACCTCACCTCTGATCCTGTGTGACTTCACCTTTGTACCAGACTGCCATGAGGCACCTTGTCAAAGGCTTGACTGAAGTCCATGTAAACGATATGCACCGTCCTCCCCTCATCAATCACCTTTGTCACCTCCTCAAAAAACTCGATCAAATTAGTGAGGCAAGACCTCCCCTTCACAAAACCATGCTGTCTTTCGCTTATGAATCCATTTGCTTCCCAATGGTTATAAATCCTGTCCCTGAGAATTCTCTCCAAAATTTACCAACTACCAAAGTGAGCCTCGTCAGCCTACAGTTTCCGGGATTATCCATGATACCTTTCTAACATAGCGGTACCACATCAGCTATTTACCAGTCCTCTGGGATCGCACCTGTAGCCAATGAGGATACAAAGATGGCGGTAATGTCCAAACAATTTCCTCCCTTGCTTCCCAGTATTCTGGGGTGAATCCCATCCGACCCAGGAGACTTATCTCTCCTAATATCTTTTAAAAGTCTCAATACCGCCTCCTTTTCGAAGTTAGCATGATCCAGACTGTCCACGCACTATACCAAAGAATCATCTTCCACAAAGTCCCTTTCATCGGTGAACACCGATGCAAAGTACTCATTTAGTACCTCGACCAGTTCCTGTGGCTCGACATATAGATTCCCCCACTGTCCTTCAGTGGTCAAATCCTTTCCCTGATCACGCTCTTGCTTTTTAGATATGAATAAAACGCTTTGGGATTCACCGTAATCCTACTTGTCAGAACCCCTCCTAGCCCTCCTTATTTCCCGCTTCAGCACCTTCCTACTTTCTTTGTCCTCCTCAAGGGTTTTCACTGTCCCCACCCTTCCAGCACGTACAAAAGTTTCCTTCTTTTTGACGAGGCTCACAAAATCCCTCGTTATCCAAGGCTCCCTGAATTTCCCATATTTATGCTTTGTTCTCTCAGGAACGTCACTTTCCTGAATCTTAATCAACTGTCGCTTGAAAGACTCCCACATTTCCGATGTTAATTTACTGTCCAACAGCCGCACCCAATCCAAATTTTTCAATTCCTGTCTAATGTTATCATAATTTGCCTTTCCCCAGTTGAGCAACTTAACGCGAGGTTACCTTCATCCCTGTCCAAAAGTACACTAAGACATACTAAATTGTGGTCATAATCCGAAAAATTACCCCCACTGAAATCTCAACCACCTGTCCAGGCTCATTCCTCAATACCAGATCCAGTACTGCCCCTTCCCTCGTTAGACCATCCACATATTGCATCAAGAAGGCTTCCTGGATACACCTTACAAAATCTGCCCCATCCAGACCCCTAGCACGAAGTGCTAAATCATTGATAGAGAATTGGAACAGTTATGGTCCTATCACAGATCCCTGCGGTACACCACTAGTCACTGCCTGCCAACCAGAAAGAAATCCATGTGTTCCAACGTTTTGCTTCCTCTCTGCTAACCAGCTTATCATCCGTCTCGACACTACCCATAATCCAACGCACTTCATCTTTACATATTAATCTGCCGTGTGAGATCTTGTTGAAAGCCTTCTGAAAGTCTAAATAAACGATATCCACTGGTATTTCCTGGTCAACTCAACTGGTTATATCTTCAAAGAATTCCAGTAGATTTGGCAAGCATGATTGTCCTTTCGTAAATCCATGCTGAACTTGTGTGGTTACACCACTGCTTTCCAAATGTAATCCTTGATAATGGTCTCCAACAATTTCCCTACTACCGATGTGATCCTCTCTGGCCGAGAGTTTCTGCTTTCTCTTTACCTCCGTTTTTGAACAGCGGGGTTATATTCGCTACCCTCCAATCTGCAGGAACCATTCCACTGTCCAAAGAATTTTGGAAAATGACCAATAATGAATCTACTATTTCCAGGGCCACTTCATTAAGTACTCTGAGGTAATGTTGAAATGAAAAAATGAAAATCGCTTATTCTCACAAGTTGGCTTCAAATGAAGTTACTGTGAAAAGCCCCTAGTCGCCACATTCCGGCGCCTGTTCGGGGAGGTTGTTACGGGAATTGAACCGTGCTGCTGGCCCGTCTTGGTCTGCTTTCAAAGCCAGCGATTTAGCCATGTGCTAAACATCCCCTGTCTATCAGATCCTGCAGATTTCTCCGCCTTCAATTCCATTAATGTCCACAAACCATTTCTTTACTAATACTAATTTCCTTCAGCTACTCATAAAAACGTGTGCTTCGAAGAACATACAGTGCAGAATGAGGCCATTCGTCCCATCGAGTCTGCACCGACCCACTTAAGCCCTCACTTACAACCCACCCCCGTAACCCAACAACCCCTCCTAAACAATAAGGGCAATTTAGAAGTACACCAGAGCACCCGGGTGAAACCCACGCGGACACGTGGAGAACGTGCAGACTCCGAACAGACAGTGACCCATAAGAGAATCGAAACCGGGACCCTGGCGCTGTGAAACAACTGAGCTAACCACTGTGCTACCGAGTTGCCGAAGCTCTGTTTTGAATCTGTTCGTGCGTCTTCTCATACTTTTGTATCTCCTGCCCGATGGAAGAAGTTGGAAGAGTGTGTAAGCGGGGTGGGAGTGATCTTTGATTATGTTGCCGCTTTCCAAAGGCAGCGGGAGGTGTCGATAGAGTCAATGGATGGGAGGCGGGTTCGTGAGATGGACTGGGTTGTGATCACGACTCTGGGAAGTTTCTTGCGGTCTTAGGCCGATCAGTTGACATAACAGGATGTGATACATTCAGATAGGGTGTTTTCTATGGTGCATCTATAAAAGTTGGTAAGAGTCGATGCGGACATGCCAAATGTCCTTAGTTCAATGAAGAAGTAGAGGCGTTGTTGTGCTTTCTTTGGCGTATCGTCGACGTGGATGGACCAGGACAGATTGTTGATGATGTGCACACCTAGGAATTTGAAGCTCTCAACCATCTCAACCTCGGCACCATTGAGGCAGACAGGTGCATGTACAATAATTTGCCTCCTGAAGCCCGTGACCAGCTTTTCAGTTTTGCTTGCATTGAGGGAGAGTTTGTTGTCGTTTCACCACTCCACTCGGTTTGCTATCTCCCCCCTGTGTTCTGACTCATCGTTTTTCACGATCCGGTCCATTATGGTTTTGTCATCAGCAAAGTTGTAGATGGAGCCGGAACCAAATGTTTCTACGCAGTGTATGTGTGCAGGGAGTATAGTGGGGCGCTAGGTAATCAGCCTTACGGGGGCCGTGTATTGAGTACTATTGTGGAGGAGGTGTTGTTATTTTTTCTTACTGATTGTGGCCCATGGGACAGAAAGTCGAGGATCCAGTTGCAGAGTCAGGAGGCAAGTTCTAGGTTTTGGAGCTTTGATATGAGCTTGGCTGGGATTACGGTGTTGAAGGTGGAGCTGTAATTAATAAATGTGAATCTGATGTCGGAGTCCTTGTTGGCGAATGCTTCAGGAATGAGTGTAGGGCCAGGGAGACGACGTCTGCTATTGACCAATTGCAGTGGCATGCAAATATCAGTGGCTGTACGCATTTTGGGAGTATAGAGTTGATGTGCCTCATGACCAACTTCTCGAAGCACTTTATTACGATCGATGTCAGGCCACCGGACGGTGGTCATTGAGCACGTTGCCTGGTTCCTCTTTGGCACCGATACTATGGTGGTCTTGGTAAGCAGGTTGGGATCTCGGAACAGGATAGGGAGAGGTTGAAGATGTTAGTGAACACAACTGCCAGCTGTCCACGCAGGACCTGAGTGCATGATCAGGGACCTAGTCTGGACCCGTCGCCTTCCAAGCGTTCCCTTTCAGAACGTCCGATCAGACTTAGGAAGCTGTGACGGTGGGTATGGGTGTGTCTGGGGTTGCTGGAGAAATCGACAGCGCTTCGATGGTTTCCTGCTCAAACTGCGCAGAGAATGCATCGAGTTCATCGGGGAGGGGTGCGCCTCTGTCGGAGATTCTGTGCGGCTTCGCTTTCTAGTCCGTTGTTTAATCATTGCCAAAATCGACGAATATCTGTAACGCTAGTCTGTGACCCTAGCATGGTCTGATATTCAATCTTGGCATCTCGGATGGCTTTACGGAGGTAATAGAACATAGAACAGAACAGGCCCTTCGGCCCTCGATGCTGTGCCGAGCCTTGTCCGAAACCAAGATCAAGCTATCCCACTCCCTGTCATTCTGATGTGCCCCATGTGCCTATGCAATAACCGCTTGAAAGTTCCTAAAGTGTCCGACTCCACGATCACAGCAGGCAGTCCATTCAGTAATACCTGGATTTCTTGGAGACGTCACCGTCGCCTGACTTGAACGCCTTAGACGTGCCCTTCAGTAGGGTATAAATCTCCCGATTGAGCCATGGTTTCCAATTGGGGATCGTACATACTGCTTTCTTTGGCACGCAGTCTTTCATACAATTGCTGACGGTGGTGGCATACTCGCTTGGGTCCGTGGCTGAGTTCTTTAACATGGACAAGTCCACTCCCTCCCAGCAGTCACGGAGGAGCTCTTCTGTTTCGTCGAACGAGCACTGCACGATCTTCTTTACCGGGTTCTCTCACTTACGTTTCTGCTTACATGCCGGGAGAAGGAGCACCATCATATGGTCGATTTTCAAAAGTGTGGTCAGGGGATGGAACGGTAGGTGACTTGATTTTATGTAGCAGTGATCGAGAGAACTGTCGTCCCTGGCGGGACAGGAAATGTGCTGGTGGAATTTCAGCAGTACACTCTTGATGTTGGCCCTGTTGAAGCCCCCGGCCACATTAAACAAGGCCTCGGGGTGCTCTGTTTTGCTGGTGTTTATAAATGTTTACAGTTCGTCCAGCGCCCTCTTCACTTCTGCCTGGGGTGGGATGTAGACCGCTTTGATAATGGCTGAAGTGAATCCAAGTGGAAGGTAGAATCGCCCGCACTTCAGGGTCAGGTATTCCAGGTCCGGGGAACAGCTGGTCGCCAAGGTCCCCATTTCCGAGCACCAGGAGGGGTTGATGCGCTGCGGTCCGTCCGGTGAATTCAGAAGCCTTCTGGTTCTATGCCACAGTCCGCTGAGCCGGGGTGCGCCATGTCTTTGTGAAACAGAGAATACAGCAGTCACTTACTTCCTCTGAGAGGCAAGTCCAGTGGTAAGTTCATCGAGCTTGTGTTCGATCTCTTGGAAGTGGGTACTGATCAAAGAGTAGTCCATGGTCATTAAAAGCCCAATGGCGTAAATACTCTCCATATGAAAAGACTTCAGGCAAAAACAAATTAATCTCGATAAATAAAAAATGACGAATTTGCCTTTATAGAAGATGAACTACAACGCACAGTGTTATAGATCCACTTCTGCATCGCCAAAATGACAGTAAGTGACGGAATCGTAGATATTTTAAGGGTAGAACGGTAGCATTGTGGATAGCACAATTGCTTCACAGCTCCAGGGTCCCAGGTTCGATTCCGGCTTGGGGCACTGTCTGTGCGGAGTCTGCACATCCTCCCCGTGTGTGCATGGGTTTCCTCCGGGTGCTCCGGTTTCCTTCCAAAGTTCAAAAATGTGCAGGTTAGGTGGATTGGCCATGATAAATTGCCCTTCGTGTCCAAAATTGCCCTTAGTGTTGGGTGGGGTTATTGGGTTATGGGGATAGGGTGGAGGTGTTGACCTTGGGTAGGGTGCTCTTTCCAAGAGCCGGGACAGGCTCGGTGGGCCGAATAGCCTCCTTCTGCTTTTTTAAATTCTATGAAATGACAGTTTCCCCAAGACAGGATCGGGATTGCTAACACAGTAATATGGAGGGAGGCAAAATATGGAAACGTATACTGTACAACTCAACCTCAGAACACAGTACATCGACTCCTGTATTAATACTAATAAACCTATGAGTGCCGTCCCATCGAAAACAATCCAGTCTTTTACTGCAGTCAGGGGGAAAGACTGATGTTTAAGAGTTATTTTAAGATTCGTCTCTCAGTATGTGGCAACCATTGAGACAAGTTGCATTCACTGTTTTGGTGAGACACATCAGTGAATAATTCGTTTCTGACAATAACGCCCGGGGGAATAAATAAAGTGGCTTTCCACATTAAACTAGAACGAAGATGAATTGCTTTGGAAAATTAGAAACAGAAATTATGTTATTTTTTTAGAGCATACAATTATGTTTTTCCAATAATGGGGAAATTTGCATCACCAATCCACGTATTCTGCACATCTTTTTGTGATGTTCGAGTGAGGCCCACGCAGACACGGGGAGAATGCGCTAACTCCAGAAACAGGATAACCGAGGGTCGGCATCGAACCTGGGTCCTCGGCGCCGTGCGACAGCAGTGCTAGCCATTGCGCCATCCATGTTACCCCGGACCTGTGCTAGAATGATAAGAATAGGAAGTATTGGTGACCACTTCTGAGGCAGAAGCATTTTTTCTTGGCTCTGATCAGATGAATTGCCTTCGATTGACAACCAAAGAGAGATGAGAGAGTGTAGTCGTACATGTTGCCATTTGAGAAAATTGCCAAGAAGTGTGATTATGCTGACTTGATCATACAGGGTGTATTCGTTGGGGAACCTTTGGATAATTTATCTCAGAAGACCACTAACGCGACAGGAAAGTCAACGATTTCCCATGCCATTGTGTTGATTACAGAGGCATGTGGGCACAACTTCAGAACCTCGAAATGGAAACCGACGTCATAACCAGGTGGAATTTCGAGGGAGAAGGAGATGATGTTCGATTGGCGCTATAGATTGATGCAGTTTGAACAAATCTCCAGGAAAATTAGGCACGGCTTCGATTAAATTATTCAGAAATAGGGTCCCGTTTGTGACAATTTCCCATCTGGAATGAAAAAGTTTGCGAAAAAGATAGATAGATAGATGGATGGATAGATGTTTCATAGAATTTATAGTGCAGAAGGAGGCCATTCGGCCCATCGAGTCTGCACCGGCTCTTGGAAAGAGCACCCTACCCAAGGTCAACACCTCCACCCCATCACCCAGTAACCCCACCCAACACTAAGGGGAATTTAGCATGGCCAATCCACCTAACCTGCACATCTTTGGACTGTGGGAGGAAACCGGTGCACCCGGAGGAAACCCACGCACACACAGGGAGGATGTGCAGACTCCGCACAGACAGTGACCCAAGCCGGAATCGAACCTGGGACCCTGGAGCTGTGAAGCAATTGTGCTATCCACAATGCTACCGTGCTGATAGATAGATACATAGATACAGATAGACAGATAGATAGACAGACAGATAGATAGATAGATAGATAGATAGATAGATAGATAGATAGATAGATAGATAGATAGATAGATAGATAGATAGATAGATAGATAGATAGATAGATAGATAGATAGATAGATAGATAGATAGGTAGGTAGATACATAGATAGATGGACAGATAGATATAAAGTTGGATAGATATATCGATAGATAGATAGATAGATAGATGGATGGATGGATGGATGGATGGTTGGATGGATGGATGGATGGAGAGACTGACAGTTTTATTAATTGGTACATGTATACATTCATATTGTCATGGCCATTATTAATTTCTTTAACTTTTCTTCAGATTGAAGCCTGAAGTTGGCTGCTGCATCTTGCTGCGGTTGAGAATGTGACATGACCCAGTTAAATATCAAACACAAGCATAAGATATCATAGAGATTGCTTCTTTGGACTGGCAGTCACATGTGTCCAAGCGACGCGCTGTACGATGGTGGCAGGGTTATGTACGTTCGCCTCTTGTCAGTGGGCAACCAAATTGCCGGGAAACCCACAGGCGGATGCAGCCGCCGGGAAAAGTGAATCGAAACTTCTAGAGAGCCTTATATTTCCCAGAATCACAAAATGCCTACATAGAACATGGAACATTACAGCGTATTACAGGCCATTCGGCCCTCGATGTTGCGCCGACCTGTGAAACGACTCTAAAGCCCATCTACACTATTCCCTTATCGTCCACATGTTTATCCAATGACCATTTGAATGCCGTTAGTGTTGGCGAATCCACTACTGTTGCATGCAGAGCATTACACGCCGTTACTACTCTCTGAGTAAAGGACCTACCTCTGACATCTGTCCTATATCTATCTCCCCTCAATTTAAAGCTATGCCCCGTCGTGCCAGACATCACCATCCGAGGAAAAGGGCTCTCACTGTCCACCCGATCTAATCCTCTGATCATCTTGTATGCCTCAATTAAGTCACCTATTAATCTTCTTCTCTGTAACGGAAACAGCCTCGAGTCCCTCAGCCTTCCCTCAGAAGATCTTCCCTCCATACCAGGCAACATTCTGGTAAATCTCATCGGCACCCTTTCCAATACTTCCACATCCTTCCTATAATGCGGCGACCAGAATTGCACGCAATACTCCAAATGCGGCCGCACCAGAGTTTTGTACAGCTGCAACATGACCTCATGGCCCCGAAACTCAATCCCTCTACCAATAAAAGGTAACACACCGTACGCCTTCTTAGCGACCCTCTCAACCTGTGTGGCAATTTTCAGGGATCTATGTACATGGACACCGAGATCTCTCTGCTCATCCACACTGCCAAGAATCTTACCATTAGCCCAGTACTCTGTCTTCCTGTTATTCCTTCAAAAATGAATCACCCCACACTTTCCTGCATTAAACTCCATTTTCCACCTCTGCGCCCAGCTCTGCAGCTTATCTGTGTCCCTCTGTAACGTGTAACATCCTTCTGCACTGTCCACAACTCCACCGACTTTAGTGTCATCTGCAAATTTACTCACCCATCCTTCTACGCCCTCCTGCAGGTCGTTAATAAAAATGACAAGCAGCAGTGGCTCCAAAACAGGTCCTTGTGGTACACCACTAGAAACTGGAATCCAGTCTGAACATTTCCCATCAACCACCACCCTTTGTCTTCTTCCAGCTAGCCAATTTCTGATCCAAACAGCTAAATCACGCGGAATCCCATGCCTCCGTATTTCCTGCAGTAGCCTACAGTTACAGTTGATATGATACAGTGTCATGATACAGTTGTATAGGACCTTGGTAAGGCCGCATTAGTGGTATGGGCCAGGGTTTATAAAATTCCAAAGTATGAAATGGAGTTCACCTGACCAGCAACTGTTTATTGATTTTGGTTACGATCAGCACAAGAGCCTGCCTTTTAGATGTTGTTCAACAGAGGTCTTCGGCGCTTTTAATCAAAATACAAGCTTTATTCTACGAATATCGTTAACATATTTATAAACACACACATTAAGCATTGTTATCAACTACAAACATGAATATCCCGTACATCTACAGTAATATATGTATCATCCTTCATAAATTCCCCCCTTTACTGTTCCAATTTAATAACGAGATGCCATAAACCAAAAAATCTTTTCAGAGGTGTGGCCCAGCACACAACACTCAAGACTCGTTATGGACGCTCTTGTTTCCATTCCAAAACGGCAGGTTAAAATTCCTTCCAGAAAGCAATCATCTCTTTTCAAGTTATCAAGTAGTCTGGAATCAGCTTTTAAAATGAAGGTAGAGAGACAGGCCAAGATTTTCCTCTGTACAGCAGCCAAATGTGAAACCTAAGTAAAAACTCTGAGTCACAAACCAGCTCCAAACGAAAGCGAAAGTAAAACCAACTCACAGTGCCACAGCCCAGCTCCACCCACACAATAACATCACTGACGCCATGTGATAGACAAAAACATTTCACAAAGGGACATTTAAATGGCAATAGGAACATTCCGCACAATTCTGTTCGCCACACGACCAGAAGGATGTGGAGGCTTTGGCGAAGTTGGGGAGCCTGTTGCCTGGTCTGGCGGGTGCTCGCTATACGGAGAGGCTGAATAGAATTGGACTGCCTACATTAGAACGCCGGAGGTTGAGGGGTGACCTAATAGAGGCCAGAACATTATGAGGCATGGATAAAGTGGATGGGCAGGCACTCTTTCCAAGGGTGGAAAGGTCAGTAACGAGTGGCATGGATTTCAGATGAGTGGGACAACGTTTAGAGGAGATGTGCGAGGAAGGTTTTCTACACATCGGGTGGTGAGTGCCTGGACCGCATTGCCAGGGGAGGTAATGGATCCATTAACGGCGTTCACAAGGCATCTTGACAAACACATGGATAGATTGGGTATAGAGGGATACGGCACAAAAAAGTGCTGAGGGATTTTGGAAAAGGGTGACATCATGATCGGTACACACTTGGAGGGTCGAGGGTCCAGTTCCTGTGCTGTACTGTTCTTTGTTCTTTGTTTTACACACGATCCTTTCAGACCATCTTCCTTCCGCGTCCATTCGCTTGCTCTGTCTAGACTCTTGCCCTTCCCTTTATCTCAATCAATTTCAACTACTCGTTCTCACCATCTTTCCCACTGACACACTTTCTCTCTCGCCCTCTTGTCTCCTCAGCTTCTTAAGAGCATAAGAACTAGGAATAGGAGTAGGCCATCTGGCCCCTCGAGCCTGCTCCTCCACTTCATGAGATCATGGCTGACCTTTGTGGACTCAGCTCCACTCCCCGGCCCGTAAACCATATTCCCGGATTCCTTTATTCTTTAGAAAGGTGTCTATCTTTTTCTTTAAAACGTTTAAAGAAGGAGCCTCAACTGCTTCACTGGGCAAGGAATTCCAGAGATTCACAACCCTTTGGGTGAAGAAGTTCCTCCTAAACTCGGTCCTAAATCTACTTCTCCTTATTTTGAGGCTATGCCCCCTAGTTCTGCTTTCCCTGACCAGGGAAACAACCTGCCCGCATCTATCCTATCTATTCCCTTCATAATTTTATATGTTTCAATAAGGTCCCCATGCATCCTTCTAAACTCCAACGAGTACAGTCCCTGTCTACTCAACCTCTCGTCATAATCTAATACCCTCCACTCTGGGATCAACCTAGTGAATCTCCTCTGCACTCCCTCCAGTGCCAATATGTCCTTTCTCAGGTAAGGAGACCAAAACTGAACACAATACTCGAGATGTGGCCCCACCAACACCCTATACAATTGCAGCATAACCTTCCTAGTCTTGAACTCCATCCCTCTGGCAATGAAAATCACAACTCGATGAGCCTTCGTAATCACCTGTTGAACCTGCACACCAACTTTTTGCGACTCGTGCACCAGCACACCCAGGTACCTCTGCACAGCAGTGTGTTTTAACATCTTACCATTTAAATAATAATCCATTCTGCTGTTATTCCTCCCAAAATGGATAGCCTCACACTTGGCAACATTGAATTCCATCTGCCAGACCCTAGCCCATTCACCTAACCTATCCAAATCGTTCTGCAGACTTCCGGTATCCTCTGCAATGTTTGCTTTCCCACTCATCTTAGTGTCGTCTGAAAACGTTGACACATTGCACGTGGTCCCCAACTCCAAATCATCTATGTAAATTGTGAATAACTGCGGGCCCAACACTGATCCTTGAGGGACCCCACTAGTTACAGGTTGCCAACCAGAGAAACACCCATTTATCCCCACTCTTTGCTTTCTGTTAGTTAACTAATCCTCTACCCATGCTACCACTTTACCCTCAATGCCATGCATCTTTAGTTTATGCAGCAACCTTTTGTGTGGCAGCTTGTCAAAAGCTTTCTGGAAATCCATATATACCACATCCATTGGCTCCCCGTTATCTACTGCACTGGTAACGTCCTCAAAAATTTCTACCAAATTAGTCAGACACGACCTACCCTTTGTGAACCCATGCCGCGTCTGCCCAATGGGACAATTTCCCTCCAGGTGCCCCGCTATTTCCTCCTTAATGATAGATTCCAGCATTTTTCCTACAACTGAAGTTAATCTTACCGGCCTATAATTACCCGCTTTGTGCCGACGTCCTTTTTTAAACAGTGGTGTCAAGTTTGCTACTTTCCAATCCTCTGGGTCCACCCCAGAGTCTAGTGAATTTTGATAAATTATCACTAGTGCGTTTACAATTTCCGTAGCCATCTCTTTTAACACTCTGTGATGCATACCATCAGGGGCAGGAGACTTGTCTACCTTTAGCCACATTAGCTTGCCCAATACTGCCTACTTAGCGATGACAATCATCTCAAGGTCCTCACCTATCATATCTTTATTTCCATCAGTCACTGGCATGTTATTTGTGTCTTCCACTGTGAAGACTGACCCAAAAAACCTGTTCAGCTCCTCAGCCATTTCCCCGCCTCCTATTATTAAATCTCCCTTCTCATCTTCCAAAGGACCAATATTTACCTTAGCCACTCATTTTTGTCTTATATATTTGTAGAAGCTTTTACTATCTGCTTTGATGTTCTGAGCCAGTTTACTTTCATAGTCTACCTTACTCTTCTTTATAGCTTTTTTTAGTAGCTTTCTGTTGTCCCCTTAAGACTTCCCAGTCCTCTAGTCTCCCACTAATTTTCGCCACTTTGTATGTTTTTTCCTTCAATTTGATACTGTCCCTCACCTCCTTAGACATCCACGGTCGATTTCTCCCCTTTCTACCGTCTTTCTTTTTTGTCGGGAGGTACATTTTCTGAACACTGTGAAAGATCGCTCGGAAGGTGCTCCACTGTTCCTCAACTGCTTCACCATGAAGTCTTTGCTCCCAGTCTACATTAGCTAGTTCTTCTCTCATCCCATTGTAATCGCCTTTGTTTAAGCACAAAACACTAGTGTTTGATTTTACCTTGTCATCCTCCAACTGTATTTTAAAGTCCACCATATTGTGGTCGCTCCTTCCAAGAGGATCCCGAACTATGAGATCATTAATCAATCCTGTCTCATTACACAGGGCCAGATCTAGGACCGCGTGTTCCCTTGTAGGTTCCATTACATACTGTTCCAGGAAATTATCCGGGACACATTCTATAAACTCCTCCTCAAGGCTGCCTTTAACAACCTGGTTAAACCAATCGACATGCAGATTAAAATCTCCCATGATAACCGCTCTACCATTTCTACATGCATCCATTATTTCTTTGCTTATTGTCTGCCCTCCTATCCTGTTACTATTTGGTAGCCTATAGACTACTCCGATCAGTGACCTTTTCGCCTTACTATTCCTGATTTCCCCCCGAATTGATTCAACCTTGTCCTCCATAGCACCAATATCATCCCTTACTATTGCCCGGATGCCATCCTTAAACAACAAACTACACCACTGCCCTTACCGTCCATTCTATCCTTTCGTATAGTTTGATACCCTTGGATATTTAACTCCCAGTCGTGACCATCTTTTAACCATGTTTCAGTAATGGCCACTAAACCACAGTCATTCACGATGATTTGCGCCATCAACTCATTCACCTTATTCCGTATACTACGAGCATTCAGGTAAAGTACACTTATGCTGTTGTTTATGTCTTTGTTATGAATCCTAACACCTTGATCAGTAACTTTTCGCAATGTATTTTTCCTCTTACCCTTTCTCCTAATTTCGCTTGTCTTTGAACCCGTATCTCTACGTAATAACCTGTCACGTAACCGGCTGCCTTGCTCTCCATTAACTATTATACTTCTTCTACTCTGGCCCTCAGTCGCCCTCGCCCACTTTCCCACTGACGCTCTTTCCCTCTCGCCCTCTTACCCACTGCCCCTCTTTCGCTCTCACCCTTCTCCCCCCCCACTGTCTTTCCCCCTTACCCTCTTACCCATTCTCTCTCTTTCCACCTCACCGTCTTTCTCTCTCACCCTCTTTCTCTCTCACTCTCTTCCCCTTGACCATTTTCTATCTCACCGTCCATCTCCCTTATTCTCGTCTTCCACCCTCACCCTCATTCCGCATAACCTTTTTCCCATCAGCCTTTTTCTCTCTCACCTCTTTCCCCTCACCCTCTTCCCACTACCCATTTTTCCCTATCACCGTCTTCCTCTCTCTCCTTGTTCCCCGTCACTCTATTTCATTTCTTCGCACTCAACCTCTTTACCACTCCCCTTCCCCCTTCCTCTCTTTCCCTCTCACCCTCTTTCTCTCTCATCACTTGCTATCACCTATGTTTTCTCTCATTATATCGTGTATCAGCACATATCGCAGACGAGATCGCTCTCTCTGGCTCTTCCTTCACATCGCCTCTCTCGCAGTTCAAGTGTGTCAGACGGAGGGCCGGTATCAGTTCCAGATTGTTACTTTTCACAGCAAAATGTGTTATAATGCTGCTCAATGAGATGATGTGTTTGTATCTGCTGAACGGTCTGAGTTTTCAAAGGTTCCAATGTTTAAAAATATTTTCTTAGTTTGAGGAGCTGCATCAGAAGTAGGTTTGGATTTTTTTACTTTGTAATTTCAATAGTTTCAGATATTCGATTCATTGAAGTTTTCCAATGGCAGGCAACTTGAACCCACTTGAATTAACAACTGAATGGTCGCAGTGAAAGAGACAGCTACCTCCCAGAGTGTAGTGGACCATCCAGAGAAACACGCTGACTATTGCAACTGAATCACTACATGACCACAGTCGAGTGAGAGATATCACTGAAACAATCTGAGATCTAAAGATGGGATTGATGGTATATCAGTGGACAGCATGATTTCTGTAAATGGATAGACATATGGATGATAAGGGAATAGTGTAGATGGGCTTTAGAGTGGTTTCACAGGTCGGCGCAACACCGAGGGCCAAAGGGCCTGCACTGCGCTATAATGTTCTATGGTCTATGTTGTATGTCAGTTGAATAATGTGATCAATGCAGTTCATTGTTTGAAAATTGGTCACACAGTCAAAAAATGAGGTTTTTTTTCACCCAATGTGTAATCTCTTTGTTCATATCTTCGAAAACATAAGTTGAATGTTGCGCAACCTCGACATCACAGAGGTAAATCCATAGGGTCATAATGAAAGGCTTTGGGAATATATAACCTCAGAGTTTAAGACAGAGAGACTGCCAGAAGCACGAAGGAAACGTCACTTCACACTGAAAATGCATGTTCCGGTTCGAATGGTTGAGAAAATATTCTACCCAATCCTTGGTATTGTTGGTGTTCCTGGTAAGTGACTATCACCATTGAAATTGTCGAAGTCTGTGGATGAGCGGCTCTCTGATTTTCAACTGTTACTGAAAATGTTTAATGCTGATCTCGTGCTATCTGTTATACAGACCTTTCATCATCGATATAATTCACTTCAGTGAAGTATGTTTAAAGAAGTCAATGGTTTGGATCCCTTTCATTAACTGACAATAAACCTATGTTTGTAACTCGCGAAATCTCTGATCGGTCAAGATGGATACAGAACTGGCTAGGCCACAGAAGGCAGGGACTAGCAACGGAAGAGTGCTTTGCTGATTGGAGGGCTGTGACTAGTGGTGTTCCACTGGAATCAGTGCTCGAAAAATTGCTGTTTGCAGTATAAATAAATGATTTGGAGGAAAATGCAATTGGTCTGATTAATAAGTTTGTGGACGACACGAAGGTTAGTGGAATTGGGGATGGCGATGAGGACTGTCAGAGGATACAGCAGGAATTAGATCGGTTGGAGACCTGGGCGGAGAGATGGCAGCTCGAGTTTAATCCGCGCAAATGTGAGGTAATGCATTTTGGAAGGTCTAATGCAGGTAGGGAATATACAGTGAATGGTAGAATCCTCAAGAGTATTGTCAGTCAGAGAGATCTGGGTGTACAGGTCCATAGGTCACTGAAAGGTGCAACACAGGTGCAAAATATAGTCAAGAAGGCATAGGGCATCCTTGTTTTTATTGGCCGGAGCATTGAGTATAAAAATTTGCAAGTCATGTTTCAGCTTTATAGAACCTTAGTTGGTCCACATTTGGAGTATAGTGTTCAATTCTGGTCGCCACACTACCAGAAGGATGTGGATGCCTTAGATAAGGTACAAAAGAGATTTACCAGGATGTTGCTTGGTATGGAGAGCATTAGGTATGAGGAGAGGTTGAATAAACACGGTTTGTTCTCACTGGAACGACGGAGGTTGAGGGGCGACCGAATAGAGGTCTGCACCCTTATGAGTGGCATAGAGAGGGTAGATAGTCAGAGACTTTTCCACATGTTAGAGGGGTCAATTACTAGGGGGTGTAGGTTTAGGATGCGAGGGGCGAGGATTAGAGGAGATGTACGAGGCAAGTTTTTTACACAGAGTGTAGTGAGTGTCTGAAACTCGTTGACGGAGGAAGTGGTGGAAGCAGGGACGATAGTGATGTTTAAGGGGCATCTTGACAAATTCATGAATAGGATGGGAATAGAGGCATACGGACCGCGGAAGTGTAGAAGATTTTAGTTTAGACGGGCAGCATGATCGGCACTGGCTTGGAGGGCCGAAGGGCCTGTTCCAGCGCCGTACGTTTCTTTGTTCTTTGTTCTAATAAAGTTATTATATTGAGTGGAATCGTGTATAATGTTAAATTTGATCCGAGTGAAGCCAGTCTCTCTGAAGGAAGATGTGTAGCAGTAAGAATTAAATCACACTGAGTGTGGATCACTAATCAGCGTGGAATATCTGATCCATTTATCTATCTGTTATTGGGACTATCTGTCCATGTAGAATTGTATTGTATGTGTGTCATTGGCTGGACTGAATAAATTGATTCCATTTTGAACTAATGTGTTTAATTGATGAGTGTTCGCTCCATTCCATGGTTCTCTCTCTCTCTCTCTATTTATCTCACTCACTGGAATGAATTGAAAGCAAAAAGAGTGTGGCTGTGTTTTGAAGATGTTTGAAATTTATTTGTGAAGTGAAATGTCTCGATGTCTCTGCTTTCTACTAAACTGTTCCAACAGAAAGAGATGTCACTCACACCTTGGCATGCAAAGCATCTCACGACAATACAGAATATTTGTAGGTTTTGTGATTTTTTTCTCATTTCTAATAATCCTGAAATGCACTCCAATATTTGTTCAATTCTTATGGGTGATTTAATCTGTGTTGCTGCTTCAATCGATTTGTGAATCTGTTCACCTGAATCCAGAAACTCCTCAAGTCCATTCAGAGACTTGCTTCCAAGGAGTGATTGGGAGACGTATTGTTCGGATCAAAATGCAGCAGCGGACACTGAGCTGTCGGGAAATTAATTTCCCAATGAAATTCTAACTTTGCAAGTTTATAATTGATGATGAGTGTGCGACTTTATTTAGTTGTATTATTCCCCTGTATTCACTGTTACTCTCAATTTGGATTAGTCTGTCAATCCTGTAAATATCATTCTGCTTCCCTATTCCATATTGTTGATGGAAATGGTGAAGGAAAGTGATCCCACTGCTGATCCTTGTGGAACACCACCTCCCACATTCCACTAATCAAACTAAATCCCTTCAACTCCTCTCCCTGTTTCCTGTGTCTCCAGCCTGCTGTCCATTCTGCTGCTGTGTTCCCTAACTCCATTGCCTCTAACATTACCCATGAGTTTGTTATGTCGGATCTTACTGAATGTCGTTAGAAAATCAAATGGTTTAACATCTATCCTACTAATCATAGAACATAGAACATAGAAAATACAGCACAGAACAGGCCCTTCGGCCCACGATGTTGTGCCGAACCTTTGTCCTAGATTTATCATAGATTATCATTGCATTTACAGTGCAGAAGGAGGCCATTCGGCCCTTTGAGTCTGCACCGGCTCTTGGAAAGAGCACCCTACTCAAACTCAACACCTCCACCCAACACCAAGGGCAATTTGGACATTAAGGGCAATTTATCATTGGCCAATTCACCTAACCCGCACATCTTTGGACTGTGGGAGGAAACCGGAGCACCCGGAGGAAACCCACGCAGACACGGAGAGGACGTGCAGACTCCGCACAGACAGTGACCCAAGCCGGAATCGAAACTGGGACCCTGGAGCTGTGAAGCAATTGTGCTATCCACAATGCTACCGTGCTGCCCTTGAGAACAAATAAATCTACACTATATCATTTTACCGTAATCCATGTACCTATCCAATAGCTGCTTGAAGGGCCCTAATATTTCCGACTCAACTACTTCCACAGGCAGTGCATTCCATGCCCCCATTACTCTCTGGGTAAAGAACCTACCTCTGATATCCCTCCTATATCTTCCACCTTTCACCTTAAATTTATGTCCCCTTGTAATGGTTTGTTCCACCCGGGGAAAAAGTCTCTGACTGTCTACTCTATCTATTCCACTGATCATCTTATAAACCTTTATCAAGTCGCCCCTCATCCTTCTCCATTCTAATGAGAAAAGGCCTAGCACCCTCAACCTTTCCTCGTAAGACCTACTCTCCATTCCAGGCAACATCCTGGTAAATCTTATTTGCACCTTTTCCAAAGCTTCCACATCCTTCCTAAAATGAGGCGACCAAAACTGTACATAGTACTCCAAATGTGGCCTTACCAAAGTTTTCTCCAGCTGCATCATCACCTCACGGCTCTTAAATTCAATCCCTCTGTTAATGAACGCGAGCACACGATAGGCCTTCTTCACAGCTCTATCCACTTGAGTGGCAACTTTCAAAAATGAATGAACATAGACCCCAAGATCTCTCTGCTCATCCACATTGCCAAGAACTCTACCGTTAACCCTGTATTCCGCATTCATATTTGTCCTTCCAAAATGGACAACCTCACACTTTTCAGGGTTAAACTCCATCTGCCACTTCTGAGCCCAGCTCTGCATCCTATCTATGTCTCTTTGCAGCCGACAACAGCCCTCCTTACTATCCACAACTCCACCAATCTTCGTATCATCTGCAAATTTACTGACCCACCCTTCAACTCCCTCATCCAAGTCTTATTGGATAAACATATGGATGATAATGGCATAGTGTAGGTTAGATGGCTTTTGTTTCGGTGCAACATCGTGGGCCGAAGGGCCTGTACTGCGCTGTATTGTTCTATGTTCTATGTTCTAAGTCATTAATGAAAATCACAAACAGCAGAGGACCCAGAACTGATCCCTGCGGTACGCCACTGGTAACTGGGATCCAGGCTGAATATTTGCCATCCACCACCACTCTCTGACTTCTATCGGTTAGCCAGTTCGTTATCCAACTGGCCAAATTTCCCACTATCCCATGCCTCCTTACTTTCTTTATAAGCCTACCATGGGGAACTTTATCAAATGCCTTACTAAAATCCATGTACACTACATCCACTGCTTTACCTTCATCCACATGCTTGGTCACTTCCTCAAAGAATTCAATAAGACTTGTAAGGCAAGACCTACCCCTGACAAATCCGTGCTGACTATCCCTAATCAAGCAGTGTCTTTCCAGATGCTCAGAAATCCTATTCTTCAGTACCCTTTCCATTACTTTGCCTACCACCGAAGTAAGACTAACTGGCCTGTAATTCCCAGGGTTAACCCTAGTCCCTTTTTTGAACAGGGGCACGACATTCGCCACTCTCCAATCCCCTGGTACCACCCCTGTTGACAGTGAGGACGAAAAGGTCATTGCCAACGGCTCTGCAATTTCATCTCTTGCTTCCCATAGAATCCTTGGATATATCCCGTCAGGCCCGGGCGACTTGTCTATCCTCAAGTTTTTCAAAATGCCCAACACATCTTCCTTCCTAACAAGTATTTCCTCGAGCTTACCAATCTGTTTCACACTGTCCTCTCCAACAATATCGCCCCTCTCATTTGTAAATACAGAAGAAAAGTACTCGTTCAAGACCTCTCCTATCTCTTCAGACTCAATACACAATCTCCCGCTACTGTCCTTGATCGGACCTACCCTCGCTCTAGTCATTCTCATATTTCTCACATATGTGTAAAATGCCTTGGGGTTTTCTAAGATCCTACCCGCCAAAGATTGTTCATGCCCTCTCTTAGCTCTCCTAATCCCTTTCTTCAGTTCCCTCCTGGCTATCTTGTATCCCTCCAATGCCCTGTCTGAACCTTGTTTCCTCAGCCTTACATAAGTCACCTTTTTCCTCTTAACAAGACATTCAACCTCTCTTGTCAACCATGGTTCCCTCACTCGACCATCTCTTCCCTGCCTGACAGGGACATACATATCAAGGACACGTAGCACCCGTTCCTTGAATAAGTTCCACATTTCATTTGTGTCCTTCCGTGCCAGCCTCTGTTCCCAACTTATGCACTTCAATTCTTGTCTGACAACATCGTATTTACCCTTCCCCCAATTGTAAACCTTGCCCTGTTGCACGCACCTATCCCTCTCCATTACTAAAGTGAAAGTCACAGAATTGTGGTCACTATCTCCAAATGCTCCCCCACTAACCAATCTATCACTTGCCCTGGTTCATTACCCAGTACTAAATCCAATATTGCCCCTCCTCTGGTCGTACAATCTACATACTGTGTTAGAAAAGCTTCCTGGACACACTGCACAAACACCCCATCCAAACTATTTGATCTAAAGAGTTTCCATTCAATATTTGGGAAGTTAAAGTCGCCCATGACTGCTACCCTATGACTTCTGCACCTTTCCAAAATCTGTTTCCCAATCTGTTCCTCCACATCTCTGCTACTATAGAAAACTATAGGGGGGGCTATAGAAAACTCCTAACAAGGTTACTCAAATCTATCATTTCTAATAGTTGTTTAAATAAGACAATGCCGCCGCGGCAGCACAGTGGTTAGCATTGTTGGTTCACAGCGCCAAGGTCACAGGTTCCATTCCACGCTTGAGGCATTGTCTGTGCGGAGTCTGCACGTTCTCCCAGTGTCTGCGCGGGTTTCCTCCGGTGCTCCGGTTTCCTCCAAAAGTCCCGAAAGATGTGTTGATGGATAAGTTGGACATTCTGAATTCTCCCTCATTGTACCCGAACAGGAGCTGAAATGTGGCGACTGGAGGCTTTTAACAGTAACTTCGTTGCAGTGTTTAAACTCGTATGGCAGCGGGGGTGGATGCTCGAGTAATCGGTCAGAATGTGAAAAAAATTGAGGGAATACTAGGAAATAGGGCCACTATGGCTCCGAGGAAGTGCAGACGTGGACATGTTGCTGAAAACAGCAGGACTCGTGGCAACAAGTGCATATATTGTAACGCAAGAAGTATAACAGGCAGGTGAACTTCGAGCTTCGGTTAGTACTTGGAACTATGATGTCGTTGCCATTACAGAGACCTGGTTGAGGGAAGGACAGGATTGGCAGTTAATCGTTCCAGGATTTGGAGGTTTCAGGCGGGATAAAGGGGGATGTAAAAGCGGTGGAGGAGTTACGCTACTGGCTAGTGATAATACCGCAGCTGTACTGCGGGAGGACACCTCAGAGGGCAGCGAGGCTATACGAGGAGAGGTCAGGAAAAAGAAGGGTGCAGGCACATTGTTGAGGGTTTACTACAGGCCTCCCAACAGCCAGCGGGACATAGGTGGACAGATTTTGGAAAGGAATAAAAGCAACAGGGTTGTTGTGATGGGAGACGATAACTTCTTAATTATTGACTGGGACTCAGTGGTAGTGGCATGGGTAGGGCAGAGTTTGGAAGGAGCATCCAGGAGGGCTCCTTAAAACAATATGTAGATAGTCCAACTAGGGAAGGGGCTGGACTAGACCTGGTAATGTGGAATGAGCCCGGCCAGGTGGCAGAGGTTTCAGTAGGGGAGCATTTCGGGAACAGTGACCACAATTCATTAAGTTTTAAAGTGCTGGTGGACAAGGATAAGAGTGGTCTAAGGGTGACTGTGCTAAATTGGGGAAAGGCGAATTATAAAAATATTAGGCGGGAACTGAAGAACATAGATTTTGGCGGGGGGGGGGGGGGGGGTGAAGTTTGTGGACAAATCAACATCTGACATGCGGGAGGCTTTCAAATGTCAGTTGAAAGGAATTCAGAACCGGTGTAATCCTGTGAGGAAGGAGGATAAATATGGCAAATATCGGGAACCTTGGGAAACGACAGATATGCAGGCCTCGGCAAAAATAAAAATGAGACACTTGTTAGGGAATCACAGTCAGAGAGATCTTGGTGTACAGAGAGAGGGCAGCAGAGCGGAGCCGCTGACTGGCTGTTGCGGGAAAATTTGCATCACTGCATTGTGGTCACTGCATCCAGAACGTGTACCTCAGCAAGACACTTTTCGTGTTAAAGTGAAGGCAATCATCCAGCAGAGGGCAGCAGAGCCGATCGGCTGATTTGCTATTTCGGAAAAAATTTGCATCAGTGCATTGTGGTCACAGTGTCCAGAAGGTGGTTGTGGAGGATCTGTTCTCAAATGACAGTTAAACCCGAAACACTTCTTAAATGTTTCCCTCCATATCTCCTCCTCTAAACAAAAACAAAACGCAAACACTCTAAGGATCCCAGCCTAGTAAAGATCAAGTGGAGACTCGAGGGCAGGTAGAAGTAGAACGAAGTTGAACCGTGACGTCACAGCCAGCAGGTAAGTGATTGGCTGGTGACTGGTAAGTAGTTTTTCTTTTCCATGAGGTATGTTGATAAGGTAAGGATTTTCTGTTTCTATTTTTTTTTAATCGTGTGATTGGAAACAATTTTTCTTTTTTTGCCTGTTTCAGTTATCTATTATTTGATATTATGGTTGGACTAAGTTAAGCTTAAGATTAAAAATGGCAGGAGATCTCAAACCCGTGTTATGCTCCTCTTGCTGAATGTGGGACCTCAGGGACGTGGCCGATGTCCCTGGTTCCCTCACGTGCTGGACGTGTGCCCAGCTGCAGCACTTGTTAGACCGCATGACGGCTCCGGAGCATCGGATGGACTCACTTTGGAGCATCCGTGATGCTGAGGAGGTCGTGGATGGCACGTTTAGCGAATTGGTCACACCACAGATTAGGATTGGATACTTTGGTGGAGATGGCTCACCAGGGGAAGGCAGTAGTAGCAAGGTTCATGGCACAGTGGCTGGCTCTGCTGTACAGAACGGCGGGAAAAGAGTGGAAGGGATATAGTCATCGGGGATTCAATTGTAAGGGGAGTAGATAGGCTGTTCTGTGGTCGAAAACGAGACTCCCGAATGGAATGTTGCCTCCCAGGTGCACGGGTCAGGGATGTCTCAGATCGGCTGCAGAACATTCTGAATGGGGAGGCTGAACAGACAGTTGTCGTGGTGCATATAGGCACCAATGCTATAGGTAGAAAAGGGATGAAGTCCTACAAGCAGAATTTAGGGAGTTTGGAGCCAAGTTAGAAGTCTGACCTCAGAGTTAGTAATCTCAGGATTGCTGCCAGTGCCACGTGGTAGTCAGGGTAGAAATGAAAGAATAGGCAGGATGAATGCGTAGCTTGAGAGATGGTGCAGGAGGGAGGGGTTCAGATTTTTGGGTCATTGAGCCCGGTTCTGTGTGAGGTGGAACTACTACACATTGGAAGGTCTGCACCTGGGCCGGACTGGAACCAATGTCCTTGGGGGTGCATTTGCTAACGCTGTTGGGGAGGGTTTAAACTACTGTGGCAGGGGGTGGGAACCAAATGAGGAGGTTAGTGGGCATTAAATAGTTAGTAACTGTAGTCTGCAACGAACTAGATCATGAAGTCAGCGTGACTAAGGGGAAGAGTCGGCAGGGAGCAGAAGATGAACGCCAAGGGACTGGTGGTCTGAGGTGCATTTGTTTTAATGCAAGAAGTGTACTAGGTAAGGCAGATTGACTTAGGGCTTGGATTAGTACCTGGGAGTATAATGTTATTGCTATTACTTAGTCTTGGTTGAGGGAAGGGGACGATGGGCAACTAAATATCCAATTTCCCGATGCTTGAGGCGCGATAGAGAGGGAGGTAAATGGGGTGGAGGAGTTGCATTACTGGTCAGAGAGGATATCACAGCTGTGCTGAAGGAGGGCACTATAGAAGACTCGAGCAGTGAGGCGTTATGGACAGAGCTCAGAAATAGGAAGGGGACTTCCGGTTGCGGCTAATCCTGGGTAGGTCGCACGTTCGGCAGCGCACGCGAAGAAAGGACTTTGGGGACTTTTTGAGGAGCCCCAGCGGCACGTGGACGGCGTTTCCTGTTGTGGGAATTCCCCCAGCATTGTATGGAGTGGACCAGGAGTTGAGCGATTAAGAAAGTGGTTTTGGGGCAGAGAGGAGAGCGGGTGCGGAAACATAAGATGGCGGCGGGTGGAGTCCAGGCAGCTTGGGCGCAATGGTCGCGGGAGCAGCAGGAGTTCATGAAAAGCTGCTTTACGGAGCTGAAAGCAGAAATGCTGGCCCCAATGAGGCGTCGATAGAAAAGCTGGTGGACACCCAGAAGGCCCAAGGGGCGGCGATTCGAGAGGTGCAGCAGAACGCCTCTGAAAACAAGGACGGGATTCTGGAACTGGCGGTGAAAGTGGAGGCGCACGAGGCGCTGCAAAATAAGTGGCAGGAAAAGTTCGAGGACCTGGAGAATAGGTCGAGGAGGAAGAATCACCGGATTCTGGGTCTCCCAGAAGGGGTGGAGGGGTCCGACGTGGGGGCATATGTAGCCATAATGCTGAACACGTTAATGGGCGCGGGAGCCTTCCCGCGGCCCTTGGAGCTGGTTGGGTCTCACAGAGTCCTGGCAAGGAGGTGTAAAGCCAATGAGCCGTCAAGGGCTGTAGTGGTGAGGTTTCACCGCTTCATGGACAGGGAGTGGGTCCTGAGATGGGCGAAGAAGGAACGGAGCCGCAGGTGGCAGAATACGGAGATACGTATGTGTCAAGACTGGAGTGCAGAGCTGGCAAAGAAGAGGTCTGGATTCAACCGGGCGACTGTCCTGATCCTCACTGTCTTCAGGAGATGTCCCGGAGGACTGGATAATAGCCAATGTTTTCCTCTGTTTAAGAAGGGTAGCAAGGATAATCCAGGGATCTACAGGCCGGTGAGCCTTACCTCAATGGTAGAAAATTACTGGAGAGAATTCTTCGAGACAGGATCTACTCCCATTTGGAAGCAAATGGACGTATTCGTGAGAAGCAGCATGGTTTTGTGAAGGGGAGGTCGTGTCTCACTAACTTGATAGAGTTTTTCAAGGAGGTCACAAAGATGATTGATGCAGGTAGGGCAGTGGATGTTGTCTATATGGACTTCAGTAAGGCCTTTGACAAGGTCCCTCATCGTAGACCAGTACACAAGGTGAAGTCACACGGGATCAGGGGTGAGCTGGCAAGGTGGATACAGAACTGGCTAGGTCATCGAAGGCAGAGTAGCAATGGAAGGATGCTATTCTAATTGGAGGGCTGTGACCAGTGGAGTTCCGCAGGGATCAGTGCTGGGACCTTTGCTGTTTGTAGCATATATAAATGATTTGGAGGAAAATGTAACAGGTCTGATCAGTAAGTTTGCAGACGACACAAAAGTTGGTGGAACTGCGGATAACGATGACGACTTTCAGAGGATACAGCTATATTTAGATTGTTTGGTTACATGGGCGGAGAGATGGCAGATGGGGTTTAATCAGGACAAATGTGAGGTAATGCATTTTGGAAGGTCTAATGCAGGGAGGGAATATACAGAACCCTCAAGAGTATTGAAAGTCAGAGAGATCTAGGAGTACAGGTCTACAGGTCACTGAAAGGGGCAACACAGGTGGAGAAGGTAGTCAAGAAGGCGTACGGCATGCTTGACTTCATTGGCCGGGGCATTGAGTATACGAATTGGCAAGTCATGTTACAGCTGCATAGAACCTGAGTTAGGCCACACTTTGAGTATAGTGTTAAATTCTGGTCGCCACACTACCAGAAGGATGTGGAGGCTTTAGGGCGGGTGCAGAAGAGATTTACCAGAATGTTGCCTGGTATGGAGGGCATTAGCAATGAGGAGCGGTTGAATAAACTCGGTTTGTTCTCATTGGAACGACCGAGGTTGAGGGGCGACCTGATAGAGGTGTACAAAATTATGAGGGACATAGACAGAGTGGATAGTCAGAAGCTTTTCCCCAGGGTAGAGGGGCCAATGACTAGGGGGCATAGGTTTAAGGTGAGAGGGGCAAGGTTTAGAGTAGATGTACGAGGCAAGTTTTTTACACAGAGGGTCGTGGGTGCCTGGAACCCGCTACCGGGGGAGGTGGTGCAAGCAGAGACGATAGTGACTTTTAAGGGGTATCTTGACAAATACATGAATAGGATGGGAATAGAGGGTTACGGACCCAGTAAATGTAGAAGATTTTAGTTTAGTCGGGAAGCATGGTCGGCACGGGCCTGGAGGGCCGAAGATCCTGTTCCTGTGCTGTCCACTTCTTTGTTCTTTGTTCTAAGGCGGTTCTCCACCGAAAGGGGGTGAAGTTTGGGCTGTTGCAGCCAGCGCCACTGTGGGTCACTTTTCAAGGTCGCCACCATTATTTTGATACGACGGATGAGGCGTGGACCTTTGTATAAAATGTGAAGTTGGACTGGAACTAAGAGTTTGAGGTGCGGTTGGGTTTGTTTTTTCTTTGTTGTGTGGGAAAGCTGGGGAGCGGGAAGGGGTGAGTGGATGTGGTATGTGGGTTTTGTGGATCTGTGGGCATCGGTAACGTTTTGTAGGGGCCGGTCCCCCTCTGTGAAGGGGTGAGGTGGGGCAGGAGGCCCTGGTCGTGGGGAATTGGGGTGAAATTGTAGCAGAATGGAGCTGCGCTATACGGGGTGGGGCCGGTCCAGGTGGAAAACGCGGCTTTTCCCCGCGCTATGGAAGCGGGGGCGGGGCCTGCGGGGAGGGGAGGTGCTGGAGGGGTGCTCACATCAGCCTGAAGGTTGGGATTGGATGTGGTTTCCACACGGGGGCCGTTGGCAAAGGCCCGGGTCAGGAGAAGTCAGCTGACTTACGGGAGTGCAATAGGGGGGGGGGGGGGGGGGGGAGCATGGGGGCGAGACGGTGATCTAGGTGGTGATGGGAGGCGGGGGGGGGGGGGTGCTGGGTTGAGCTGTACTGACCGAAGGGGAGCTGGAGGTAAAAGGGAGAGTCGGGGCGGGGGTTCACCGCCTGGGGAACTGGAGTGTGCGGGAGGCGTGGGCACGTGGCTGGCCTAAGAAACGGAATGGCTAGTCGGCAGGGGGAGTGGGGCGACTGGCCCCATGATCCGGCTGATAACATGGAATGTGAAAGGCCTAAATTGGCCGGTCAAAAGGGCCCGGGTGTTCACGCACTTAAAGGGACTGAAGGCAGACGTTGTTGTGCGTCAGGAGACGCACTTGAAGTTGGCAGATCAGATCAGGCTGAGAAAGGGATGGGGAGGGTAGGTCTTTCATTCAGGGCTGGATCCGAAGACCAGAGGGGTTGCATAATTCTTGGGGAAGCGAGTGTCGTTCGAGGCGCTGAATATTGTGGCAGATAATGGGCGTCGATACGTGATGGTGAGTTGTAGGTTGAGGGGACCAGGGTGGTACTGGTGAATGTGTATGCCCCGAATTGGGACGCTGCAGGGTTTATGAAGCGCATGTTGAGTCGGATCCCGGATCTGGAAGCGTGGAGCTTGATAATGGAGGGGTGGGGGGGGGTGGTGGAATTTAATACGGTACTGGACCCAGCATTGGACCGGTCCAGGTCAAGCACAGGTCAGAGGGCAGCTGCGGCCAAGATGCTAAGGGGTTTTATGGACCAGATTGGGGGGGGGGGGGGTGGATCCGTTGAAGTTTGCCAGGCCGGGGGCCAGAGAGTTCTCTTTTTCTCCCATGTACATAAGGCCTATTCACGGATAGACTTCTTTGCGATGAGTAGGGCACTGATCCCAAGAGTGGGGGGAACGGAATATGCGGCCATAGCGAATTCGAGCCACGCCACGCAGTGGGTGGGGTTGGGGTTGTGGAAGGAGAGGGACCTGCGCTCGCTGGGGCGCCTGGATGTGGGACTGTTTACGGATGATGGTGTTTGTGGGCGGGTCCAGGGGTGCATTCAGAGATACATAGTGGCCAATGATAATGGGGAGTGTTATGGGCGAGGCGTTTTCAGAACCCCAAAATGGATCATGGAGTTCAACCAACCTCCCCCTTTAATGCTATTGTTGCTTTTCCGAGCACACGACTTGTTACCTAGGTGTGATATTACAATTATAGACACGTGGGATTTTAAATACAAAACAATGTTTATTCCATGAACTCAAATTACCACTTTTAAATAAACATTGGATCTCTAAACACCCCCTTACTTCAAAGATAACCCCGAAAATGTTCCAGCACTAAAGAATCTTTCAGTTATTCCTTTCAACATCCAAGAGAGACTTAACACCTTTAAACAGAAACAGATCACGTTAAAGACTTTACTATTATGAGTTTAAATCACCCAAATGATGCAGAGATAGTCTTTCATGGCAGAGATCACAGCAGATCCAGCTCACTGTAAAATACAGACACACACAAGCTCTTTTCCTCAAAACTGAAACTTCAAAATGGCTGAACTGAGCTCAGCTCCACCCACTCTCTGACATCACTGTTTTCTTAAAGGTACATTGCTTAAAGAAACATTTCTTAAAGGTACTCTCACATGACAGTAGGTGCAGGTGGGTGTGGTTTGGGAGGCTCTGAAGGCGGTGGTTAGGGGAGTGCTAATTTCAATTAGGGCTCACAGGGAGAAGAGGGAGAGGATGGAGAGGGATAGGTTGGTGGGGGAGATAGTAAGGGTGGACAGGAGCTATGCAGAGGCCCCCGAAGATGGGGCTGCTGAGGGAGCGACGGAACCTCTAAACGGAATTTGACGTATTAACCACGGGGAAGGCAGAAGTTCAGTGGAGGAAAATGCAGGGGGCAGTGTCTGAGTATGGGGAGAAGGCGAGTAGGATACTGGCGCATCAGCTATGTAAGAGGGAGGTGGCGAGGGAGAGTGCAGGAATTAGGGATAGGAGAGCGGGGGGGGGGGCGGGGGAGACGGTGCGGAGTACGGTTAAAATAAATGAGGTATTTAGGGATTTTTATTTTTTTTTATTAGAAAATACAGCACAGAACAGGCCCTTCGGCCCACGATGTTGCGCCGAACCCTTGTCCTAGATTAATCATAGATTATCATTGAATTTACAGTGCAGAAGGAGGCCATTCGGCCCTTTGAGTCTGCACCAGCTCTTGGAAAGAGCACCCTACCCAAACTCAACACCTCCACCCAACACCAAGGGCAATTTGGACATTAAGGGCAATTTATCATTGGCCAATTCACCTAACCCGCACATCTTTGGACTGTGGGAGGAAACCGGAGCACCCGGAGGAAACCCACGCAGACACGGGGAGGACGTGCAGACTCCGCACAGACAATGACCCAAGTTGGAATCGAACCTGGGATAATTTCTATGGGGACCTGTACAGGTCAGAGCCCCCGGAGGGGGGGAGAGGGGATGCGGCGGTTCTTAGATCAACTGAGGTTCCCGAGGCTGGAGGAAGAGCAGGTGGCTGGCCTGGGGGCGCCGATGGGGCTGGAGGAGCAGGTTAAGGGATTGGGGAGCATGCAGGCGGGCTTGGCCCCGCGCCCGGACGGGTTCCCGGTTGAATTTTACAGTAAGTATGTGGATCTGTTGGGCCCGTTGCTGGTGAGAACCTTCAATGAGGCGAGGGAGGAAAGGACTCTACCCCCGACAATGTCTCCGGCGTTGATCTTGCTGATTCTGAAGCGGGACAACGACCCACTGCACTGCGATTCGTTTACTCGCAAAGAGTAGTGAGGCCGTGGAATGCCCTACCTGCTACAGTAGTGAACTCGCCAACATTGAGGGCATTTAAAAGTTTATTGGATAAACATATGGATGATAATGGCATAGTGTAGGTTAGATGGCTTTTGTTTCGGTGCAACATCGTGGGCCGAAGGGCCTGTACTGCGCTGTATTGTTCTATGTTCTATGTATATGCCGATGTCGCTCCTTAACGTAGATGCCAAGTTGCTGGCGAAGGTCCTCGCTGCGAGGATTGAGGATTGTCTCCCGGGAGCGATACATGAGGACCAAACGGGGTTCGTGAAGTGCAGGCATATGAATGCGAATGGGCGAAGGCTCCGGAACGTGATTATGATCCCCTCGGTGGGAGGGGAAGCGGAGGTGGTGGCGGCTATGGACGCTGAGAAGGCCTTTGATAGGGTGGAGTGGGAGTACCTATGAGAAGTGCTTAGCAGGTTTGGGTTTGGGGAAGGGTTCATAGGGTGGGTCAGGTTATTATACAGGGCCCCGGTGGCGAGCGTGTCTATGAATCAGCGGATATCGGAATATTTCAGATTGTACCGGGGACGAGACAGGGTGTCCCCTGTCCCCTTTGCTGTTCGCGCTGGCAATTGAGCCGCTGGCCATGGCATTAAGGAAGTCTAGGACCTGGAGGGGGTTGGTCCGTGGAGGGGAGGCGCACGGGGTCTGGTATGCTGATGCCCTGTTGTTATATATTGCAGATCCAGTGGAGGGGATGGCACAGGTCATGCGGATCCTTAGGGAGTTTGGGGACTTCTCGGGCTACAAGCTCAACGTGGGGAAGAGTGAGCTCCTTGTAGTGCATGCCGGGGACCAGGAAAGGGGACTGGAGGAGCTGCCGTTGAAGAGGGCGGAGAGGACCTTTCGATACCTGGGTATACAGGTAGCTAGGAGCTGCGGGGGCCCTGCATAAGATTAATTTGACACGGTTGGTGGACCAGATGGAGGAAGACTTTTGGCGATGGGATGTGTTGCCAATTTCCCTGGCGGGTAGGTTGCAGTCGGTCAAGATGACGGTCCTCCCGAGGTTCTTGTTCGTGTTCCACTGCCTGCCCATCCTAATCCCCAAGGCTTTTTTCAAGCGGGTAAGCAGGAGTCTTATGGGGTTTGTATGGGCGAGCAAGGCGCCGAGGCTGAAGTGGGTGTTTCTGGAGCGCAGTCGGGGCAGGGGCGGGCTGGCGCTGCCGAATCTGTGTGGTTATTATTGGGCAGCTAATGTGGCGATGATCCATAAATGGGTAATGGGGGAAGAGGGGATGGCATGGAAGAGGCTAGAGGCGGAGTCTTGTGTGGGTACTAGCTTGGGGGCGCTGGTGACGGCCCCGTTGCCGCTGCCGCCGACGCGGTACACCACGAGTCCGGTGGTGGCGGCGAAATTGAACATCTGGGGTCAATGGAGGCGACATAGGGGTGAGGAAGGGGCCTCAATTTGGTCTCCGATACGGGATAACCATAGGTTTGTGCCGGGCAGGATGGATGTGGGGTTCCTAAGTTGGCATCTGGCAGGAATTAAAAGGATGTTTTTAGATGGGACTCTTGCTAGCCTGGGGGCGCTGGCGGAGAAATTTGGCTTGCCTCCCCGAAACACTTTTAGATATATGCAAGTGAGGCCGTTTGTGAGACGGCAGGTGAGGGAATTTCCGCTACGTCCAGCACGAAGGATTCAGGACAGGGTGATTTCGGGTGAATGGGTTGGGGAAGGCAAGGTCTTGGCGATTTATCAGGAGCTGCAGGAAGCGGAGGAGGCCTCTGTGGAGGAGTTGAACGGCAAGTGGAAGGACGAGCTCGGGGAAGAGCTGGCTGAAGGTATGTGGGCTGATGCCCTGGGCAGGAATTCCTCCTCCTCATGCGCCAGGCTCAGTCTAATACAGTTCAAAGTAGTACATAGGGCGCATATGACAGGGGCGAGGATGAGTACGTTTTGTGGGGTGGAGGACAGATGTGTAAGATGTCCGGAGAGCCAGCGAATCACGTCCATGTGTTCTGGGCGTGTTCGGCGCTGCAGGGGTTCTGGAGGGGCTTTGCGAGGACTCTGCCCAAAGTTGTGAACATCCGAGTCAAGCCGAGCTGGGGGATAGCACTATTTGGGATTGCGGACGAGCCGGGTGTGCAGGAGCCGAAAGAGGCCAGAGTTTTGGCCTTTGCGTCACTGGTAGCCCGGCGGAGGATCCTGCTAATGTGGAGAGATGCAAAGCCCCCGAGCGTGGAAGCTTGGATCAATGACATGGCAGGGTTCATTAAGTTGGAGAGGATAAAGTTTGCCTTGCGGGGGTCTGTGCAGGGGTTCTCCAGGCGGTGGCAACTGTTCCTTGACTTTCTCGCGGAACGATAGGTGGCGGTCGAAACAGCAGCAATCCGGGAGGGGTGGGGTGGTTTATGTTTTTGTTAAAAGGGGGAGTTTTCCCCACTTTTGTAGTTATTGGTTGAATGAGGTTAATGTATCCTTGTTTGATTTCCTATGTACAATTTTGTTTTTCTTTCTTTCTTTCTGGAGTGTTTGGTTGAAAATTGTTGAAAAATTTGAATAAACATATTGTTTTTAAAAAGAAATAGGAAGGGTGCGGTAACAATGTTGGGGCTGTACTACACACCTCCCAACAGGGAGCGTCAGATAGAGGTATAAATATGTAAACAGATTATGGAACGGTGTAGGAGCAACAGGGTGGTGGTGATAGTAGATTTTTATTTTCCCAACATTAACTGGAATACACTTAGTGTCCGAGGTCGAGATGGAGCAGCATTTGTAAGGAGCATCGAGGAGGGTTTTCTCGAGCAGTATGCAAATAGTCCAACTCGGGATGGGGCCATACTGGATCTGGTGTTGGGGAATGAGCCCGGCCAGGTGGTTGAAGTTTCAGTAGGGGATTACTTTGGGAATAATGATCACAATTCCGTAAGTTTTAGAATACTCATGGACAAAGACGAGAGTGGTTCTAAAGGAAGAGTGCTAAATTGGAGGAAGGCTAACTGTACCAAAATTCGTCAGGAGCTGCGGAATGTGGATTGGGAGCAGCTGTTTGAAGGTAAATCCACATTTGATATGTGGGAGGCTTTTAAAGAGAGGTTGATTAGAGTGCAGGGCAGACATGTCCCTGTGAAAATGAGGGATAGAAATGGCAAGATTAGGGAACCATGGATGGCAGGTGAAATTGTGAGACTATCTAAGAGGAAAAAGAAAGCATACATAAGGCTTAGGCGACTGAAGACAGACGAAGCTTTGGAAGAATATCGGGAATGTAGGAGCAATCTGAACGAGGAATCAAGAGGGCTAAACGGGGTCATGAAATATATTTACCAAACAGGGTTAAGGAAAATCCCAAAGCCTTTTATTCATATATAAGGAGCAAGCGGGGAACTAGAAACAGGGTTGGCCCACTCAAGTACAAAGGAGGAAAGTTATGAGTGGAGTCAGAGAAAATGGATGAGTTTCTTAACTAGTACTTTGCATCGGTATTCACCGAGGAGAGGGACATGATGGATGTTGAGTTTAGGGATAGATGTTTCATTATTCTAGGTCAAGTCGGCACAAGGAGGGCGGATGTGTTGGGTATTGTAAAAGGCATTAAGGTGGACAAGTCCCCAGGTCTGGATGAGATCTAGCCCAGGTTTCGGGGGGAAGTGAGAGAGGAAATAGATGGGGCCTTAACTGATATCTTTACAGCATTCTTGAACACGGGTGAGGTACCGGAGGACTGGAGAATTGCTAATGTTGTCCCCTTGTTTAAGCAGGGTAGCAGGTATAATCGGGGTGACTATAGACCCGTGAGCCTGACGTCAGTGGTAGAGAAGCTTCTGGAGAAGATACTGAGGGATAGGATCTATTCCCATTTGGAAGAATATGGGCTTATCAGTGATAGGCAACATGGTTTTGTGTAGGGAAGGTCATGTCTTACAAACTTAATGGAATTTTTTGAGGGAGTAACAAAGTTGATTGATGAGGGAAGGGCTATAGATGTCATACACATGGACTTCAGTAAGGCATTTGATAAGGTTCCCCATGGTAGGCTGATGGAGAAAGTGCAGTCTCATGGGGTCCAGGGTGTACTTGCTCGATGAATAAAGAACTGGCTGGGTAACAGGAGACAGAGAGTGGTAGTGGAAGGGGGTTTGTCAAAATAGAGAACTGTGACCAGTGGTGTTCCACAGGGATCCGTGCTGGGTCCACTGTTGTTTGTGACATACATAAATGATCTGGACGAAGGTACAGGTGGTCTGATTAGCACGTTTGCAGATGACACGAAGATTGGTGGAGTAGCTGATGGTGAAGGGGACTGTCAGAGAATACAACAGAATATAGATTGATTGGAGGGTTGGGCGGAGAAATGGCAGATGGAGTTCAATCCGGGCAAATGCGAGGTGATGCATTTTGGAAGGTCCAATTCATTAGCGAACTATACGGTAAATTAAAGAGCCCCGGGGAAAATTGATGCACAGAGAGATCTGGGTGTTCAGGTCCATTGTACCCTGAAGGTGGGTGCGCAGGTCGATAGAGTGGTGAAGTAGGCATACCTTCATAGGAATGGTATTGAGTACAAGTGTTGGCAATTCATGTTACAGTTGTATAAGACTTTGGTTCGGCCACATTTGGAATAATGCGTACACTTCTGGTCGCCACATTACCAAAATGATGGGGATGCTTTGGAGAGGGTGCAGAGGAGGTTCACCAGGATGTTGCCTGGTATGGAGGGCGCTACCTATGAAGAGAGGTTGAGTCGAGTTGGATTATTTTCTTTCGAAAGACGGATGTTCAGGGGGGAACCTCACTGAGGTCTACAAATTCATGAGAGGTATAGACAGGGTGGATAGCAAGAAGCTTTTACGAGAGTGGGCGACTCAATTACTAGGGGTCACGAGTTCAAGGTGAGAGTCGAAATGTTCAAGGGAGATATGCGTGCAAAGTTCTTCATGCAGAGGGTGGTGGGTGGCTGGAAAGCATTACCTGGCGGAGGTGGTAGAGGCGGGCACGATAGCGTGATTTGAATTTATCTAGATAGATACATGAATGGGCAGGGAGCAGAGGGATACAGATCCTTAGAAAATAGGCGACAGTTTTAGATAGAGGAACTGGAACGGCGCAGGCTTGGAGGGCCGAAGGGCCTGTTCCTGTGCTGTAATTTTGCTTTGTTCTTTGTTCTACAGGTCCACAGTTCCCTGAAAGGGGCAACATAGGTGAAGAATGTACTCAAGAAGGCACACGGCATGCTTGTTTTCATTGGCCGAGACATTGAGTATAAAAATTGGCAAGTCCTGTTCCATCTGTATCGAACCTTAGTAAGGCCACACCTGGAGTATAGTGTTCCATTCAGGTCGTCATACCACCTGAAGGATGTGGAGGCTTTAGAGAAGGTGCAGAAGACACTTACCAGGATGTTACCTAGTATGGAGGGCATTAGCTATGAGGAGAGGTTGAATAAACTTGGTTTGGTCTCACTGGAACGAAGGAGGTTGAGTGGGGACCTGATACAGGTCTACAAAATTATGAGGGGCATAGACAGAGTGAATAGTCAGAGACTTTTTCACAGGGTAGAGGGATCAATTACTCGGGGACATAGGGCAGAGGTTGAGGGGTGACCTGATAGAGGTCTACAAAATTATGATGGGCATAGACAGGGTGGATAGTCAGGAACCTTTTCACAAGGTAGAGCGGTCAATTACTAGGGGGCATAGGTTTAAGGTGCGAGGAGCAAGGTTTAGAGGCGATATACGAGGTACGTTTTTCACACAGAGGGTAGTGTGTGCTTGGAACTCGCTGCCGGAGGAGGTGGTGGAAGCACGGACGATAGTGACGTTTAAGGGGAATCTTGAGAAACACATGAATAGGATGGGAATACGGTCACCGGAAGTGCAGAATATTTTAGTTTAGACGGGCAGCATGGTCTGCACAGGCTTGGAGGGTCGAGAGGCCTGTTCCTGTGCTGTACTTTACTTTGTTCTTTGGTCTTTGTTCTCATGTAAACCGACTTGTGACGATAATAACGATTATTATTAAATCTGTCCGAAATAATAATCGCTTATGATGTTGAATGATGAATGATGTTGACTTTGGAATATCTGTTGGCTATTTATTATATTCTGTGTTACTAGATTTTTTTTCCATATAACTTTAATTCCATTTTTCCTACTATTGGAGTTCTGAATGGGAGATTTCTCCCTGGAACTGTTTTATTTTCTGTTTGAAATTCAAGAATAACAGAAAAAGACTGCTACCTTTCAATTCTTTGGTAATTATTCTGATGGTGATTCGTGAATAGATAATTGTGTCTGCTGTTTCTCACTGTCTATTTTCTGAATATCTGTTGTTGAAATCCATCCGCTTCCAGTTATCTCCCTTAATCTGAACCTCACCCTTCCTGCTCTGGGTCTTTTCATTGAGATCTATCAGTGCGACACCGACCATCTCAATGTCTCTGTTCCTCTCACCCACTCGATCCTGTCTCTCTCTGAAATTGCTCAAATCCTTCTCTAGTATCCAGCCCTGACTTGGTGTTCTAAGCTGCTCACAAGTGTGGTGACATTATTGTCTGTGTACTAACCTCTTTCTGACAGAGGCTGAGCGCCAATTCTCATGCCCATCCTGCTACCACCCCCTGGATCAGGATCACAGGACCAAACATCATGATAATGTTTCGAGGACTTTCACTGACCTCATCGACTCTGGAGAACTTCCGTTATTCACCACCGCCGATGGCCCGAGTTCCCGACGGCGCGATTCACTTGTGATCTCAGATGTCGGGAATAAGGCTTGGGGGCTGCGGACTGTGTCGGGCGCTGCCACACTCAGACGGAGCCGTGCTGCCGGCCGGGGGGCTTCCGCGAGGGCTGTGGGGACTGGTGGAGATTAGGCCAGGTGGTAGCTGTTGGGGTGGGGGTTAGTATTTGGTAGGTCTCGTGCGCGCACGGCCTGCTCCATGTTTTATGGCGTGACCACTGCTGGTCATCGCCATGCGCATGTGTGGCCACGGTCCCGGCCATTCACCAGATGTTGATATCGTGGGAGCACGGTGTTTCACTCATCATGTCTGTTAGCCCCTCACCGGTCGCAGGATCAGTAAGGCTTCGGCGCCGATTGTTCCATTAGGAAACGCCACAGTTCCCGGCTCAGCGTCAGCACGGAGCCTACAAAACAGTGAATCCTGCCCCATAATCCCGTAATTCCACATATCATGCTTCAACCTCCCGCTTCCACCTCCATCGCAAAATCCACAGTAGATCCATCATTTCAGCCTGTTCCAGCCTCACCACACTCATTTCTTCCTATCTTGAGGCCATCCTCTCTCTCTGTCCTGTCCCTTCCCATCGAAATTCGTAATTGCTGGGACGCTGTATGTTATGTACACAAGGTCCTGTTCCCTGGCCCTAATCGCTTAATCTTCACAATAGATGTCCAAACTCTCTACACCTCCGTTCCCGAACAGGTGGGTCTCAGCTTCTTCCTTGATCGGAGGCCGGGACAACCGGCATCGCCTTCTGCTTTACTGAACATGTTCTGTCACTCAATAATTTCTACTTTTCCTCGTCACAGTTCTTGCAAATAACAGGTGTGATCATGGGTTTTGCGGTTATGTGGAACACTCCTTGGTCCTGTTGTATGTGGGGCGGAACGGTGGCACAGTGGGTAGCACTGCTGCCTCACAGCTCCAGGGTGCCGTGTTCAATTCCGGCCTCCTGGTGACTGTCAGTGTGGAGTTTGCACGTTCTCTCCGTGTCTGCGTGGGTTACTTCCGGGTGCTCCAGTTTCCTCCCACAAGCTAGAAAGCTGTGTAGGTTCGGTGGATTATGGTTGGGGTAGCGTCTGTAATGCATTGGAAGATGTGATGTTCTAATGCACTGTAAACGTCTAGGATTCTATGGCTCGGTCTCCTCCCGCAACTCAATGACTGTATTGATGACACTCCATTTTTCTGTCTGGACCTGAAAACATGAATCGATTTGGATTCTAATTTCCACTCCTCTCTCTCCTTTACAGAGTCCATCGCCGACACTTCCCTTCCCTTCCTCGACCTGTCTGTCTCCATTTCCAGCGATAGACTGACTACCTATATTCATAACAACCCACTAAATCCACAGCTAACTCATGTACAGATCTTCACACCCTGCTTCCTGTAAAGACTGAACGCAGAGTGCGTGACCGCTTTGTGAAACACCTTCACACAGCCCACAATCATGACCCAGCCTTCCTGTTGCGGCCATTTTAACTCAGCATCTTGCTCTCATGCCAACATGTCTGTCCTTGGCCTGCTGCAAGGATCCAGTGAAGCCAAACTCAAGCTGGAGGAGTAACATTAGGCATGTTACAGCGCTCAGGACTGAACTTTACATTCAGCAACTTTAGAGTGCAAATTTTCTCCTCCATCGTACCGTCCTTACTTCGGTTAGTCTTACTTCGGTGGTAGGCAAAGTAATGGAAAGGGTACTGAAGGATAGGATTTCTGAGCATCTGGAAAGACACTGCTTGATTAGGGATAGTCAGCACGGATTTGTGAGGGGTAGGTCTTGCCTAACAAATCTTATTGAATTATTTGAGGAGGTGACCAAGCATGTGGATGAAGGTAAAGCAGTGGATGTAGTGTACATGGATTTTAGTAAGGCATTTGATAAAGTTCCCCATGGTAGGCTTATGCAGAAAGTAAGGAGGCATGGGATAGTGGGAAATTTGGCCAGTTGGATAACAAACTGGCTAACCGATAGAAGTCAGAGAGTGGTGGTGGATGGCAAATATTCAGCCTGGATCCCAGTTACCAGTGGCGTACCGCAGGGATCAGTTCTGGGTCCTCTGCTGTTTGTGATTTTCATTAATGACTTGGATGAGGGAGTTGAAGGGTGGGTCAGTAAATTTGCAGACGATACAAAGATTGGTGGAGTTGTGGATAGTAAGGAGGGCTGTTGTCGGCTGCAAAGAGACATAGATAGGATGCAGAGCTGGGCTGAGAAGTGGCAGATGGTGTTTAACCCTGAAAAGTGTGAGGTTGTCCATTTTGGAAGGACAAATATGAATGCGGAATACAGGGTTAACGGTAGAGTTCTTGGCAATGTGGAGGAGCAGAGAGATCTTGGGGTCTGTGTTCATACATCTTTGAAAGTTGCCACTCAAGTGGATAGAGCTATGAAGAAGGCCTATGGTGTGCTCGCGTTCATTAACAGAGGGATTGAATTTAAGAGCCGTGAGGTGATGATGCAGTTGTACAAAACTTTGGTAAGGCCACATTTGGAGTACTGTGTACAGTTCTGGTCGCCTCATTTTAGGAAGGATGTGGAAGCTCTGGAAAAGGTGCAAAGAAGATTTACCAGGATGTTGCCTGGAATGGAGAGTAGGTCTTACGAGGAAAGGTTGAGGGTGCTAGGCCTTTTCTCATTAGAGCGGCGAAGGATGAGGGGCGACTTGATAGAGGTTTATAAGATGATCAGGGGAATAGATAGAGTAGACAGTCAGAGACTTTTTCCCCGGGTGGAACACACCATTACAAGGGGACATAAATTTAAGGTGAAAGGTGGAAGATATAGGAGGGATATCAGAGGTAGGTTCTTTACCCAGAGAGTAGTGGGGGCATGGAATGCACTGCCTGTGGAAGTAGTTGAGTCGGAAACATTAGGGACCTTCAAGCAGCTATTGGATAGGTACATGGATTACGCTAAAATGATATAGTGTAGATTTATTTATTCTTAAGGGCAGCACGGTAGCATTGTGCATAGCACAATTGCTTCACAGCTCCATGGTCCCAGGTTCGATTCCGGATTGGGTCATTGTCTGTGCGGAGTCTGCACGTCCTCCCCGTGTCTGCGTGGGTTTCCTCCGGGTGCTCCGGTTTCCTCCCACAGTCCAAAGATGTGCGGGTTAGGTGAATTGGCCAATGATAAATTGCCCTTAATGTCCAAATTGCCCTTGGTGTTGGGTGGAGGTGTTGAGTTTGGGTAGGGTGCTCTTTCCAAGGGCCGGTGCAGACTCAAAGGGCCGAATGGCCTCCTTCTGCACTGTAAATTCAATGATAATCTATGATTAATCTAGGACAAAGGTTCGGCACAACATCGTGGGCCGAAGGGCCTGTTCTGTGCTGTATTTTCTATGTTCTATGTTCTATGTCCTTGTTTTTGGAATATCGCACCTTTTTACTAGAATGCAATGGGTCCGAATCTGGAGAGAGTCTATTCCTGGCAAGTGAACCCTGGGGAATGTCAAATGGCGGAGGGGTAATATTACTAAGAAAAGCTTGTCAGAGATTGTTTGCAAACAGGGAGTGGATGTATCCCTGGTCATGGCGTGATGTTGGTATGTTCGGGACATGACATTGGAGTACTCCTGGGTGTGGGTGCCTTACGAATGACTGAATCTGGGAAAGATGTGCCATGGGAATATTCTAGAGGCTGGACAAACTCTATTTATCCAATGATTGTGAACATGGGGGGGGGGGGGGGGGGGGTCCTGCTCTTGTTTTATTTTTCCCATTGAACATGGAGGAATGCAATACTCCAGGAGTGGTGTCAAACTCCATCTGGAATCCAGTCCAGGGAACGGTCCAATCAGTCTGTCGTCCAATAATTGGGGATAACAATCTCTAGTATGTTTGTATCCGGTCTGGGAAACATGTCAGTCTGAATTAAACCTGTAAATCAGACTAAATAATAAATGTAACCTCTCCCAAAGTTATATGACTAATGAAGATTTGTCTACCACTGCCATCAAACTGGCAATCGTTCAAGCGACAGTTGATAACCTTTCAGAAAAGTCACGTTCCTGAGAGAACGAAGGATAAATGTGGGAAGTTTAGAGAGCCTTGAATAATGAGGGATATTGTGAACCTCGCCAAAAAGAAAAATAAGACTTTTTGTACGGTCTAGTAGTGGGTGGGGCAGTGGAAACCCTTGAGGAGTATAAAGAAGGTAGGGAGGTACTTCAGCGGGCAATTAGGAGGGAGAGGAGGGGCTCTGAAATAACCTTGGCAAGTAGGATTAAAATGAATCACAAAGCTTTTTATTCATATGTAAAAAGAGAGTTGCCAAGGAAAGGTTCGTACCACTTAACTACAGTGGGGTGAATCTATGGGTTGAGCCAGAAGACATGGGCGAGTTACTTAATGAGTACTTTGCATCATTGTTCACTAAAGTAATGGACTTTTTGGAAGATGACTCATGTTTATAGTGTGTGGACAGACTGTGTAATGAACGCCATCGAAAAGTAGGATGTATTGGGTGTTTTAAAATATATTAATGTCGATAGGCCTCCTGGGCCGGATGGGGGTTACCCCAGAATACTGAGAGAAGCAAGTGAGCAACCTTTTGGGGCATTGACTGACATTTGTGTATCCTCATTGGCTACAGGTGAGATGCCAGAGGGCTAGGGAATGGCTAATGTGCGACCGCTGTTTAAGAAAGGTAGCAGTTATTATCCTGGAAAATGTAGGCGTGTGAGCCTCACGTCGGTAGTAGGTAAATTATTGGAGAGAATTCTCAGGGAAAGGATTTATACCCAGTGGGAATCAAATGGACTCATTAGCGACAGACAGCATGGTTTTGCGAAGGGGATGTCGTTTCCTCACTAAATTGATCGAGCTTTTTGAGGAGATAACAACGATGATTGATGAAGGGAGGGCGGCGGATGAGATTTTCATGGATTTCAGCAAAGCTCTGACAAGGTCCTCATGGCAGACTTGTTCAAAATGTGAAGTCACATGGGATGAGAGGTGAGATGGTAAGATGGATACACAACAGGCTCGGTCACAGAAGGCAAAGGGTAGCAGTATAACGGTGTTTTTGTCTGAATGGAAGATTGTGGCGAGTGGTGTTCTACAGGGATCTGTTATTGGACCTCTGTTATTTGTGGTATACATTAACGATTTGGAGGAAAATGTAGCTGGTCTGATTAGTAAGTTCGAGGTTGACACCAAGGTTCGAGGAGTGGCAAATACAGTTGATGATTGTCAGGGTAGACAGCAGGACATAAATAGCTTGGAGATTTAGGCAGAGAAATTGCAAATGGAGGTTAATTTTGAAAACTGTGAGGAAATTCATTTTAGTAGGTAGATCATTGAGGGGAAATGTGTACCGTAAATGGCAAAACTCATGGGACTCTTCTAGGGCAGCACGGTGGCACAGTGGTTTGCACTGCTGCCTCACAGTGCCAGTGTCCTCGGTTCATTTCCGGCCTCGGCTTACTGTCTGTGTGGAGTTTAAACGTTCTCCTCGTGTCTCCATTGACTTCCTCCAGTGTTCCGATTTCCTCCTACAACCTAGAAATCTGTGCAGGTTAGGTGGATTGGCCAGGCTAAATTGCCTCCCAGTGAACAAAAAGTTAGGTGATGTTGCTGGGTTACGCGGTTAGGGTGGAGGCAACCTTAAGTTGCGTGCTCTTGGGCAGCACAGTGGCGTAGTGCTTAACAATGCTTCCTCATTACGCCGAGGTCCCAGCCTCTGTCCCGGCCCTGGATCACTGTCCATATGGAATTTGCACATTCTCCCTGTGTTTGCGTGGGTCTCACCCCCACAACCCAAAAATATGCAGGGGATGTGGATTGGCCACGCTAAATTGGCCCTTCATTCGAAAAAATGAATTGGGTACTCTGAATTAACTAAAAGAAAATATCAGCATGCTCTTTCCAATGGCCTATGCAGATATAGAATATAGAAATCAGAAATATCTGGGCATGCAGGTACACAGATCTTTGATAGTGGCAACACTAGTGGATAAGGAAGTCAAGAAAACAGACGGAATGCTTGCCTTTACTGGACGGGTCATCGAGTATAAAAACTGGAAAGTCATGCTACAATTGTATGGAACCTTGGTAAGGCCGCAGTTGGAATATTGCGCATAATTCTGGTCGCCTCACTATCAGAAGGATGGAGATGTTTTGTTAAGGGTGCAGAGGAAGTTTGAAAGGATGTTGCCTGGTTTCGAGGGTGTTACCTATGTGGAGAGGATGAACAGACTCGGACTCTTTTCATTAGAACGACAGATGTTGAGGGGTGACCTGATAGAGGTCTACAAGATTATGAGGGGCATGGATAGAGTGGATAGGAAGGCACTCTTTCCCAATGTGGAGGGGCCTCTCGCCAAGGGGCATAGGTTTAAAGTCCGCGGGGCAATGTTCAGAGGTGTGTGTAGCAGGGTTTTTAGACTAAGGGTGGGGAGTGCCTGGACCGCGTTGCCAGTGTAGGTTATCGAATCAGATACGCCGTCCACAAGACATCTTGACAAATACGTGAATAGGATAGTCATCGAGGGATCCGGCACTAGGAAGTGATGAGGATTGCTGCCAAGGGTGGTATCATGACCAGTACAGGCTGGTATGGTCGAAGAGCCTGTTTTGGGCTGTATTGCATTTTGTTCTTCGCTCTTTGTTTGCCAGTGCTGCAATTCACACTTTTCCCCTCCCACGTCTTGAACACTTGGATTACATTTGCTACTTCCCTCTCAGCTATGTTAATCTCGTGCCCAATCCTGTCCCAACACCCCCACCGACTCACTGCCCATTTTATTCATGCGGAAATCTTGTCCTTGTTCAAACACATATAATTTTAATGAATAATTCCTAAGCTCTTCTCCCTTCTCTCTCTGACAGTTAATTTACTGGGAATTGTTATCCTGTGTCGGGGGAAATGTGGCCTCTCTACCTGCACCACTCGCTACCTGGTGGCCATGGCGTTGGCGGATTTGCTGTATATTATCACTCGCCCCATATTGAGCGTGATCAGTTATTATTATTTCCCACGGAGTTTCTTGTCCCTCACATCTGTGTGTAATGTAAACCTTGTCCTGCTGTTTGCAGCCGCGGACTGTTCTGTCTGGTTCACCCTCACTTTCTCCTTTGATCGATTTGTGGCCATTTGCTGCCAGAAACTGAAAACGAAATATTGCACCGGGAAAACTGCGGCTGTGGTTCTGTCAACAAGTGGCCTCCTGCTCTGTGTAAAAAACATCCCCTTTTACTTTATATCTGAAGCTGGAAAGATAATCGACAATGTCCAGTGGGAGTGTCAGGTAAAGAAGAGCTTCTACACTGAACGTGGATGGGTTATATATAACTGGTTTAATCGGATTATAACCCCATTTTTCCCATTCTTCTCAATCCTGTTGGTCAACGGTCTGACAGTCAGACATGTTTTACTCACCAGTCGGGTCCGGAAGGCACTTAGGGCTCAGAGTCAAGGAAACAATCGCAAAGACCCAGAGATGGAAAGCAGAAGGAAGTCAATGATTTTACTCTTCACCATCTCCGGAACATTCATTCTACTCTGGACCGTGGCTGTAATTAAATTTTTCTATTTGGATTTGGGAGGAATATATTACCTCACCCTTTCTCAATATAATTTCCAACAAGTCGGATTTATGCTGCGCGATTTAAATTGCTGCACAAATACATTTATTTATGCGGTGACTCAGTCCAGGTTCAGGGATCAGATCAAGATCGCGGTGAAATATCCGATTACATCAATTATTAAATTATTGAGGATCTAAAACTGACTGACAGATCCTCAGCCAATCAGGAGCCCCATGCTGTAACTGGCAGCCCCTTCAGCCAATTAACAACTCTGGTGGCAGAGCGGGAGCCCTGCAGCCAATCAGGGACTCCGGCAGCCTATTGATGGCCCCGCAGCCAATCAGGAGCTCCATCGTATGGTTGGAAGTCGCTTCAGTCAATTAGAGGTCGCTCAACCTACCTGACAACACCCTGTAGTCAATGAGGAACAAGCAGCTCTGACTGACAGCCGGGTCAAAAATCAGGGAATGCGGAGCATTGACTGACAGAGCGTTCAGCCCATCTGAGACTCCGATTTCAGACTGACAAGTTCCACATCTAATCAGAGAATGTTTTCTCAGACCGATTGCCGCCGAAGCCATTCCGAGATTCCGCCCCCTGACTGACAACAATCTCAGCCAATCAGAGATTCTGTGTGCCGACTGATAGCTGCTCCATCCACTCTTGCAGATTTATCCGGTGAGACGCAGAAAGCTCAGCCGATCAGGACGCTCAATCTTTGACTGGCTTCTGCTTCTACCCATCAGAGAGCGTGTACCGGATCATTCCCAATCTTATGAGCCAATAATCGAGATCCACCTTGTGCCTCAGCCAACCTGCCGTACCTAGCTAATGCCCGCCCTCGCGCGAAGATTGTGTTCCAATCGTGGGTTAGATTTTGAACCTCCAGATGATGAGAATGACAGAGATTCCCTGAAGTCTGACAGATGAGTAGCCCGTTCAAGACATAATCCTGCACTGGATACGCTTTCAGATCACAGTCTAATTTCCCTCTGAATGTTTGAATTGAAACGATCTTCACCACATGCTCAGGCAGTGGATTCCCCATTCTAACGACTCGCTGTGTCAAAACGTCATCGTTTATTTCATCATTCCTTCATTTACTCATTCAGTTGAACCATAGCCGCTCATTCTCAACCTCTTCACAAACGGAAACCCTTTGTCCCCATCTCCTCCAGACCACGCATAGGTCTGGACACCTCCATGAAATCTCCTCTCACACCTCTCTTCTCACAGGAAAACCCAGCTAATGTCTCCAATCTCTCCAAACAGCTGAAGATCCTCTGTACTGTGAACATTCTGGTGAATCCTTTCTGTACTCTATACAATACCTTCAAATCCTTCCTGAACTGCGGGGCCCAGAACTGGACACAAGACTCCAGCCCAGACTTTTACAAATTCCACACAACCTATTTGTTCTAGTGTTCTATTCCGTTATCAATAAAGTTGATTGCATGGTATTGGATTCGTTATTCATTCAAATTGACCCACTATTCAATGACAATCCTTCTGCTTTTGCTGGTACCTTTTATCTGAAGACAGTTTCTAGATGTTCGCCGGACCAATCTGACCGGTCCTGGGAAGAGGTCACCTAAATTGTCATGTTCCCACACAGGACCCGGTGTTATGTGGTAGTTTAGGGTGAGCAGAAATGTACTGTCTACACTTCCTTATTCAACACCCTGGATTGATTGAAAACAATATAATTTAAAAGAAACCCCGTGGCTAACTTTGGAAATTCAATTTTTTGTTTTATTTTAAATAGCCGTTAACTAATTATCCTTCTATCTGTACATCGCGTACACTGAATCATGTCCCCTCCAAAGAACAGTCCCTACCCTGATTAAGGATCCCTCCTTGTAAGCAGCCCCTACCATGACTAATGCCACCCTCCATGTGAACAGCCCCTGCCCTACTCATATTCCCTTCCTATAAACATCCTCTAACCTGACTAATGTCACCACCATATCAATAATATAATAAGAATAAGATTAATAATAACAATAATAATATAATAATAATCGCTTATTGCCACAATTACACTTCAATGAAATAACTGTGAAAATCCCCTCATCACCACATTCCTCCGCCTGTTCGGGGAGGCTGGTACGTGAATTGAACCCGCGCCGTTGGCCTTGTTCTGCATTACAAGCAAGTGGTTTAGCGCACTGTGGCTGGGCTACAAAGAACAGCCCGACCCTGAATAGTTCCCGGAAACTGTGAAGAGGCCCTTCTCTGACTGATTCCCCCTCCCTGTGAACGGCCCTAACGTGCCTAATTGCCCCTCCCTGTGAACAGCCCCTACCCTGACTAATTCCCCTTCCTGTGAGTCGCCCCTATGCGGACCAATTCCCCCTCCCTGTGAACAACCTCTACTCTAATTCCCCCTCCTTGTGAACAGGCCCTTTCCTGAAAAATCTCCCCTCCAGGTGAACAGCCCCTCCCCTGACTAATACTCCCTCCCTGTGAACAGCCCCTACGCTAACTAATAAGCCCTCTCTGTGAATAGCCCTACCCTGACGAATCTATTTCCCTGTTAACAGCCCCTATCTGAATAATCTCCCCTCCATGTGAATAGACCCTACACTGACCAATTACCCCTCCATGTGAACAGCCCCTACACTGACTAATCCCCCACCCTGTGAACAGACCCTACCCTGACTGATCCCACCTCCCTGTAAACAGTCCCTACACTGACTAATCGCCCCTCCCTGTTAACAGCCCCTACCCTGACTAATCTCCCCGCCCAGTGAACAACCCCTACCTACCCTGATTAATTCTCCCTCCCTGTGAACAGCCCTTACCCTGGCTAATCTCCCCTCTCTGTGTACAGCCCCGACCCTGACTAATCCCACTTCCCTGTGAATTGCCCTACCCTGGCAAAGCCCATCCCCGGTTAACAGCCCTTACCCTGAATGATCTCCCCTCTCTGTCAACATCCCCGAAACTGACTAATCCCCCCTCCCCGTGAACAGCCCCTACGCTGACTAATCTCCCCTCACTGTGAACAACCCCTACCCTGACTAATCCCCCCTCCCTGTGAATGCCCTACCCTGGTTAATCCCATCCCCGGTTAACAGCCCTACCCTGAATGATCTCCCCTCTCTGTGAACATCCACGAAACTGACTAATCCCCCACCCTGTGAACAGCCCCTGCACTGACTAATTTCACCATCCCTGTGAGTAGCCCCTATGTGAACCCATTCCCCCTCCCTGTGAACAACCTCTACTCTGACTAATCCCCCTCCCTGTGAACAGGCCCTTTACTGAATGATATTCCCTCCAGGTGAACAGCCCCTACCCTGACTAATACTCCCTCCCTGTGAACAGCCCCTACGGTAACTAATACTGTGAAACTAATACTGCCCTCTCTGTGAAAAGCCCATACCCTGACTAATCCCACTCCCTGTGAACAGCCCATACCCCGACTAATCCCCCCTCCCTGTGAACAGCCTCTCTCCTGACTAAGCCCCCCCCCCTCCCTGTGAAAAGCCCATACCCTGTGTTGTGGAAAAAACTAGCCAGCACTTCGAGGTTCCGCAAAGGTCTTTTATTATAACACGAAGTTCGTGGTGGGAGTTAGAGTGACCACCGTCCTTCTAATTGTCCCCACCTTACAAGAGTATAGCAGTACTTTATATGGTTTAATAAGCAATATTTAGAAAAAACGAGGCATTCCTTTGATAAGCCCAGACACAGAAAAGCGAGCAGTGTTAAACAACAAGCCTTGAATTCCCAGCCTAAGAACAATAATAATTGTCTACTCTCAGCAAAATGTGCAGCTGTGCACTTGTTTACATAATCTGACCTTCTGCCTATTACATGCAGAACTTCTTGACTGAAATAAAGCTAATATATCCATCATGCTTTGCCAAATGCCTATTGCCATGAAATAGAGTCAAGCAGCCAGTTAAGAAGGAATACGGGGTATTCAGGCAACTAATCCGCCAACTAAAATTCCTTCTACAATTCCCTCCTTGTTGATCATATGATCAACACATTGTTAGTACATCACAGTGTTCCAAGCAGCAAAGGATGGGTTATAATGTACGGGGATTGGGCGTATGATAGACACCTGTTTGTTAAGTGACTGGGACCATGGAGGCAAAGCTGACATCCGCGCCCCCATGCCCTGACAACATCCCGAGCAACATTTAAACAGTAACCATATGACAATCAGGATTACAACAATGATTATAATCCAAATAACAATCCTCTGTCCTAATGTTCCCAACCACCTAACGCCAAAGTCCCATCCCTCATCCTCATCCAACTGTGCCACCTCTCGACGAATGTGATCCACCATGTTATCAATTTTTTCTCTGAGTTATCAGGGATGTTTGTGCAGCAGTCACTGCCAATCAGGGCACAAGTACCTCCTTTCTCTGCTCCCAAGAAATCAAGGGCCATCCTATTCTGTAGGGCAACTGCCCTTATAGCAACCATCTCAGTCTCTATTTGGTGAACAGCTTCCGCAGTGTCATTAGCTCCCTGCTTAAGGCTGTCTCTAAATTCGCGAAGTTCGTATGCATTAGCGGCTATTCCTAATGGTGGTATCATGATTCCCAGCATCTGTGCCCATGTCACAACACTGCGTGTCGTCCTGTGATGGGGATGGTCCTTTAGTTGTTGGACGTGATGTACATAAGGGACTACGTATCCCAAATAGCAGGAGCCCTCCCAATTTTCTGGTAACCATGGGTCTTGCGTCCACAGATAAAGTATGTGCCGTTATATGCGGTCAGATTTCCTTTACTATCAGTCACCATTAGTCTAATCGGATCCCCTCCCCAGGGGCCTCCATTAGTACGATTTTCAACCGCTGACCAGTCAAAGATGAATAGCCCTTTAACTGTAAGGCGGGGCATAGGGGGTTGCCAATTCAAGGTCTGGTCGCACTGACTTGTGCCGACTGGGTAGGTCCCATATGTTTTATGTTTCCTAAAGCATATGCTACCTTTTGGGACTCCAGTATAATTGGGAAGGATCAAACAGGGCGGCTGGCGTGTCACATTAAATCTAGGCCACCATCATCCTTTAAACCTATTCAGATCGTATCCAGCTGATCTCCAATCTAACATATCCTGTGTATCTTCATCATGCCCTGTATGATTCCGTCGCAGCGCCCACTCTGCTATCTCGTTACTAATGAATGGGATGGGTCTAACGGGGATGCCCTCCCCCGAGCATCTGGGAATTTGTGTACAAACCCAACAAATGGATTTATTTACCCACTTTGCGTCTGAGTGAGACATGTATATTAAGGTGTCAGTATGCAATTTACCATCTACATGATGTTGGATGAATACGATAATATAAAAACATCAACGCCGTCATTCTCTTCAGGTTAGCGTCTCACTCGTACTTTCAAAGTTCCTTATGATGTAGTTCACACGAGTTGCGTGGATCCCATCTGGCTTTTCTTTTACTTTAACGGCTGTTCGGGTTGTTAGCAGCACTTCGTAGGGTCCATTCCACCTAGGAGAAAAATAATCTTTGTTTAGTGCTTTCACATACACTTGATCTCCTGGTTTAAAGGGTGTGTATTTCCCTCTTTTGGATGCATCTGAGCTTTTTGCACCTTTTCATGTTTTTGTTTTTTTTCTTTTTTTTTCAGCGGTTTCACACATGGCCTGGGCATACTTTAGTGATGCCTCATCTGCCCATATTATGGCTATTGCCGCTGGAGTCATTGGGGGTTTAGTTCCAGTTGTCGTGGGACGTTCCAATTATTTTCACATACGGGGTTAAACCCGTATTACGATTTCTCTGATTTCTCAGGGCATACATTACTATGGGTATGGCATCTGGCCATAGCAGCCCATGTTGTTGACACACTTTTGTAACTGCAGTTTTAATTATTCCATCCGCCTCTTCCACCATTCCTGATGATTGTGGCGGCTGATATTGTATATGCAATTTCCAATCAAATCCCATGGCTTCTGTTCGGGCTTTGGTCAATTTGCGAGTGAAATGAGTTCCCCTGTCACTGTTAATACCCATTGGTATCACAATTTCAGGATATTCATCCTTCAACACTTCAGTTCTCTGATTTTCCACTGGCTTATCAACCACAGTAGGCATCACTCCCACCTGCGATCCAGCTATATCATTACCCAAGATAAACTGTAATCCTGGACCAGATAATTTCTCTATTACTCCTACTACCACTTCACCACTCTTCGCTGGACTTTCCAACCTTACCTTTTATAATGGAACACTACTCCTCTCACTCTGAATTCCACATATTACCACCTTTTCTGGCACCATTCTTCCCAGACTACATAACTCCCCATCTCCAACCATCAAAGATTTGCTAGCTCTCGTATCTATTAAAATTGTGACTTCATTACTTGCTCCTCCTGATACACATGAGTAAACTTTACCCACACAAGCAAATTATTTCAAAAGATCTGGCACCTTCTTTTCAATCAACTCTTGATCAGGCTGTACAATCTTTTGCACCTCCTTCGCTTCACCTGGGTTTTCCTTTACCACTTTAACAAACCCCACAGTCTTATCCTGTTTTACCACATCAGCCTTCCCAGTGCTTTTCTTCAACCACCAATGCTGTGACGTTACATGGCCTCGTTATTACAGTGGAAACATTTGAAACTTTTGACACTGTCCTTATTATCTCACATCAGATCACCTTTACCTTTGCCACTTGAGTATTTCTCATGTCCCCAGTTTCTATCCCTCACAGGCAGAAACTGATGTCGGAAACCAAGCTTTGATTTATGAACTAATTCATAAGCATCTGCCATTTCTGCTGCTAATCTCGCAGTTTTAACCCTCTGTTCCCATATGAGTTCTCACTACATCAGGAATTGAATTTTTAAACTCCTCCAAAAGTATAATTTCTCTGAGAGCTTCATACGTTTGGTTTAGCTTCAAAGCCCTTATCCACCTATCAAAATTGTCTTGACAGCAACCTGCTTTGGGCCAAGAGCGATGCTCCTGTAGAGAGGCTTGCTCCTGTGCCTGATTTAACTTTGGATCTATCATGGTGGACAGAAGTTCAACTGCAGCCACTTGCAGTTTTGGCTGCTGTTTGAGAGCCCCTTCCTTTGCTATTTTATCAGCAAATTTATTATCGCATGAGACTTCATCGTCTGCGGTAGTATGCACTTCTCACATTAAAACGGCTATCTTGCTGGGCTATACAGCATCTCGTAAATGTAAAACCAATTTAGCATGTTTAATAGGTTGGCCGGAGGAAGCTATGAATCCCGTGCTTTTCCATAATTGGCCAAAATCATGTACTACCCCAAAACCGGATCGGGAATCAGTATAAATATTGAGTGTTTTATTTTCAGCTAGAATCCATGCAAACTATACGGCCGCTTGAGCAGTCGTTCCCAAAGGCAGAGCAAAAGCTTCCACTATCTTGAATGGAGTTACTATTGCATCACCGGCCAGGAGGGTCATATCATTTGGTCGGTTTGCGGACCCATCAGTAAAAAAATGATGTCTGGATTTTCAACTGGGTGACTCAATAAATCAGGACGAGGGGTTGTGGTGGCTTCAACCAATTGTACACAGTCATGATGAAACAAATGTTCTTCATCCGAGGGTGCGGGTAAGAGTGTAGCAGGGTTGACAGCTGGTGCTCGCTTGTCGACAAAGTTAGTCTTAGAAAGAAGGATTACCTCGTACCCAGTGCGTGGAGACGCAGAAAAATGCTGCGTTGCAGATGAATTAAGCAGGAGCAAAACAGAGTGAGGAACCAATACTGTACACGGGTGGTCGAGTACAAGGGGTACTGATTTTTCTACTATGGTGGCTGTGGCTGCTACTGCTCTTAAGCAACTTGGCATACCCTTTACCACTGCACATCGGGCGACCGAGGAATAGGCAAGGGGTGTTTTCCCTCTTCAATGCTCTTGCACCAGGACCCCTGCTGCAAATCCCCCTGCTTCATTCACATAAAGAGTAAAGGGCTTGGCGTAATTAGGAAGTCCGAAGGCAGGGGCGCTAATCATGGCTTGTTTCAAATTCCGAAATGCTTGCTCACTCTCTGGGGTCCAGGTGACAACTGAAGGGGCGTCCTGTAGGGTAGCCGTGTGCAGTACCGCGTCCATCTCCCTAAAGTCCGGTATCCACTGCCTGCAATAGGCCACCATGCCGAGGAAGGTAAGGGTTTCCTTTTTCGTACGCGGAGGTGGAACCCTTGCTACAGCCTGGACGCTGTCAGACCCAAGCCTCTGCTGTCCTTGCTGCAGCTGAAATCACACATAATGAACTGTCTCCATAAGACCATAAGACCACAAGACATAGGAGCGGAAGTAAGGCCATTCGGCGCTCGAGTCCACTCCACCATTCAATCATGGCTGATTTCAACTACATTTACCCGTTCTCTCTCCATAGCCCTTAATTCCTCGAGAAATCAAGAATTTATCAACTTCTGTCTTAAAGACCCTCAACGTCCCGACCTCCACCGCCCTCTGAAGCAATGAATTCCACAGACCCACCACTCTCTGGCTGAAGAAATTCCTCCTCATCTCTGTTCGAAAGTGACTCCCTTTTATTCTAAGGCTGTGCCCACGGGTCCTAGTCTCCCCTGCTAATGGAAACAACTTCCCTACATCCACCCCATCTAAGCCATTCATTATCTTGTAAGTTTCTATTAGATCTCCCCTCAACCTCCTAAATTCCAATGAATATAATCCCAGGATCCTCAGACGTTCATCGTATGTTAGGCCTACCATTCCTGGGATCATCCGTGTGAATCTCCGCTGGACCCGCTCCAGTGCCAGTATGTCCTTCCTGGGGTGTGGGGAACCAAAATTGTTCACAGTATTCTAAATGGGGCCTAACTAATGCTTTATAAAGCTTCTGAAGTACTTCCCTGCTTTTATACTCCAAGCCTCTTGATATAAATGACAACATTGCATTTGCTTCTTAATTACGGACTCAACCTGCAAGTTTACCTTTAGAGAATCCAGGACTAGGACTCCCAAGTCCCTTTGCACTTCAGCATTATGAATTTTGTCACCGTTTAGAAAATAGTCCATGCCTCTATTCTTTTGTCCAAAGTGCAAGACCTCGCACTTGCCCACGTTGAATTTCATCAGCCATTTCTTGGACCACTCTCCTAAACTGTCTAAATCTTTCTGCAGGCTCCACACCTCCTCCATACTACCGGCCCCTCCACCTATCTTTGTATCATCGGCAAACTTAGCCAGAATGCCCCCAGTCCCGTCATCTAGATCATTAATATATAAAGAGAACAGCTGTGGCCCCAAAACTGAACCCTGCGGGACACCACTCATCACGGTTTGCCATTCCGAAAAAGAACATTTTATCCCAACTCTCTGCCTTCTGCCTGACAGCCAATCGTCAATCCATGTTAGTACCTTGCCTCGAATACCATGGGCCCTTACTTTACTCAGCAGCCTCCCGTGAGGCACCTTCTCAAAGGCCTTTTGGAAGTCAAGATAGATAACATCCATTGGCTCTCCTTGGTCTAACCTATTTGTTACCTCTTCAAAGAACTCTAACAGGTTTGTCAGGCACGACCTCCCTTTACTAAATCCATGATGACTTGTCCTAATCCGACCCTGCACTTCCAAGAATTTAGAAATCTCATCCTTAACAATGGATTCTAGAATCTTGCCAACAACCGAGGTTAGGCTAATTGGCCTATAATTTTCCATCTTTTTCCTTGGTCCCTTCTTGTACAGGGGGGTTGCAACAGCGATTTCCAATCCTCTGGGACTTCCCCTGACTCCAGTGACTTTTGAAAGATCGTAACTGATGCCTCCACTATTTATTCAGCTATCTCCTGTAGAACTCTAGGATGTAGCCCACCTGTGCCCGGAGATGTATCGATTTTTAGACCGCTTAGTTTCTCTAGCACTTTTTCCTTTGGGATGGCTACCATATTCAACTCTGCCCCCTGACTCTCCTGAACTGCTGGGATATTACTCATGTCTCCTACTGTGAAGACTGACGCAAAGTACTTATTTAGTTCCTCAGCTATTTCCTTGTCTCCCATCACTAGATTACCAGCGTCATTTTGGAGCGGCCCAATGTCTACTTTTCCCTCCCGTTTGTTTTTAATGTATTTAAAGAAACTTTTCCTATCATTCCTAATGTTACTGGCTAGCCTACCTTCATATATGATCTTCTCTTTCCTTATTTCTCTCTTTGCTATCCTCTGTTTGTTTTTTTAGCCTTCCCAATCTTCTGACTTCCCACTACCCAGATGGACTACATCCTAGATTTCTAAAGGAGATAGCTGAAGAAATAGAGGCGTGAGTTATGATCTTTCAAATGTCACTGGAGTTCGGGAAAGTCACAGAGGATTGGAAAATCGCTGTTGTAACCCCCCTGTTCAAGAAGGGATCAAGGAAAAAGATGGAAAATTATAGGCCAATTAGCCTAACCTCGGTTGTTGGCAAGATTCTAGAATCCATTGTTACGGATGAGATTTCTACATTCTTTGAAGTGCAGGGTCAGATTAGGACAAGTCAGCATGGATTTAGTAAGGGGAGGTCGTGCCTGACAAACCTGTTAGAGTTCTTTGAAGAGATAACAAATAGGTTAGACCAAGGAGAGCCAATGGATGTTATCTATCTTGACTTCCAAAAGGCCTTTTATAAGGTGCCTCACGGGAGACTGCTGAGTAAAATAAGGGCCCATGGTATTCGAGGCAAGGTACTAACATGGATTGACGATTGGCTGTCAGGCAAAAGGCAGAGAGTTGGGATAAAAGGTTCTTTTTCGGAATGGCAACCGGTGACGAGTGGTGTCCCGCAGGGTTCAGTGTTGGGGCCACAGCTGTTGTCTTTATATATTAACGATCCAGATGACGGGACTGGGGGCATTCTGGCGAAGTTTGCCGATGGTACAAAGATAGGTGGAGGGGCGGGTAGTATGGAGGAGGTGGGGAGGCTGCAGAAAGATTTAGACAGTTTAGGAGAGTGGTCCAAGAAATGGCTGATGAAATTCAACGGGGGTAAGTGCGAGGTCTTGCACTTTGGAAAAAAGAATAGAGGCGTGGACTATTTTCTAAACGGTGACAACATTCATAATGCTGAAGTGCAAAGGGACTTGGGAGTCCTCGTCCAGGATTCTCTAAAGGTAAACTTGCAGGTTGAGTCCGTAATTAAGAAAGCAAATGTAATGTTGTCATTCATCTCATGAGGCTTGGAATATAAAAGCAGGGATGTACTTCTGAAGCTTTATAAAGCATTAGTTAGGCCCCATTTAGAATACTGTGAGCAATTTTGAGCCCCACACCTCAGGAAGGACATACTGACACTGGAGCGGGTCCAGCGGAGATTCACACGGATGATCCCAGGAATGGTAGGCCTAACATACGATGAACGTCTGACGATCCTGGGATTATATTCATTGGAGTTTAGGAGGTGAGGGGAGATCTAATAGAAACTTACAAGATAATGAATGGCTTAGATAGGGTGGATGTAGGGAAGTTGTTTCAATTAGCAGGGGAGACTAGGACCCGGGGGCACAGCCTTAGAATAAAAGGGAGTCACTTTAGAACAGAGATGAGGAGAAGTTTCTTCAGCCAGAGAGTGTTGGGTCTGGGGAATTCATTGCCACACAGGGCGGTGGAGGCCGGGACGTTGAGTGTCTTTAAGACAGAAGTGGTTAAATTCTTGATTTCTCGAGGAATTAAGGGCTATGGAGAGAGAGCGGGTAAATGGAGTTGAAATCAGCCATGATTGAATGGCGGAGTGGACTCGATGGGCCGAATGGCCTTACTTCCGCTCCTATGTCTTATGGTCTTATGGTCTTACTCTTTGCCACATTATTGGCTTTCTCTTTTGATTTGATGCATTCCCTAACTTCCTTTGTCAGCCATGGCTGACTAATCCCCCCTCTGATAACGTCTCTTTTCTTTGGGATCAACCTCTGTACAGTGTCCTCAATTACTCCCAGACACTCCTGCCATTGCTGTTCTACTGTCTTTCCCACAAGGCTCTGCTCCCAGTCGATTTTCGTCAGTTCCTCCCTCATGCCCCTGTAGTTACCTTTATTTAAATGTAAGACCTTGACATCTGATTCTACCTTCTTTCTTTCAAATTGGAGATTGAATTCTACCATATTATGATCACTGCCTCCTAAGTGCTCCCTTACTTTAAGATCTTTAATCAAGTCTGGCTCATTACATAACACTACGTCCAGAATGGCCTGTTCCCTCGTGGGCTCCATCACAAGCTGTTCAAAAAGCCCTCCTGTAAACATTCAATGAATTCCCTTTCCTTGGGTCCACTGGCAGCATTATTTACCCAGTCCAACTGCATATTGAAGACCCTCATAATCACTGTGACCTTGCCTTTCTGACATGCACTTCTATTTCGTGGTGCATTTTGTGCCCTGGGTCCTGATCACTGTTAGGAGGCCTGTACATACCTCCCATTATGGTTTGTTTGCCTTTGTCGTTCCTCAACTCATCCCACATAGACTCCACATCATCTGACCCTATGTCGTTTAGTGCTATTGATTTAATGTCATTCCTAATTAACAAGGCAACCCCGCCCCCTCTACCCACCTCTCTGTCTTTTCGATCGGTTGTGAATCCCAGGATGTTTAAATGCCACTCCTGAACCCCCTGCAACCACGTCTCTGTGATGGCTACCACATCATACCTGCCAGTCACTATCTGGGCCATCAGCTCATCTACCTTGTTCCGTACACTGCACGCATTTAAATATAGCACCTTTCATTCTCTATTGACCGTCCCTTTTTGTTTTCTTAGTGTGGTGAACCTTGGTTTACTGAGCCTTTCCATACACTGTGTCATATTTTGTGGGATGGGGACTATCGTAACCTCTCCTGAGTTCTGTCTTTTCGTGCTTTTTTGTATTCCTAAGCAGCTACGCTTCCCAGTGATTACTTCACCTCCTTGTTTCCTGACTTTCCCTTCCCCCCAATCTCTTGGTTAAAGTCCGATTGACCACCCTATTTACTCATTTCGCCGGAACCCTGGTCCCAGCTCGGTTCAGGAGGAGACCATCCCAACGGTAAAGGGCCCCCCTGTCCCAAAACTGATGCCAGTGTCCCATGAAAAGGAACCCCTCATTCCCACACCACTCTTTCAGCCACCTGTTAACTTCCCTTATTCTTGCCTCCCTCTGCCAATTTGCACGTGGCTCGGGCAGTAATCCGGAGATTATGACCCTTGAGGACCTGTTTTTTAATTTGAATCCTAGCTCTTTATAATCTCTAACCAGGTCTTCTTTCCTAGACTTGCCTATGTTGTTGGTACCGACATGGGCCACAACAACTGGATCCTCTCCCTCCCTCTCCAGTATCCTTTCAAGCCAGTCTCATGGCAGAATTGCAGCTTCTCCATGCAGGCCCTTTACCCTCTTTTTGCCAGATGTGTCAGTAACAAAAGGGTATCCTGTTGGCAAGTTGGACCCCCCTCTGACGCCAATAATAAATCATCCGGATATTGCAACAGCATTGAGCGGATGACAATTGGCACTCATCCAAGTCTATTTTAACCGCCGCAGCATATACTGCCGGGCTTCCTGTGTAGCCCTGCGGCAGGCGCGTCCAAGTGTACTGTTGATTCCGAGATGTAAAGTAAATAGATGTTGACTTTCCGGGTGCAATGGTATGGAGAAAAAGGCTGAGCATAAATCTATGACAGAGAAAGCGTCTGCTGCTGGTGGTCTGGAAGACAAAATAACATTTGTGTCCGGCACCAATGGAACAATCGGGATAACAATTTAATTGACTGCTCTGAGATCCTGTACAAATCGCCACTCGTTGGGTCTTCCCAGTTTTGGAATGCGGGGGGGGGGGGGTATAGGGGTATTTCAGGTGCTTTGCGTCCTCTTCAGCACCCTTTGCTGTAATAGTGCACTGATCACTCCCTCTATTCCTTTCTCTGTGTCTGACGCCAACCGGTATTGTTTCAAGCATGGCAGGGCAACGTTCTTCTGTAACTATACCCTGTGCAATAGGGCAGAATGTACCTTTCCAACATGAATTTTATGCTGTGCCCATAGATCTGCCGGTACCTGAGCCAGGACTGAAGGGAGTAAATGATGGCTCTCTCGGGGAAGTTGTTGTCTTTCAAATATAGTGGGCCATTGCTCCTCTTTCCAGGTCACTTTGCCCTCCTGTTTGCCATAAAATTATATCAGGCAATTTCGACCGTCCATTTCAATATAAATTCCATGATTTACTTTTTTCCTTTGGCCTCTTTGATCACTTCCCCTATTTTCTTTGCCTTAGCGGGATGTCTAACGGCCAATGTTAAATGGGGTTCTGAAGTTAAATCCATCCTAAAAAGGTCCCTCTGACTATAGGTCATCTGTACTAACATTCCTAATCCCACAACACCGAAAAATAAAAATGGGGTGACATGCAATGTTGTCTGCTTCCCTCGGTGACATTGCGCTTGTACATTGTATGACTGCTCGTCTTTACGAGCATGCCAAGCCGTGCAGTGGGTCACTATGCTCTCTCGGCTGATCTCGATCAGGTGTTTTAATAACTGCGCCAAAGGGTCAATAATCTTTTGCAATGCTTCCTGCATGTGTTTGCACTGAGTGCTGAATTTGGTGCATTTTAGTGCCTTGGTGAGAATTTGGTGACTGAGGGAGTTAGGTGAGGAGGGTGTAAGGTGTTCCATTCATTTTGTTTCCGACATTTCCGCAAGGAGTGAGAAGAGAGCCACGAGTTTACAGAAAGTGTAGCTGACTGGGAGCAGAGTCGGAGGGCGGAGATCTAGTTAGTCCACAGGGCAGCTATATTCTGTCAGGTAAGAGGGGATGGAGGCTACGCCAGTTGCATGCTTCTCCTGTAGGATGTGGGTGGTGAGGGATACCACCGGTGTCCCCGCTGACTATACCTGCGGGAAGTGCACCCAACGTCAGCTCCTCAAAGACCGTGTTAGGGAACTGGAGCTGAAGCTGGATGAACATCGGATCATCCGGGAGGCAGAGGAGGTGACTGAGAAGAGTTGCAGGGAGGAGACCACACCCAAGGTACAGGAAAAGAATAGCTAGGTTACAGTCACGGGATAAAAAAACAAACAGGCAGACATTACAAGGATCCCTCGTGGCCGTTCCCCTTCAAAGCAAGTATACCGTTTTGGATGCTGTTGGGGGGGGGGGGGGGGATGACCTACCGGGGGAAGACCCTAGCGGCCAGGTCTCTGGCACTGAGTCTGGCTCTGGAGCTCAGAAGGGAAGGGGGAGAATAGAAAAGCAATAGTTGTAGGAGATTCAATAGTTAGGGGAAGCGACAGGAGATTCTGTGGTCGCGAGCGAGACTCCCGGAAGGTATGTTGCCTCCAGGGTGCCAGGGCCAGGGATGTCTCGGATCGTGTCTTCAGGATCCTTAAAGGGGAGAAGTCGTGGTGCACATTGGTACCAACGACATAGGTAGGAAAAGGGGTGTGGAGGTAATAAACAAGTTTAGGGAGTTAGGCTGGAAGTTAAAAGCCAGGACAGACAGAGTTATCATCTCTGGTTTGTTGCCGGTGCCACGTGACAGGGAGGCAAGGAATAGGGAGAGAGTGTAGCTGAACACGTGGCTGCAGGAATGGTGTAGGAGGGAGGGCTTCATGTATTTGGATAATTGGAGCGCATTCTGGGGAAGGTGGAACCTATACAAGCAGGACGGGTTGCATCTGAAACAGGGGCACCAATATCCTGGGCAGGAGGTTTTCTAGTACTCTTCGGGTGGGTTTAAACTACTTTGGCAGGGGAATGGGAACCGGATTTGTAGTCCAGCAACTAAGGCCGCCGATATTCAGGACGCCAAAGCGTTTAATAATGCAGTGGGGAAGGGAACACTGACAAAGGAGAGTACTTGCAGGCACGGAGAAGTGTTGAAGTGTGTATACCTCAACGCAAGAAGCATCAGAAATAAGGTGGGTAAACTTAAGGCATGGATCGGTACTTGGGACTACGATGTGGTGGCCATCACGGAAACCTGGATGGAAGAGGGGCAGAAATGATTGTTGGAGGTCCCTGGTTATAGATGTTTCAATAAGATTAGGGAGGGTGGTAAAAGAGGTGGGGGTGGCATTGTTAATTAGAGATAGGAGACAGCTGCAGAAAGGCAGTTCGAGGAGTATCACCCTACTGAGGTAGTATGGGTTGAAGTTAGAAATAGGAAAGGAGCAGTAGCCTTGTTAGGAGTTTTCTATAGGCCCCCCAATAGTAGCAGAGATGTGGAGGAACAGATTGGAAAACAGATTTTGGAAAGGTGCAGAAGTCACAGGGTGGTAGTCATGGGTGACTAACTTCCCAAATATTGAGTGGAAACTATTTAGATCAAATAGCTTGGATGGGGTGGTGTTTGTGCTGTGTGGCCAGGAAGCTTTTCTAACACAGTATGTCGATTGTCCGACCAGAGGAGGGGCAATATTGGATTTAGTACTTGGTAATGAATCAGGGCAAGTGATAGATTTGTTAGTGGGGGAGCATTTTGGAGATTGTATCACAATTCTGTGACTTTCACTTTAGTAATGGAGAAGGATAGGTGCGTGCAAAAGGGCAAGGTTTACAATTGGGGGAAGGGTAAATACGATGTTGTCAGACAAGAATTGAAGTGCATAAGTTGGGAACATAGGCTGGCAGGGAAGGACACAAGTGAACTGTGGAACGTGTTCAAGGAACAGGTACTACGTGTCCTTGATATGTATGTCCCTGCCAGGCAGGGAAGAGATGGTCGAGTGAGGGGACCATGGTTGACAAGAGAGGTTGAATGTCTTGTTAAGAGGAAATGGGAGACTTATGTAAGGCTGAGGAAACAAGGTTCAGACAGGGCATTGGAGGGATACAAGATAGCCAGGAGGGAACTGAAGAAAGGGATTAGGAGAGCTAAGAGAGGGCATGAACAATCTTTGGCGGGTAGAATCAAGGAAAAACCCAAGGTCTTTTACACATATGTGAGAAATATGAGAATGACTAGAGCGAGGGTAGGTCCGGTCAAGGACAGTAGCGGGAGATTGTGTATTGTGTCAGAAGAGATAGGAGAGGTCTTGAACGAGTACTTTTCTTCTGTATTTACAAATGAGAGGGACGATATTGTTGGAGAGGACAGTGTGAAACAGATTGGTAAGCTCTAGGAAATACTTGATAGGAAGGAAGATGTGTTGGGCATTTTGAAAAACTTGAGGATAGACAAGTCCCCCCGGCCTGGCGGGATATATCTAAGGATTCTATGGGAAGCAAGAGATGAAATTGCAGTGCCGTTGGCAATGATCTTTTCGTCCTCACTGTCAACAGGGGATTGGACGGTGGCGAATGTCGTGCCCCTGTTCAAAAAAGGGATTCGGGATAACCCTGGGAATTACAGGCCAGTTAGTCTTACTTCGGTGGTAGGCAAAGTAATGGAAAGGGTCCTGAATGATAGGATTTCTGAGCATCTGGGAAGACACTGCTTGATTAGGGATAGTCAGCAAGGATTTGTGAGGGGTAGGTCTTGCCTTACAAGTCTCATTGAATTCTTTGAGGAGGTGACCAAGCATGTGGATGAAGGTAAAGCAGTGGATGTAGTGTACATGTATTTTAGTAAGGCATTTGATAAGGTTCCCCATGGTAGGCTTCTGCAGAAAGTAAGGAGGCATGGGATAGTGGGACATTTGGCCAGTTGGATAACGAACTGGCTAACCGATAGAAGTCATAGAGTGGTGGTGTATGGCAAATATTCAGCATGGATCCTAGTTACCAGTGGCGTACCGCAGGGATCAGTTCTGGGTCCTCTGCTGTTTGTGATTTTCATTAATGACTTGGATGAGGGAGTTGAAGGGTGGGTCAGTAAATTTGCAGACGATACGAAGATTGGTGGAGTTGCGGATAGTAAGGAGGTCTGTTGTCGGCTGCAAAGAGACATAAAGAGGATACAGAGCTGGTCTGAGAAGTGGCAGGTGGAGTTTAACCCTGATAAGTGTGAGGTTGTCCATTTTGGAAGGACAAATATGAATGCGGAATACAGGGTTAACGGTAGAGTTCTTGGCAATGTGGAGGAGCAGAGAGATCTTGGGGTCTATGTTCATACATCTTTGAAAGTTGCCACTCATGGGATAGAGCTGTGAAGAAGGCCTATGGTGTGCTCGCGTTCATTAACAGAGGGATTGAATTTAACAGCCGTGAGGTGATGATGCAGCTGTACAAAACTTTGGTAAGGCCACATTTGGAGTACTGTGCACAGCTCTGTCGCCTCATTTTAGGAAGGATGTGGAAGCTTTGGAAAAGGTGCAACGGAGATTTACCAGGATGTTGCCTGGAATGGAGAGTAGGTCTTACGAGGAAAGGTTGAGGGTGCTAGGCCTTTTCTCATTAGAACGGAGAAGGATGAGGGGCGACTTGATAGAGGTCGATAAGATGATCAGGGGAAGAGAGAGAGTAGACAGTGTGATACTTTTTCTTCGGGTGCAACAAAGCATTACAAGGGATCTTAAATTTAAGGTGAAAGGTGGAAGATATAGGAGGGATATCAGAGCTAGGTTCTTTACCCAGAGAGTAGTGGGGGTATGGAATGCACTGCCTGTGGAAGTAGTTGAGTCGGATACATTAGGGACCTTCAAGCAGCTGTTGGATAGGTACATGGATTACGGTAAAATGATATAGAGTAGATTTAATTGTTCTTCAGTGCAGCACGGTAGAATTGTGGATAGCACAATTGCTTCACAGCTCCGATTCCGACTTGGATCACTGTCTGTGCGGAGTCTGCACATCCTCCCTGTGTCTGCGTGGGTTTCCTCCGGGTGCTCCGGTTTCCTCCCACAGTCCAAAGATGTGCAGGTTGGGTGGATTGGCCATGATAAATTTCCCTTAGTGTCCAAAATTGCCCTTGGTGTTGGGTGGATGTGTTGAGTTTAGGTAGGGTGCTCTTTCCAAGAGCTGGTGCAGACTCAAAGGGCCGAATGGTCTCCTTCTGCCCTGTAAATTCAATGATAATCTATGATTAATCTAGGACAAAGGTTCGGCACAACATCGTGTGCCGAAGGGCCTGTTCTGTGCTGCATTTTCTATGTTCTATATGTTCTAAGTTTAAAAATTGTGCTGTAAGAGTTAAAGTCCAGCTGCCAGCAATATAACACAGACACAGAGCGATCTGGCTCTTGGTCAAAAGCTATTAAATTCAACAACTGATGAGCGCGTATCTGAGGCAGTTCCATAAACATGCCTTTGTTAGTACAATGAATTATTGCCCCTCATTTGCAGAGGGTCTGCCTGCCAAGCAGAGGGAGGGGCGTAGTTTTTGAAATAATCATATTATCGACCAAGGGGATATCGTCAATTTCTCGGTTAGTCGGGCGTGATAATGGCTCAGTCATGGGAATGCCGGCTACTCCCAAAGTGACAATAGAGGACTCACCGGGGGTTAATTCCACGGAGGGGGGCACAGCCGTCATAGTAGCGCCGGTATCTACCAGAAGGTCCACATAATGATCTCCTATTTTAACCGTTGTCATGGGTTCGTCTCTTACTGAGTTGGACAGTCTGATCATAACCGCCTGTATCACCTTTTCTCCGTGGCACCCCTATTGGTTTTGGTTAGGGTTCGGGTCAGTGTACGTAAATGGAGGTAAGGGAGGGGGCATGTCTCCGAGTGGGGCGCATCCTTCCTGGAGATTAAAGTTACAATCACGAGCCCAATGTCCCTTTGCCCCACATCGCCTACATTGATCCTGGGATCTGTATCTTCCTTGCCACTGCCCTCTGCCTCTACCCCTACCTCTCTGCCCCCTGCTGGCCTGCTGACCACGACCGTGCCCACACTTTCCTTGGTAGAATTGCCCTGTGATTCTAGGCTTTTGATCTTGGGGGGCCATGAACAGTCCTTCCCGGTCCATGTTCACCAAGAAGGTAACCACTGTCGTCCTTGGCTGTGTTTGCCAGGTGAGATTAATCAATTTATAACTTTGTGCATGCTCTGGTAGCATGCAATTCAATAATGTCTGCGCCTTCCTGGGGGTTAAATACTCCTTGGCCCCTTGCATGATAACTTATTTCCCTCTATTTGCTAACCAGTGTTCGAGGGACTCATTTCCTTCATTCAAATGATTATCATTATTGGGAACCCAGGGGCAGCACGGTAGCATTGTGGATAGCACAATTCCTTCACATCTCCAGGGTCCCAGGTTCGATTCCGGCTTGGGTCACTGTCTGTGCAGAGTCTGCACATCCTCCCCGTGTGAGCGTGCGTTTCCTCCGGGTGCTCCGGTTTCCTCCCACAGTCCAAAGATGTGCCGGTTAGGTGGATTGGCCATGCTAAATTGCCCTTAGTGTCCAAAATTGCCCTTAGTGTTGGGTGGGGTTACTGGGTTATGGGGATGGGGTGGAGATGTTGACCTTGGGTAAGGTGCTCTTTCCAAGAGCTGGTGCAGACTCGATGGGCCGAATAGCCTCCTTCTGCACTGTAAATTCTATGATAATCTCCCATTTATGCCGGGTGGGACTGCAATTCAAAGCTGACAAAGATCCATCATAAGAGTATTTTGGAAGCAGCAAAACATCTCCTCGGAGGGGACTATGAATAGCACACATTTAAGTCAATTTCCAATGATTGATTTTATAGGCATTAGCTATTCTTAGAGACGTATATTTTTTCTTTGTCAATTTAGAAAAGATCAACTGTCTGCTGAAATGGTTAATGTTTCCTGCAGAATCTAAGGGGCGGAGAACTTGGCATGATGCCATTTACGTTTTTTCACGTAATCTACAAACGTATTTATATTCAATTACTTTTATTCGTAAAGGCACTTTCTTTCTTTTAAACTGATCGTAATTTCCAATGTTTCCGTTCATTAGAGAAGTCTCAACAAAAATCACTTAAGTTATAATCTCTGACTCACAAAGACAGACGATAAAAAATACAACCCACTTCATGCTTTGACTAAAATTAATTGGTTAAACAAAACACACAGATTCTAACAGCTCACAAATATCACAGTTAACCGTTCGCCTTATCTCGCGGCTAGAGAAAATCTGAATTCCATTTCTCTCCAGGAACTTATCTGTTACGCTTTTACCTTAATCTTCTATTTACTTTTACTCCACTGTTTTTTTTTCCGAAAGGGGGTCAGGTTCATTAGATTCCTGTGCGGGACAGATAGGTTTTCCTACTTCATTCTGTTGCTTTACGATTGTTTCTTTCCATTTTCTTACTTATTTTGACTCCCTTATCTGTCCTCTTTAAGGAGTTCACCTTCTTTCTCGCTCCGGATATCTTTATCTTTACCGAGGCTTCAGGACGACCTGTGAGGGAGCGGCGAGTTTAGTGCTCATCGTTCCTTCTGCAAAATACTTTAGAACATATGTATAACAATAAAAACAACCGCGGAAATCGGAAATCATTTACAAATACTACAGGGAGCGCACACCGGTGATTATCCTTTCACGAACCTCGAAGTCTTTTTTTATTTTTTTTATTTTAGGCTGTAAGGCACCTTTTTCTTCCCATGCAGCTATCATTAATTTATTAATTAAGATAACTCTCCTCGCATGAGTCACTAGCCAGTAATTAAGGCTGCCGAGCCGCAGACCCCTCTTTCAGCTGGGGTCGCGCTATGGCTCTCTCCCTTTCAGCTGAGCGTCCTGTTTAGAGATCTGTTTCGGGGTTCGCTTTCCGTTAAATTAGGGGAACTGCACGACTACGCCAATTGTTGTGGAAAAAACTAGCCAACACTTCGAGGTTTCGCAAAGGTCTTCTATTATAACACGAAGTTCGTGGAGGGAGTTAGAGTGACCACCGTCCTTCTAATTGTCCCTACTTTACAAGAGTATAGCAGTACTTTATATGGTTTAATAAGCAATATGTAGAAAAAACGAGGCATTCCTTTGATAAGCAGTTGCAGTTGAGGAACAGTAGAGAACCTCCCGAGCGATCTTTCACAGTGTTCAGAAAAGGTTCATACCGACAAAAAAGAAAGACGGTAGAAAGGGGAAAAATCGACCGTGGATATCTAAGGAGGTGAGGGAGAGTATCACATTGAAGGAAAAAACATACAAAGTGGCAAAAATTAGTGGGAGACTGGAGGACTGGGAAGTCTTTCGGGGACAACAGAAAGCCACTTAAAAAGCCATAAAGAAGAGGAAGGTAGACTATGAAAGCAAACTGGCTCAGAACATAAAAGCAGATAGTAAAAGCTTCTACAAATATATAAGACAAACAAGAGTGGCTAAGGTAAATATTGGTCCTTTGAAAGATGAGAAGGGAGATTTAATAATAGGAGACGGGGACATGGCTGAGGAGCTGAACAGGTTTTTTGGGTCAGTCTTCACAGTGAAGGACACAAATAACATGCCAGTGACTGATGGAAATAAAGATATGATAGGCGAGGACCTTGAGATGATTGCAATCACTAAGGAGGCAGTATTGGGCAAGCTAATGGGGCTAAAGGTAGACAAGTCTCCTGGCCCTGATGGGATGCATCCCAGAGTGTTAAAAGAGATGGCTAGGGAAATTGTAAACGCACTAGTGATAATTTATCAAAATTCACTCGACTCTGGGATGGTCCCAGAGGATTGAAATGTAGCAAATGTGACACCACTGTTTAAAAAAGGAGGTCGGCAGAAAGCGGGTAATTATAGGCCGGAAAGGTTAACTTCAGTTGTAGGGAAAATGCTGTAATCTATCATTAAGGAGGAAATAGCGGGGCACCTGGAGGGAAATTGTCCCATTGGGCAGACGCAGCATGGGTTCACAAAGGGCAGGACGTGTCTGACTAATTTGGTAGATTTATTTGAGGACGTTACCAGTGCAGTAGATAACGGGGAGCCAATGGATGTGGTATATCTGGATTTCCAGAAAGCTTTTGATCGGTGCCACACAAAAGGTTGCTGCATAAACTAAAGATACATGGCATTGAGGGTAAAGTGGTAGCATGGGTAGAGGATTGGTTAACTAACATAAAGCAGAGAGCGGGGATAAATGGGTGTTTCTCTGGTTGGCAACCTGTAACTAGTGGGGTCCCTCAAGGATCAGTGTTGGCCCGCAGTTGTTCACAACTTACAGAGACGATTTGGAGTTGGGGACCAAGTGCAATCTGTCAAAGTTTGCAGACGACACTAAGATGAGTGGTAAAGCAAAACGTGAAGAGGATACCGGAAGTCTGCAGAAGGATTTGGATAGGCTAGGTGAATGGGCTAGGGTCTGGCACATGGAATTCAATGTTGCCAAGTGTGAGGCTATCCATTTTGGGAGGTATAACTGCAGAATGGATTATTATTTAAACGGTAAGATGTTAAAACATGCTGCTGTGCAGAGGGACCTGGGTGTGCTGGTGCACGAGTTGCAACAAGTTGGTGTGCAGGTGCAGCAGGTGATTAAGAAGGCTAATCGAGTTTTGTCTTCATTGCTAGAGGGATGGAGTTCAAGACTAGTGAGGTTATGCTGCAATTGTATAGGGTGTTGGTGAGGCCGCATCTTGAGTATTGTGTTCAGTTTTGGTCTCCTTACCTGAAAAAGGACATATTGGCACTGGAGAGAGTGCAGAGGAGATTCACTCGGTTGATCCCAGAGTTGAGTGGATTAGATTATGACGAGAGGTTGAGTAGACTGGGACTGTACTCATTGGAGTTTAGAAGGATGGGGGGGGGGGATATTATTGAGACATATAAAATTATGAAGGGAATAGATAGGATAGATGCGGGCAGGTTGTTTCCACTGGTCGGGGAAAGCAGAACTAGGGGGCATAGCCTCAAAATAAGGGGAGGCAGATTTAGGACGGAGTGTAGGGGGAACTTCTTCACCCAAAAGGTTGTGAATCTCTGAAATTCCTTGCCCAGTCAAGCAGTTGAGGTTCCTTCTTTAAACGTTTTTAAGAAAAAGATAGATGCCTTTCTAAAGAATAAAGGGATTCGGGGATATGGTGTACGGGCCGGAGAGTGGAGCTGAGTCCACAAAGAGCAGCCATGATCTCATTAAAGGCGGAGCTGGCTCGAGGGGCCAGATGGCCTACTCCTGTTCCTAGTTCTTATGTAAGCCCAGACAAAGAAAAGCGAGCAGAGTTAAATAACAGGCCTTGAATTCTCAGCCTAAGAACAATAATAATTGTCTACTCTCAGCAAAATGTGCAGCTGTGCACTTGTTTACATCGTCTGACCTTCTGCCTATTACATGCAGAGCTTCTTGACCGAAACAAAGCTAATATATCCATCATGCTTTGCCAAATGCCTATTGCCATGAAATATAGTCAAACAGCCAGTTAAGAAGGAATACAGGGTATTAAGGCAATTAATCCGCCAACTAAAGCTACTTCTGCACCCTGACTAATCTCCCTCCCTGTGAACAGCCCCTACCCTGACTTATCCCCCCTCCCTGTGAATAGCCAATGCGCTGAAAAATCCCCCCTCCTTTGAACAGCCCCTAACCTGACTAATCCCCCCTCCCTGTGAACAGTCCCTAACGTGACTAATCTCCCCTCCCTGTGAACAGCCCCTACCCTGACTAATCCCCCCTCTCTGTGAACTGCCCCTACACTGACTAATCTCCGCTCTCTGTGAACTGCCCCTACACTGACCAATCTCCGCTCTCTGTAAACAGCCACTGCACTGACCAATAGCACTTCCTTGTATAGAGTCCCTACCCTGACTAATCCCGCCTCCCTGTTAACAGCCCCTACCCAGACTAATCACCCCTCCCAGTGAACAGCCCCTACCTACCCTGACTAATTCCCCCTCCCTGTGAACAGCACCTACCCTGACTTATCACCGCTCTCTGTGAACAGCCCCTACCCTGACTAATCCCCCCTCCCTGTGAATATCCCTACCCTGGCTAATTCCCTTCCCTTTTCACAGCCCCTACCCTGAATGATCTCCCCTCTCTATGAACAGCCCCGAAACTGACTAATCCCCCCTGTGAACAGCCCCTACACTGACTAATTTCCCCCTCCGTGTGAAAAACCCATACCCTGCCTAATCCCCCTCCCCGTGAACAGCCCATACCCTGACTTATACCCCCTCCCTGTGAATAGCCCCTACCCTGACTAATCCCCCCGCCCTCTGTACAGCCCCTAACCTGACTAATCTCCCCTCCCTATGAAAAGCCCCTACCCTGATTAATCCCCCCTCCCTGAGAACAGCCCAGACCCTGACTAATCCCCCATCCCTCTGAACTGCCCCTACACTGACTAACCTCCGCTCTCTGTGATCAGCCCCTACACTGAACAATCCCCTTCCCTGTGAACAGCCCCACCCTGACGAAGTCCCGTCCCTGTGAATAGCCGCTAACCCTGACTAATCCCCCCCCCCCCTGTGAACAGCCCCAAACCTGACTAAACCCCCCTCCCTGTGAAAAGCCCATACCCTGACTAATCCCCCTCCCAGTGAACAGCCCCGACCCTGACTAATCCCCCTCCCTGTGAACAGCCCATATCCTGACTAATACCTCCTCCCTGTGAACAGCCCCTACCCTGACCAATCCCCCTTCCCTGTGTACAACCCCTACCCTGACTAATTTCTCCTCCCTATGAAGAGCCCCTACCCTGATTAATCCCCCCTCCCTGAGAACAGCCCATACCCTGACTAATCCCCCCTCCCTGTGAACTGCCCCTACACTGACTAATCTCCACTCTCTGTGAACAGCCCCTACACTGACCAATCCCCTTCCCTGTGAACAGCCCCTACCCTGACGAAATCCCGCTCCCTGTGAACAACCGCTACCCTGACTAATCCCCCCTCCCTGTGAATAGCCCAAGAGTGAGTTTGGGAATTTGAATCTAGATGGAATTCGAAGCTGGGTGGGGAGGAAGTGCTTTTTATCCCTGGTAAGTGACTGGTAAGTAGTGTTTTTGTTTTCTTTTTCTTTTCATTGGTATATTGATTTATTTTTTTCTTCGTTGTTTATCTACGTATTTATTTTTATTTTTTTGGGGAAATTGTAATTGTTGAAGTTAACCGAAGGTTGAAGACATGGCAGGAGATCTCAGACCCGTGTCATGCTCCTCCTGTGCGATGTGGGAGCTCAAGGACACGTCCACTGTCCCTGGCTCCTTCACGTGCAAGAAGTGCGTCCAGTTGCAGCTCCTGTTAGACGGCTTGAGGGCTCTGGAGCTGCGGATGGACTCACTTTGGAGCATCCGCGATGCTGAGGACGTCGTGGATAGCACGTTTAGCGAGTTAGTCACATCGCAGGTGACAGGTACTGAGGGAGATAGAAAATGGGTGACCAAAGGACAGAGCAACAGTAGGAAGGCAGTGCAAGTACCCTCTGCGGTCATCTCCCTGCAAAACATACACACTGCTTTGGATACTGTTGAGGGAGATGGCTCGCCAGGGGAAGGCAGCAGCAGCTAGGTTCATGGCACCGTGGCTGGCTCTGCTGCACAGCTGGGCAGGAAGAAGAATGGCAGGGCAACAGTGATAGGGGACTCAATTGTAAGGGGAATAGACAGGCGGTTCTGCGGACGCAATTTAGACTCCAGGATGGTCAATTGCGCAGGTCAAGGAGACACAGCCTGAGTGAGTGAGACACAGACAGAGTGAGAATTTGGTAATTTGGTGCAGTGAGGTAACCAGGAAAGGTAAGTTGTGAATCTAAATTTGCTGTTTTTCAGTTAAAAGTGCAGTGTAGATTCGTGTCTGATTGGCTGAAGCTGCCCCTACCCTAATTGCTGAGAGGCAGTTATCTGGCAGTCACCTGAGGCCTGTTAAGGGGCACAAAGGTACACATTGTATTCTTCTCTTTGAAGTTATAGTGTGAGTCATCCTAAAGTCTGTGTTAAAGATAGACAGAAAGCGCACTTAGTAAGCATTGCGCAGGTCAAGGAGACACAGCCTGAGTGAGTGAGACAGAGACAGAGTGAAAATTTGGTAATTTGGTGCAGGGAGGAAATTCGGTGAAGAGTGGGAGCAGGTGAATTTTCCCTACTGTTTTGTTCTCTCTCTTTCTTCGGGCCTAATTTCGGGAGCCGTTCGGAGGAGGAGCAGTCTCTGTGAGTATAAAAATCGAACGGTAACTTCCTGTTTTCCAGTTTTTTTTCTCCAAAAATGACGTCAGAGGGAAGCTGTGATCTGATTGGTTGATAGCAAATCTGCCCCAAATTTAAAAAAAAAACAGCTAAATTCGTAAACTTAAATTAAACTAATTAATTAATTAGTGATGGCTGGTCAGGTGATGTGCTTGAGCTGCTTGATGTGGGAGCTGGCAGATCCCATTGCGAGCTGCAGCGACCACACCTGCAGTAAGTGTTGGCTGCTCGAAGAGCTCCGGCTCAGAGTTGATGAGCTGGAGTCTGAGCTTCAAACACTGAGGCACATCCGGGAGGGTGAGACTTACCTGGACACTGTGTTTCAGGAGGCAGTCACACCTGTCAGAGTAAGTAGTTTAAATCCTGCCAGTGGCCAGGGACAGCAGGGTGTGACTGCAAGTCAGGCAGGTAAAGGGAACCAGCAGTCAGGAACTCAGGAGCCTCAGCCCTTGACTCTGTCCAACGGGTATGAGTCACTTGCTCCCTGTGTGGATGGCGAACAGGGTTGCAGGAAGGATGAGTCAGCTGGCGAAGGCACCATGGTTCAGCAGGTCATTCAAGGGGAGGGAGTAAATAGGCAAGTTGTCGTTGTAGGGGATTCTATTATCAGGGGGATAGATAGTATCCTTTGTGAGCAGGATAAAGAGTCCCGCATGGTATGTTGCCTGCCCTGTGCTAGGGTGCGGGACACCTCTGGCCGGCTTGAAAGAATGCTGGAGAGGGAGGGGGAGGATTCAGTTGTTGTGGTCCATGTCGGTACCAACAACATAGGCAAGTCTAGGAAAGAGGACCTGTTTAGAGATTAAAAAGAGCTAGGATTCAAATTAAAAAACAGGTCCTCAAGGGTCATAATCTCCGGATTACTGCCCGAGCCACGTGCAAATTGTCATAGGGAGGCAAGAATAAGGGAAGTTAACACGTGGCTGAAAGAGTGGCGTGGGAATGAGGGGTTCCTTTTCATGGGACACTGGCATCAATTTTGGGACAGGGGGCCCTATACCGTTGGGATGGTCTCCACCTGAACCGAGCTGGGACCAGTGTTCTGGCGAAAAGAGTAAATAGGGTGGTCAATAGGACTTTAAACTAAAGATTGGGGGGGGGGGGGGGGGTTGGGGGGGGGGGGGGCGGGCGGAAGGGAAAGTAAGGGAACGAAGAGGTGAAGTAATCAGCGTGGAGCGTAGCTGTTTATGAATACAAAAAATCACGAACAGACAAAACTCAAGAGTGGTTACGATTGTCCTCATCCCACAAAATATGACACAGTGTATGGAAAGGTTCAGTAAACCAAGGTCCAGCACATTAAGAAAACAAAAAGGGACGGCCAATAGAGAATGAAATGTGCTATATTTAAATGCGCGCAGTGTACGAAACAAGGTAGATGAGCCAGATTGTGACTGGCAGGTATGATGTGGTAGGCATCACAGACACATGGTTGCAGGGGCTTTAGGGCTTTCATTTAAACATCCAGGAATTCACAACCTATCGAAAAGACAGAGAGGTGGGCAGAGGGGGAGGGGTTGCCTTGACGAAAATCGACTGGGAGCGGAGCCTCGTGGGAAAGACAGTAGAGCAGAAATGGCAGGGGTTTCTGGGAGTAATTGAGGACACAGTACAGAGGTTCATCCCAAAGAAAATAATGGTTATCAGAGGGGGGGGGGGGGGAATTAGGCAGCCATGGCTGACAAAGAAAGTTAGGAAATGCATCAAAGCAAAAGAGAAAGCCTATAATGTGACAAAGAGTAGTGGGAAGTCAGAAGATTGGGAAGGCTACAAAAACAAACAGAGGATAACAAAGAGAGAGATAAGGAAAGAGAGGATCAAATTTGAAGGTAGGCTAGCCAGTAACATTAGGGATGATAGTAAAAGTTTGTTCAAATACATTAAAAACAAACGGGAGGCAAAAGTTGTTATTGGGCCGCTCCAAAATGACGCTGGTAATTTTGTGATGGGAGACAAGGAAATAGCTGAGGAACTGAATAAGTACTTTGCGTCAGTCTTCTCAGTAGAAGACATGAGTAATATCCCAACAATTCCGGAGAGTCAGGTGGCAGAGTTGAATACGGTAGCCATCACACAGGAGAAAGTGCTAGAGAAACTAAGAGGTCTCAAAATTGATCAATCTCCGTGCCCAGATGGGCTACATCCTAGAGTTCTAAAGGAGATAGCTGAAGAAATAGTGGAGGCGTTAGTTATGATCTTTCAAAAGTCACTGGAGTCAGGGGAAGTCCCAGAGGATTGGAAAATCGCTGTTGTAACCCCCCTGTTCAAGAAGGGAACAAGGAAAAAGATGGAAAATTATAGGCCAATTAGCCTAACCTCGGTTGTTGGCAAGATTCTAGAATCCATTGTTAAGGATGAGATTTCTAAATTCTTGGAAGTGTAGGGTCGGATTAGGACAAGTCAGCATGGATTTAGTAAGGGAAGGTCGTGCCTGACAAACCTGTTAGAGTTCTTTGAAGAGATAACAAATAGGTTAGACCAAGGAGAGCCAATGGATGTTATCTATCTTGACTTCCAAAAGGCCTTTGATAAGGTGCCTCACGGGAGACTGCTGAGTAAAATAAGGGCCCATGGTATTCGAGGCAAGGTACTAACATGGATTGACGATTGGCTGCCAGGCAGAAGGCAGAGAGTTGGGATAAAAGGTTCTTTTTTGGAATGACAACCGGTGACGAGTGGTGTCCCGCAGGGTTCAGTGCTGGGGCCACAGCTGTTCTCTTTATATATTAACGATCTAGATGACTGGACGGAGGGCATTGTGGCTAAGTTTGCCGGTGATACAAAGATAGGTGGAGGGGTAGGTAGTATGGAGGAGGTGGGGAGGCTGCAGAAAGATTGAGACAGTTTAGGAGAGTGGTCCAAGAAATTGCTGCTGAAATTCAACGTCTGTTCTCCCGCCAGTCGATTTCGGCGGGAGAACAGCTGGTGAGTCAGTTTCAGCGGGAGCAGTGCGAAAGTGGCTGCTGGGAGGTAAGTCTGTCCTTTAAAAGCACTTGTCTTTGCAGGGGCAGACCAGTCGATTTCGGCGGGAGAACAGCTGGTGAGTCAGCTTCAGCGGGAGCAGTGCGGAAGTGGCTGCTGGGAGGTAAGTCTGTCCTTTAAAAGCAGTTGTCTTTGCAGGGACAGGCCTGTCGATTTCGGCGGGAGTGGAGCTGGCTGGTTAGTCAAATTCAGCAGGAGCTGAGAATTCTTTTTTTTTAAATTAGTGTTTTAGGCGGGAAAAGGAAGTCGACCCACGGACGTCTGGGAAGACCCTCACCAATAGATTCTGGTGGAGAGGAAACCCGAGACACTACACGTGTAGTGTCTCCCACCCGCCCTCCTCCTCTAACCTAATAATAAAACCCATTGGTCTGAGGTAAGTACCATATTTTATTATATTATAATTATTTTTTATAAAAAATTTAATTTAGTTGTTCGCCAGATCTTGGTAGAAAGTTAGAGGAATGGCAGGGAAGGGAGTGCAATGTTCCTCCTGCAGGATGTTTGAGGTGAGGGATGCAGTTAGTGTCCCTCCTGATTTTACCTGCAGGAAGTGCTGCCATCCCCAGCTCCTCCAAGACCGAGTCAGGGAACTGGAGATGGAGTTGGAGGAACTTCGGATCATTCGGGAGGCAGAAGGGGTCATAGATAGCAACTTCAGGGAATTAGTTACACCAAAGATTGGAGATAGGTGGGTAACTGTAAGAGGGACTGGGAAAAAGCAATCAGTGCAGGGATCCCCTGCGGCCGTTCCCCTGAGAAACACGTATACCGCTTTGGATACTTGTGGGGGGGGGGACGACATACCAGGGGTAAGCCATGGGGTACGGGCCACTGGCACGGAGTCTGTCCCTGTTGCTCAGAAGGGAAGGGGGGAGAGGAGCCGAGCATTAGTAATTGGGGACTCTATAGTCAGGGGCACATATAGGAGATTTTGTGGGAGCGTGAGAGACTCACGTTTGGTATGTTGCCTCCCAGGTGCAAGGGTACGTGATGTCTCGGATCGTGGTTTCCGGGTCCTTGGGGGGGGGGGGGGGGGAAGGGGGAGCACCCCAAGTCGTGGTCCACATTGGCACTAACGACATAGGTAGGAAAGGGGACAAGGATGTCAGGCAGGCTTTCAGGGAGCTAGGATGGAAGCTCAGAACTAGAACAAACAGAGTTGTTATCTCTGGGTTGTTGCCCGTGCCACGTGATAGTGAGATGAGGAATAGGGAGAGAGAGCATTTAAACACGTGGCTACAGGGATGGTGCAGGCGGGAGGGATTCAGATTTCTGGATAACTGGGGCTCTTTCTGGGGAAGCTGGGACCTCTACAGACAGGATGGTGTATATCTGAACCTGAGGGGCACAAATGTCCTGGGGGGAGATTTGTTAGTTCTCTTTGGGAGGGTTTAAACTAATGCAGCAGGGGCATGGGAACCTGGATTGTAGTTTTAGGGTAAGGGAGAATGAGAGTATAGAGGTCAGGAGCACAGATTTGACGTCGCAGGATTGGGACTTCGATGTTGTGGCCATTTCGGAGACATGGATAGAGCAGGGACAGGAATGGATGTTGCAGGTTCCGGGGTTTAGGTGTTTTAGTAAGCTCAGAGAAGGAGGTAAAAGAGGGGGAGGTGTGGCGCTGCTAGTCAAGAGCAGTATTACGGTGGCGGAGAGGATGCTAGATGGGGACTCTTCTTCCGAGGTAGTATGGGCTGAAGTTAGAAACAGGAAAGGAGAGGTCACCCTGTTGGGAGTTTTTTATAGGCCTCCTAATAGTTCTAGGGATGTAGAGGAAAGGATGGCGAAGATGATTCTGGATAAGAGCGAAAGTAACAGGGTAGTTATTATGGGACGCTTTAACTTTCCAAATATTGACTGGAAAAGATATAGTTCGAGTACAATAGATGGGTCGTTTTTTGTACAGTATGTGCAGGAGAGTTTCCTGAAACAATATGTTGACAGGCCAACAAGAGGCGAGGCCACGTTGGATTTGGTTTTGGGTAATGAACCAGGCCAGGTGTTGGATTTGGAGATAGGAGAGCACTTTGGGGACAGTGACAACTATTCGGTGACGTTTACGTTAATGATAGAAAGGGATAAGAATACACCGCAGGGCAAGAGGTATAGCTGGGGGAAGGGCAATTATGATGCCATTAGACGTGACTTGGGGGGGATAAGGTGGAGAAGTAGGCTTCAAGTGTTGGGCACACTGGATAAGTGGGGCTTGTTCAAGGATCAGCTACTGCGTGTTCTTGATAAGTATGTACCGGTCAGGCAGCGAGGAAGGTGTCGAGCGAGGGAACCGTGGTTTACCAAGGAAGTGGAATCTCTTGTTAAGAGGAAGAAGGAGGCCTATGTGAAGATGAGGTGTGAAGTTTCAGTTGGGGCGATGGATAGTTACAAGGTAGCGAGGAAGGATCTAAAGAGAGAGCTAAGACGAGCAAGGAGGGGACATGAGAAGTATTTGGCAGGAAGGATCAAGGAAAACCCAAACGCTTTCTACAGGTATGTCAGGAATAAGCGAATGACTAGGGAAAGAGTAGGACCAGTCAAGGACAGGGATGTGAAATTGTGTGTGGAGTCTGAAGAGATAGGCGAGATACTAAATGAATATTTTTCGTCAGTATTCACTCAGGAAAAAGATAATGTTGTGGAGGACAATGCTGAGCCCCAGGCTAATAGAATAGATGGCATTGAGGTACGTAGGGAAGAGGTGTTGGCAATTCTGGACAGGCTTAAAATAGATAAGGCCCCGGGACCTGATGGGATTTATCCTAGGATTCTCTGGGAGGCCAGGGAAGAGATTGCTGGACCTTTGGCTTTGATTTTTATGTCATCATTGGCTACAGGAACAGTGCCAGAGGACTGAAGGACAGCAAATGTGGTCCCTTTGTTCAAAAAGGGGAGCAGAGACAACCCCGGCAACGAGAGACCGGTGAGCCTCACGTCTGTAGTGTGTAAAGTCTTGGAGGGGATTATAAGAGACAAGATTTATAATCATCTAGATCTCAAGAATATGATCAGGGATAGTCAGCATGGCTTTGTGAAGGGTAGGTCATGCCTCACAAACCTCATTGAGTTCTTTGAGAAGGTGACTGAACAGGTAGATGAGGGTAGAGCAGTTGCTGTGGTGTATATGGATTTCAGCAAAGCGTTTGATAAGGTTCCCCACGGTAGGCTATTGCAGAAAATACGGAGGCTGGGGATTGAGGGTGATTTAGAGATGTGGATCAGAAATTGGCTAGCTGAAAGAAGACAGAGGGTGGTGGTTGATGGGAAATGTTCAGAATGGAGTACAGTCACAAGTGGAGTACCACAAGGATCTGTTCTGCGGCCGTTGCTGTTTGTCATTTTTATCAATGACCTAGAGGAAGGCGCAGAAGGGTGGGTGAGTAGATTTGCAGACGATACTAAAGTCGGTGATGTTGTCGACAGTGTGGAAGGATGTAGCAGGTTACAGAGGGATATAGATAAGCTGCAGAGCTGGGCTGAGAGGTGGCAAATGGATTTTAATGTAGAGAAGTGTGAGGTGATTCACTTTGGAAGGAATAACAGGAATGCGGAATATTTGGATAATGGTAAAGTTCTTGAAATTGTGGATGAGCAGAGGGATCTAGGTGTCCATGTACATAGATCCCTGCAAGTTGCCACCCAGGTTGATAGGGTTGTGAAGAAGGCCTATGGAGTGTTGGCCTTTATTGGTAGAGGGATTGAGTTCCGGAGTCGGGTGGTCATGTTGCAGCTGTACAGATCTCTGGTACGGCCGCATTTGGAGTATTGCGTACAGTTCTGGTCACCGCATTATAGGAAGGACGTGGAGGCTTTGGAGCGGGTGCAGAGGAGATTTACTAGGATGTTGCCTGGTATGGAGGGAAAATCTTATGAGGAAAGGCTGATGGACTTGAGGTTGTTTTCATTGGAGAGAAGAAGGTTAAGAGGAGACTTAATAGAGGCATACAAAATGATCAGGGGGTTGGATTGGGTGGACATTGAGAGCCTTCTCCCGCGGATGGAAATGGTTGGCACGAGGGGACATAACATTAAACTGAGGGGTAATAGATATAGGACAGAGGTCAGAGGTAGGTTCTTTACGCAAAGAGTAGTGAGGCCGTGGAATGCCCTACCTGCTACAGTAGTGAACTCGTCAACATTGAGGGCATTTAAAAGTGTATTGGATAAACATATGGATGATAATGGCATAGTGTAGGTTAGATGGCTTTTGTTTCGGTGCAACATCGTGGGCCGAAGGGCCTGTACTGCGCTGTATTGTTCTCTGTTTTATGTTCTATGTGGGCAAGTGCGAGGTCTTGCACTTTGGAAAAAAGAATAGAGGCGTGTACTATTTTCTAACCGGTGACAAAATTCATAATGCTGAAGTGCAAAGGGACTTGGGAGTCCTAGTCCAGGATTCTCTAAATGTAAACTTGCAGGTTGAGTCCGTAATTCAGAAAGCAAATGCAATGTTGTCATTCATCTCAATAGGCTTGGAATATAAAAGCAGGGATGTACTTCTGAAGCTTTATACAGCATTAGTTAGGCCCCATTTAGAATACTGTGAGCAATTTTGGGCCCCACACCTCAGGAAGTACATACTGGCACTGGAGCGGGTCCAGCGGAGATTCACACGGATGATCCCAGGAATGGTAGGCCTAACATACGATTAACGTCTGAGGATCCTGGGATTATATTCATTGGAGTTTAGGAGGTTGAGGGGAGATCTAATAGAAACTAACAAGATAATGAATGGCTTAGATAGGATGGATGTAGGGAAGTTTTTCCATTAGCAGGGGAGACTAGGACCCGTGGGCACAGCCTTAGTATAAAAGGGAGTCACTTTAGAACAGAGATGAGGAGAAATTTCTTCAGCTAGAGAGGGGTGGGTCTGTGGAATTCATTGCCACAGAGGGCGGTGGAGGCCGGGACGTTGAGTGCCTTGAAGACAGAAGTTGATAAATTCTTGATTTCTCGAGGAATTAAGGGCTATGGAGAGAGAGCGGGTAAATGAAGTTGAAATCAGCCATGATTGAATGGTGGAGTTGACTCGATGGGCCGAATGGCCTTATTTACGCTCCTATGTCTTATGGTCTTATGGAACTTAAGCAGTCAGCAGGGCTAGAAGGGATCACGAAAAGTCTTAGGCAAATAGGATTAAGGAAAATCCCAAGGCTTTATACACGTACATAAAAAGCAAGAGAGTAGCCAGGGAAAGTGTTGGCCCACTGAAAGATAGGCAAGGGAATCTATGTGTGGAGCCTGCGGAAATGGGCGAGGGACTAAATGAATACTTTGCATCAGTATTCAACAAAGAGAAGGGGTTGGTGGATGTTGAGTCGGGAGAAGGGTGTGTAGACAGCCTGGGTTATTTTGAGATCCAAAAAGACGAGGTGTTGGGCGTCTTGAAAATATTAGTGTAGATCAGTCCCCAGGGCCAGATGGGATCTACCCCAGAGTACTGAAGGAGGCTAGAGAGTAAATTGTGGAGGTCTTGACAGAAATCTTTGGACCCTCACTGTCTTCAGGTGATGTCCCGGAGGACTGGAGAAAAGCCAGTGTTCTTCCTTTGTTTCAGAAGGGTAGCAAGGATAATCCAGGGAACTATAGGCCGGTGAGCCTTACCTCAGTGGTAGGCAAATGAATGGAGAGAATTATTCGAGTCAGGATCAACTTCCGTTTGGAAGCAAATGGACGTATTTGTGGGAGACAGCATGGTTTTGTGAAGGGGAGGTCGTTTCTCACCACCTTGATAGAGTTTTTCGAAGTGGTCTCAAAGATGATTTATGGAGGTAGGGCAGTAGATGTTGTCTATATGGACATCAGTAAGGCCTTTGACAAGGTCCCTGGTGGTAGACTAACACAAAAACTGCAGTCACACCGGATCAAGGGTGAGCTGGTAAGGTGGATACACAGAACATAGAACATTACAGCGCAGTACAGGCCCTTCGGCCCTCGATGTTGCGCTGACCTGTGAAACCACTCTAAAGCTCATCTACACTATTCACTTATCGTCCATATGTCTATCCAATGACCATTTGAATGCCCTTCGTGTTGGCGAGTCCACTGCTGTTGCAGGAAGGGCATTCCACGCCCTTACTACTCTCTGAGTAAAGAACCTACCTCTGACATCTGTCTTATATCTATCTCCCCTCAATTTAAAGCAATGTCCCCTCATGCGAGGCATCGCCATTCGAGGAAAAAGGCTCTCACTGTCCACCCTATCCAATCCTTGCTCATCTTGTATGCCTCAATTAAGTCACCTCTTAACCTTCTTCTCTCTAACCAAAACACCCTCAAGTTCCATAGCCTTTCCTCATAAGATCTTCCCTCCATACCAGGCAACATTCTGGTAAATCTCCTCTGCACCCTTTCCAATGTTTCCACATCCTTCCTACAATGCGGCGACAAAGATTGCACGCAATACTCCAAATGCGGCCGCACCAGAGTTTTGTGCAGCTGCAACATGACCTCGTGGCTCCGAAAATCAATCCCTCTGTCAACAAAAGCTTGCACACCGTTCGCCTTCTTAACAACCCTCTCAATCTGTGTGGAAACCTTCAGGGATCTATGTACATGGACACCGATATCTCTCTGCTCATCCACACTGCCAAGAATCTTACCATTAGCCCAGTACACTGTCTTCCTGTTATTCCTTTCAAAATGAATCACCTCACACTTTTCTGCATTAAACTCCAATTGCCACCTCTCAGCCCAGTGCTGCAGCTTATCTATGTCCCTCTGTAACTTGTAACATCCTTCCGCACTGTCCACAACTCCACCGACGTTAGTGTCATCTGCAAATTAACTCACCCATCCTTCTACGCCCTCCTCCAGGTCATTTATAAAAATTACAAGCAGCAGTGGCCCCAAAACATAACCTTGTGGTACACCACTAGGAGCTGGACTCCAGTCTGAACAGTTCCCATCAACCACCACCCTTTGTCTTCTTCCAGCTAGCCAATTTCTGATCCAAACTGCTAAATCACCCTGTATCACATGCCTCCGTATTTTCTGCAGTAGCCTACCGTGGGGAACTTTATCAAACCCTTTACTGAAATCTATGTACACCACATCAACTGCTTTAACCTTATCCACCTGTTTGGTTACCTTCTCAAATAACTCAATGCCGTTTGGGAGTCACGACCTACCCTTCACAAATCCGTATTGACTATCACTAATCAAATTATTGTTGTCCAGATGATTATACATCCAATCTCTTATAAACCTTTCCAAGATTTCGCCCACAACAGAAGTAAGGCTCACTGGTCTATAGTTACCGGGGTTATCTCCCCTCCCCTTCTTGAACAAGGGGACAACATTTGCTATCCTCCAGTCTTCTGGCACTATTCCTGTAGACAAAGATGACTTAAAGATCAAAGCCAAAGTCTCAGCAATCTCCTCCATAGCTTCCTAGAGAACCCTAGGTAAATCCCATCCGGCCCAGGTGACTTATCTATTTTCACACTTTCCAGAATTGCTAACACCTCCTCCTTCTGAACCTCAAGCTCTTCTACTCTAGTAGCCTGAATCTCAGTATTCTCCACGACAAAGTTGTCTTTTTCCTGTGTTCCTGTGTTTCCTGTGATACTGACGAAAAATATTCATTTAGCACCTCTCCTATCTCCTCGGACTCCAAGCACAAATTCCCACTACTGTCCTTGACTGTTCCTACTCTTACCCTAGTCATTCATTTATTTCTGTCATATCTATAGAAAGCTTTAGGGTTATCCTTGATCCTACCTTCCAAAGACTTCTCATGTCCACTCCTGGCTCCTCTTAGCTATCTATTTAGGTCCTTCCTTGCTAACATGTAACTCTCGTGCGCCCTAACTGAACCTCCATGTCGCATATTTACTTCAGGCTCCTTCTTCCTCTTGACAAGTGTTTCGACTGCTTTAGTAAACCACGGTCCCCTTGCTCGACCACTTCCTCCCTCCCTGACAGGTACATACTTATCAAGGACCCGCAGTAGCTGTTCCTTGAGCAAGCTCCACATTTCCATTGTGCCCATCCCCTGCAGTTTTCCTCTCCATCCGATGCATCCTAAGTCATGCCTCATCGCATCATAATTGCCTTTCCCCCAGATATAACTCTTGCCCTGCGGCATATACCTATCCCTTTCCATCACTAAAGTAAACGTAATCGAATTGTGGTCACTATCACGAAAGTGCTCACCTACATAGATTACATAGAACATACAGTGCAGAAGGAGGCCATTCGGCCCATCGAGTCTGCACCGACCCACATTAATCCCTCACTTCCACCTTATCCCCGCAACCCAATAACCCCTCCCAACCCTTATGGACACTACGGGTAATTTAGCATGGCCAATCCACCTAACCTGCACGTCTTTGGACTGTGGGAGGAAACCGGAGCACCCGGAGGAAACCCACGCGGACACGGGGAGAACGTGCAAACTCCGCACAGACAGTGACCCAGCGGGGAATCGAACCTGGGACCCTGGCGCTGTGAAGCCACAGTGCTAATCACTTGTGCTACCTCCAAATCTAACACCTGTCCTGGTTCATTACCCTGTACCAAATCCAATATGGCCTCGCCTCTCGTTGGCCTATCTACATACTGTGTCAGGAAACACTCCTGCACACATTGGACAAATGCAGACCCATCTAAAGTACTCGAACTATTGCGTTTCCAGTCAATATTTGTAAAGTTAAAGTCCCCATTAACAACTACCCTGTTGCTTTCGCTCCTATGCAGAATCATCTTTGCAATCCTTTCCTCTACACCTCTGGAACATTTCGGAGGCCTATAGAAAACCCCTAACAGGGTGACCTCTCCTTTCCTGTTTCTAACCACAGCCCATACTACCTCAGTAGATGAGTTCTCATCAAACGGCCTTTCTGCCACCGTAATACTGTGCTTGATTAACAATGCCACCCCTACCCCTCTTTTACCACCTTCCCTGAGCTTACTGAAATGTCTAAACCCCGGCACCCTCAACAGCCATTCCTGTCCCTGCTCTATCCATGTCTCCGAAATAGCCACAACACCGAAGTCCCAGGTACCTACCCCTGCCGCAAGTTCACCCACCTTATTCCGAAGTGCGCCTTTGAAGTAGACGCACTTTAAACCACCTTCCTGCCTGCCGGTACACTCCTGCAACTTTGAAACCTTACTCATGACGTCACTACCCTCAACCTCCTGTATACTGGAGCTACAATTCAGGCTCCCAAGCCCCTGCTGAACTAGTTTAAACCGTCCCGAAGAGCATTAGCAAATTTCCCCCCGTGGATATTGGTACCCCTCTGGTCCAGGTGGTGACTATCCCGTTTGTAGAGGTCCCACCGACCTCAGAATGAGCCCCAATTATCCAGAAAACTGAAACCCGCCCTCCTGCACCATCCCTATAGCCACGTGTTCAACTCCTCTCTCTCCCTATTCATCGTCCCGTTATCACGTGGCACAGTAACATCCCAGAGATAATAGCTCTGTTTGTACTAGATCGAGGTTTCCACCCTAGCTCCCTGAATTCCTGCCTTACATCCCTATCCCTTTTCCTACCTATGTCGTTCGTACCTATGTGGACCACGACTTGAGGCTGCTCCCCCTCCCCTTAAGGATACCGAAAACACGATCTGAGACATCACGCACCCTGGCACCTGGGAGGCAACACACCAACCGCGAGTCTCTCGTTCCCACAGAATCTCCTATCTATCCCCCTAACTATGAAGTCTCCAATGACTAATGCTCTACTCCTCTCCCCCTTCCCTTCTGAGCAAAAGGGACAGACTCTGTGCCAGAGACCTGATACAGAACTGGCTAGGTCATAGGTGGCAGAGAGTAGCAATGGAAAGGTGCTTTTCTAATTGGAGGGCTGTGACCAGTGGTGTTCCGCAGGGATCAGTGTTGGGACCTTTGCTGTTCGAAGTAGATATAAATCATTTGGAGGAAAATGCAACTGGACAGATTAGTAAGTTTGCAGACGACACAAAGTTTGGTGGAATTGCAGAAAGCATTGAGGACTGTCAGAGGATACAGCAGGATTTAGATCGTTTGGAACTTGAGCGGAGTGTTGGCAGATGGAGTTCAATCCAGACAAATGTGAGGTAATGCATTTTGGAAGACCTAATGCAGGTAGGGAACATACAGTGAATGGTAGAACCCTCAGTTGTATTGAAAGTCAGAGATATCGAGGTGTACAGGTCCACAGCTCACTGAAAGGGGCAATCCAGGTGGAGAAGGTAGTCAAGAAGACATACGGCATGCTTGCCTTCATTGGCCGGAGCATTGAACATAAGAATTGCCAAGTCATGCTGCAGCTGTATAGATCCTTAGTTAGGTCACACTTGGAGTATAGTATTCATTTCTGGTCAGCACACTACCACACGTATGTGGAGGCATTAGAGAGTGATCAGAAGAGATTTACCAGGATGTTGCCTGGCATTGAGGGCATTAGCTATGAGGAGCGGTTGAATAAACTTGGTTTGTTTTCACTGGAACGACGGAGGTTGAGGGGCGACCTGATAGAGGTCTACAGAATTATGCGGGGCATATACAGATTGGATAGTCAGAGACTTTTCCCCAGGGTAGAGGGGTCAATTACGAGGGCGCATAGGATTAAGGTGCGAGGGGCAACGTTTAGAGGAGGTGTACGAGGCAAGCGTTTTACACAGAGGGTAGTGGATGCCTGGAACTCGCTGCCAGTGGATGTGTTGGAAGCAGGGACGATAGTAACATTTAAGGTGCATCTTGACAAATACATGAATAGGATTGGAATAGAGTGATACGGATCCAGGAAGTTTAGAAGATTTTAGTTTGGACGGACAGCATTGTCGGCAAGGGATTCGAGTGACCACGGGCCTGTTCCTGTGCTGTACTTATCTTTGTTCTTTGTTCTGACTAATTCCCCCCCCACCTGTGAACAGTCCCTACCCTGAATAATCACTCACTCCATGTGAACAGTCCCTACCCTGAATAATCTCCCACTCCCTGTGAACAGCCCCGACACTGACTAATTGTGGGCATCACAGAGACGGGAAAGGACAGGCAGATGGACAAAGGGGTTGCATTGTTCGTAAGGAATGAAGTTTAATCGATATGAAGGAGCTATATATGTTCAGAAGGCATGTCATCTCTGTGGGCACAGTTGAGGAATCAAAAAGGTAAAATGAACCTGATGGGAGTTATGTACAGGCATTCCCTCCCCAGCAGGAGTCAGAATGTGGGGCAGAAAATAAATCGGAAGATTGAAAAGGTAATTCAAAAATAGGCAATTTTACAATAACCATGGGGGACTTCAATATGCGGGTGGACTGGGAAAATCAGGTTGGAGTGGATCCCAAGAAAAGGAATTTGCGGAATGTCTGAGAGATAGTTTTATGGAGCAGCTTGTAACAGCCTATTGGAGAACAGGCAATTCTGGATTTGGGGATGTGTAATGAGGCTGTCTTGATTAAGGAACTTAAGGAACACTTAGGAAGCAGTGACCACCATTTGATCAAATTATGTCTGCAGTTTGAGCGGCAGAAGCTGCAATCAAATGTAACGGTTTTACAATTAACTAAGGTAACTACAATGACATGATGGAGGAACTGGCCAGACTTGATTGGAAAAGGAGCCCAGCAAAGAAGACAGTGGAACAGCAATGGCAGAGGTTTTGGGGGTTTATTGGGAGGCAGAACAGAAATTAATCTCAATGCTAAGCGGAGGACAAGGCATCAATGGCTGACGAGGGCTGGCAAGGGCAGCATAAACGCTCAAGAAAATGCATATAAAGTTGCGAGCATTAGTGGGATGCCAGAGGATTGGGAAGACTTTAAAAGCGAGCAGAGGACAACTAAAAAACCAATAAGTGGTGAGAGGATCAAGTATGAGTGCAAGTTATCCAGTAATATAAAGGAAGATAGGAAGAGTTTTGTTTCAATATATAAAAGGTAAAAGAGAGGCAAGAATAGACATTGGACCACTGGATAATGTGGTTGGAACAGTAATAATAGGAAACAATGAAATGGCAGATGAACTGAATAATCACTTTGCATCACTCTTCACGGTGGAAGACACCAGTGGGGTGCCAGAGCTCCAGGGGAAACAGGGGCCAGAGGTGAGTGGAGTGACCATTACTAAGGAGACGATTCTGGGGAAACTGAAAAGTCTGAAGATCTGAAGGTGGATGAGTCACCTGGGCCGGATGTACTACACCCAGGATCCAAAAAGAAATAGCTGAGGAAATTGTGGAGGCATTGGTGATCATCTTTCAGGAATCAATGGAGGCAGGGCGGGTCCCAAAGGATTGTAAAGTGGCTCATAAAACACCTCTGTTTAAGAAGTGAGGGAGGCAGAAGACGGAAAATATAGGCCGGTTAGTTCGACTTCTGTCATTGGTGAGATCATAGTCTGTTATTAAAGATGAGATCGCAAAGGACTTGGACGTGCATGGTAAAATAGGACTGCGTCAGCACGAATTTGTCAAAGTGAGGTCGTGTCTGACAAATCTGTTAGAGTTCTTTGAGGATGTAACAAGGAAGTTAGACAAAGGAGAACCAGTGGACGTGATTTATTTCGATATCCAGAAAGCCTTTCACAGAGTGCCACATAGGAGACGGTTAAATAAGTTAAAAGCACATGGTGTTAAGGGTAAGATACTGGCATGGATAGAGGATTGGCTGACTGACAGAAGGCATTGAGTGGGAATGAACTGCTCTTTTTCAGGATGGCAGCCGTTGACTAGTGGCGTGAATCGGGGCTCTGTGCTGGGACCACAACTACACAGAAGATACATTAATGATCTGGAAGAAGGTAGTGAAGGCACTGTTGCTAATTTTGCAGATGATACAAAGGTCTGTGGAAGTACATGTAGTATTGAGGAAGCAAGGGGCTGCAGAAGGATTTGGGCAAGCGAGGAGAGTGGGCAATGAAGTAGCAAATGAAATACAATGTGGAAAACTGTGAGGTTATCTACTTTGGTAGGAGCAATTTACGCATAGACTCTTTTCTAAATCGGGAGATGCTGAGGAAATCAGAAGCACAAAGGGACTTGGGAGTCCTTGTTCACGATAATCTTAAGGTTAATGTGCAGGTTCAGTCAGCCGTTAAGAAGGCAAATGCAATCTTAGCATTCATATCAATAGGGCTAGAATACAAGACCAGGGATGTACTTCTGAGGCTGTATAAGGCTCTGGTCAGCCCATATTTGGAGTACTGTGAGCAGTTTTGGGTCCCATATCTAAGGAAGGATGTGCTGGCCTTGGAAAAGGTCCAGAGGAGGTTGACAAGAGTGCTCCCTGGAATGAAGAACTTGTCATATGGAAAACGTTTGGCGACTCTGGATCTGACTCCTTGGAGTTTGGAGGGATGAGAGGGGGTCTTGTTGAAAATTGCAAGCTGCTGCATGCCTGGATAGACTGTACGTGGAGAGGATGTTTCGACTTGTCGGAAAATCTAGAACCAGAGGACACGATCTCAGACTAAAGGGACGATCCTTTAAAACAGAGATGAGGAGGAATTTCTTCAGCCAGAGGGTGGTGAATCTGTGGAACTCTGCCGCAGAAGGATGCGGATGCCAAATCACTGAGTGTCTTTAAGACAGAGATAGATAGGATCTTGATCAATAAGGGGATCAGGGATAATCGGGAGATGGGGGTGAGAAAATATCAGCCAGGATTGAATGGCGCAGCAGACTCGATGGGCCGAGTGGCCGAATTCTGCTCCAATGTCTTATGGTCTTATAATTCCACCTCCCTGTTTACAGCCCCTATCCTGACTAATTCCGCTCCCTTTGAATAGCCCCTACCCTGACTAATTCCCCTCCCTGTGACTAGCCCCTACCCTGACTAATTCCCCCTCACTGTCAACAGCCCCAGCCCTGACGAATTCCGCGCCCTATGAACCGCCCCTGCCCTGACTAGTCCCCCTGCCTGGAAACTGCCCCTACCCTGACTAAAAGGTAATTACTGCAGATGCTGGAATCCGAAACCCTAGGTCCGGTAGTATCTGTAGGGAGTGAAAATAACGAACGTTTCGACTCCAGATGACATGTTTACGAAGCTAAAAGACTTAGAATGTGGGAAAATTCTTGGAAGTGCAGGGTCGGATTAGGACAAGTCAGCATGGAGGGCCCATGGTATTCGAGGCAAGGTACTAACATGGATTGACAATTGGCTGTCAGGCAGAAAGCAGAGAGTTGGGATAAAAGGTTCTTTTTCGGAATGGCAACCGGTGACGAGTGGTGTCCCGCAGGGTTCAGTGTTGGGGCCACAGCTGTTCTCTTAATATAGTAACGATCCAGATGACGGGACTGAGGGCATTGTGGCTAAGTGTGCCGATGATACAAAGATAGGTGGAGGGGCAGGTAATATGGAGGAGGTGGGGAGGCTGCAGAAAGATTTAGACAGTTTAGGAGAGTGATCCAAGAAATGGCTGATAAAATTCAACGTGGGCAAGTGCGAGGTCTTGCACTTTGGAAAAAAGAATAGAGGCGTCGACTATTTTCTAAACGGTGACAAAATTCATAATGCTGAAGTGCAAAGGGCCTTGGGAGTCCAAGTCCAGGATTCTCTAAAGGTAAACTTGCAGGTTGAGTCCGTAATGAAGAAAGCAAATGCAATGTTGTCATTCATCTCAACAGGCTTGGAATATAAAAGCAGGGATGCACTTCTGAAGCTTTATCAAGCATTAGTTAGGCTCCATTTAGAATACTGTGAGCAATTTTTGGGCCCCACACCTCAGGAAGGACATACTGGCACTGGAGCGGGTCCAGCGGAGATTCACACGGATGACCCCAGGAATGGTAGGCCTAACATACGATTAACGTCTGAGGATCCTGGGATTATATTCATTGGAGCTTAGGAGTTTGAAGGGAGATCTAATAAAAACTAACATGATAATGAATGGCTTAGAGAGGGTGGATGTAGGGAAGTTGTTTCCATTAGCAGGGGAGACTAGGACCCGGGGGCACAGCCTTAGAATAAAAGGCAGTCACTTTAGAACAGAGATGAGGAGAGATTTATTCAGCCAGAGAGTGGTGGGTCTGTGGAATCCATTGCCACAGAGGGCGGTGGAGGCCGGGACGTTGATTGTCTTGAAGACAGAAGTTGATAAATTCTTGATTTCTCGAGGAATTAAGGGCTGTGGAGAGAGAGCGGGTAAATGGAGTTGAAATCAGCCATGATTGAATGGTGGATTGGACTCGATGGGCCGAATGGCCTTACTTCCGCTCCTATGTCTTATGGTCTTGTGGTCTTAAATATTTATACTCTGGGGTGAGAGAGTGAAAGATGAACCAAATCCACAGAAACCAAGGGAACAGATTGCTAATAACCGCAGAAACCACTGAAAAAGAGTGCCAATGAAAGTCCCCAGAGAGAATCAAAGATATGAAAGGGAAAACAGCATAGAAACTTCAATCCAAGAGGGTAAACTGTGACAGAAGTGGATGTGGGGAAAGGGGAAGCAAAAGGGAGAAAAGGTAAGGAACGGGGTGATAAGATACGCGGAAATATATATAAAGAAGACAAGAAAGAAAGAAATGGTAAAAAAAAACAGTTGAAAATAAATGAGATAAAAGAAAATGGGTCGATGTGGGGTAGAGGTAATCATCTGAAATTGTTAAATTCGATGTTGGCATCGGAAAGCTGTAGCGTGCCCAAACGGAAGATGAAATGTTGTCCCTCCAGTTTGCGTTGAGCTTCACTGGAATATTGCAGCAGGCCAAGGACAGACATGTGGACATGGGAGCAGGATCTTGTCTTGAAATAGCAAATACGGGGAAGGTCAGGGTCCAGAATGCGAAGAGCCCAAGGGTGCTCAGCATGGCGATCACCCAGTCTGCATTTGGTCTCTCCTATATAGAGGAGTGCACACCGCAAACAGCGAATGTAATAGATCAAATTAATCGAGGAGCAAGTGAGCCACTGCTTAACCCGGAACGGGCGGTCTTGGCCTGGGATGCAAAGCATCAGCCTCCACCCTGACTATTTCCTCCTCCCTGTGAGCAGCCCTTATCCTAAATCATGAACCCCACCTTCTGAGCATACCCTACCCTGATTAATTCCCGCTTCTGTGAACAGCCGCGTCCGTGGCGAATTCCCTCCCGCTGAATAGTCCTAACCCTGAGTACTATTCTCTCCTGCTCAACAGTACCTACCTTGCCTTTTTCCCCAACCTGTGAATAGCCCGTCCCTTGAAAATGTTCCCTCCTTGTGAACTGTCCCGGCTTGATAAATTCTCCTCCCTGTAAACTGTCCCCGCCCTGACTAATTCCCCTCCCTGTGTATAGCCCCTACCTGACACATTCCCCCACCGTGTGAACAGCCCCTTCCCTGAATAATTCCCACTCCCTGTGAACAGACGCTACCCTGACCCATTCACCCACCCTGTGAACTGAGCAATGGCTGAGTATTGTCACGCCCCTGTGAACAGACCTTAATCTAACTCATTCCCACTTCCTGTGAAACGCCCCTATCGGCTTTGCGCGGGTGAAGGAGACACAGCCTGAGTGAGTGAGACATATCCAAAGTGGGAATTGTAACTTGGTAATTTGGTGCAGTGTGGTAATCAGGAAAGGTATGGGGTAGGTCTAATTTTGCTGTTTTTCAGTTAAAAATGCAGTGTGTAACTTAGTGTCTGATTGGCTGAAACTGCCCCCACCCTAATTGCCGAGAGGCAGTTCTCTCTCAGTCACCTGAGGCCTGTTTAGTGGCACAAGGGTGTACATTGTATTCTTCCGTTCGACGCTTAAGTAGAGTGAGTCACCCTGGTTAGCTGAGGTCTGCATAAAAGACAGACAGAATGCGCACTCAGTAAGCTTTGCGCAGCTGAAGGAGACACATCCTGAGTGAGAAAGACACATCCAGAGTGGGAATTGGAACTTGGTAATTTGGTGGCACTGGTGTGACATCACAGTAAAGCTGTGACCTGATTGGCTGGTTGGGAAACTGTTAAATTTGACAAACAAAGAATATTGGAAAACAAATCTAATTGATTAACTAGATAGTGGACTAACTAAACCTGAGGGCATAGATCGGTAGTTAACATTACATTTTACAGTAAAAATCATCTAGCGTCAGGGCCATAGAGTTAATTGTAACTCAATCTTACAATAATTCAAGTGCTTATTTTAAATTAATTAATTAGGGCTTAAATGTCACTCAGCGGGGTGCAGTGCTCCACTTGTGAGATGTGGCAGATCTCTGACGATTCCAGCGTTCAGGTCGACTACATCTGCAGCAAGTGTAACCAATGGCAGTTCCTCAGAGACCGCGTGGTTCGGTTGGAGCAGCAATTGGATGCACTTAGGAGTATGCAGGTGGCGGAAAGCGTCATAGATAGGCGATCTCGAGACGTGGTCACACCCAAGGTGCAGGCAGAGAGTTGGGTGACCACCAGAAGGGGCAGGCAGTCAGTGCAGGAGTCCCCTGTGATTGGACCCCTCACGAACAGGTATACCGCTTTGGATACTGTTGGGGGGATTAGCCTATCAGGGGAAAACAGCAGCTGCCAGGGCAGTGGCACCACGGCTGGTTCTGAAGTTCACAGGGAGGGTCAAAGCGCAGAAGAGCAATAGTCATAGGGGACTCGAGTTACGGGCACAGGTAGGCTCTCCCGTGGACGTGAAAATGAATCCAGGTTGATATGTTGCCACCCTGGTGCGAGGATCCAGGATGTCTCAGAACGGGTAGAGGGCATCCTGAAGGGGGAGGGCAAACAGGCAGAGGTCGTTGTACATATTGGCACTAACGACATCGGCAGCAAGGGGCATGGGGTCCTGCAGCAGGAGTTCAGGGAGCTAGGCAGAAATTTCAAAGACAGGACCTCTAGGGTTGTAATCTCGGGATTACTCCCTGTGCCACGTACCAGTGGGGATAGAAATAGGAAGATGGACCTGCTAAATACGTGGCTAAACAGCTGGTGTAGGAGGGAGGGTTTCCGTTATCTGGACCAGTGTGAGATACTCCGGGCAGGAGTGGCCTGTATAAGAAGGATGGTTTGCATCTAAACTGGAGAGGCATAAATATCCTGGCAGCGAGGTTTGCTAGTGTCACACGGGAGGGTTGAAATTAGTATGACGGGGGGGGGGGGGGGGGGGGGGGGGTACAGGAGCAATACGTCAGAAGGTGAAAACATTGATGGAGAGCTAGGAAATAGGGTCAGTATGGCTCTGAGGAAGAGCAGACAGGGAGATGATGCTGAAAACAGCGTGCCTGGTGGCAGATGTGCATATGTCTAAATTATTATCAAGAAGTATAACGGGTAAGGCAGATGAGTTTAGAGCTTGTATTAGTACATAGAACTTGGAACAATGATGTTGTTGCCATTACAGAGACCTGGTTGAGGGAAGGACAGGATTGGCAGCTAAACGTCCCAGGATTAAGCTGGTTCAGGCAGGACAGAGGGGGATGTAAAAGGGGTGGCGGAGTTGCGCTACTGATTGGGGAGAATATCATAGCTGTACTGCGGGAGGACATCTCAGAGGGCAGCGTGGCTATATGGGTAGAGATCAGGAATAAGAAGGGAACAGTCACAATGTTGGGAGTTTACTACAGGCCTCCCAACATCCAGCGGGAGGTAGAGCAGCAGATAGATCGGCAGATTTTGGAAAGGAGTAAAAGCAACAGGGTTGTTGTGATGGGAGACTTCAACTTCCCCAATTTTGCCTGTGAGTCACTTTGCGCTAGGGGATTCGAAGGGGCAGAGTTTGTAAGGAGCATCCAGGAGGGCTTCTTAAAACAATATGTAGATCGTCCAACTAGCGCAGGGTTTGAATTGGACCTGGTATTGGGGAATAAGCCCGGTCAGGTGGTACAACTTTCAGTAGGGGAGCATTTCGGGAACAGTGACCACAATTCAGTAAGTATTAAAGTGCGGGTGGACAAGGATAAGAGTGTTCCTAGGCTGAATGTGATAAATTGGTGGAAGTCTAATTATAATAATATTAGGCGAGAACTGAAGAACCTAGATTGGGGGCGGATGTTTGAGGGTAAATCAACATCTGACATGTCGGAGGCTTTCAAGTGTCAGTTGAAAGGAATTAGGATAGGCATGTTCCTGTGCGTAAGAATGATAAATACGGCAAATTTCGGGAACATTGGTTAACGAGAGATATTGTAGGCCTCGTCAAAAAGCAAAAGGAGGCATTTGTCAGGGCTGGAAGGCTGGGAACAGACTAAGCCTGTGTGGAATATCAGGAAAATAGGAAGGAACGGAAGGAAGGAGCCAGGAGGGCTTCATTCTTCCAGCGGAGCGGGAAGCGAGGGGATCGATTTTTGGAGGGGAGAACTTGAAGTAAAACTGAGTTTTTGATTTTTTTCCTTACTTCGTCGGAGCAGGAAACCATAAGTCAGCCGTGGGGCGATCTGGTAAGGTTATATTACCCAATAAATTTGAACGGCGAGGAAACCCGAGACACGACATGTAGTATCTCCCACCCTCCCTCCTCTTCTAACCTAAGAAAGAAGACTCAGTGCTGTGAGCAGGTAAGCTATTTACTTTTTTTTCTCTTTTTTACTGGGAGACTAAGTAGAGGTGATGGCAGCTAGGGCAGTGGAATGTTCCCCCTGCAGAACGTTCGTGGTAAGAGAGATCACCGATTTCGATGCTAACTTCACCTGCGGGATGTACAGCTCAGCACAGACCATGTTAGGGAACTGGAGATGGAGCTGGATGATCATTCGGGAAGCTGAGGGGGTGATAGATAGAAGCTACAGGAACATAGTTACACCTGAGAACAAAGGTTTCATGATTGAGGTAGGAAGAGGAGGAAGCAGTCAGTGCAGGGATCCCCTGTGGTTGTTCGTCTCAACAATAAGAATACCGCTTTGGATACTGTTGGGGGGGGGGATTACCTAGCAGGGGTAGGCTGCAGTGACCGGGTCTCTGGCACGAAGTCAGGATCTGGGGCTCAGAAGTGAATGGTGGAGATTAGGAGAGCACTAGTTATAGGGGACTCAATAGTCAGAGGTACAGACAGGCGGTTCTGTGGGCACGGGCGAGACTCGGATGGTTTGTTACCTCCCGCGTGCCAGGGTCCACGACTTCTCGGATCGTGTGTTCAGGCTCCTTAAGGGGGAGCAGCCAGAAGTCGTGATGCACATTGGGACCAACGACGTAGTTAGGAAAAGGGCTGTGGGTGTAATAAACGAGTTTAGGGAGTTAGGCTGGAAGTTAAAATCCAGGGCAGACAACAAAGAACAAAGAACAAAGAAAAGTACAGGACAGGAACAGGCCCTTCGGCCCTCCAAGCCCGTACCGACCATGCTGCCCGACGCTTCCTGGGTCCGTATCCCTCTATTCCCATCCTATTCATGTATATGTCAAGATGCCGCTTAAATGTCACTACCGTCTCTGCTTCCACCACCTCCTCCGGTAGCCAGTTCAAGGCACCCACTACCATCTGTGTAAACAAATTGCCTTGTACATCTACGGTAAACCTTGCCCCTCTCACTATAAACCTATGCCCCCCTAGTAATTGACCCCTCTACCCCGGGAAAAGCCTCTGACTAGCCGCTCTGTCTATGCCCCTCATAATTTTGTAGACCTCTATCAGGTCCCCCTCAAACTCCGTCGTTCCAGTGAGAACAAACCGAGTTTATTCAACCGCTCCTCATAGCTAACGCCCTCCATACCAGGCAACATTCTGGTAAATCTCTTCTGCACCCTCTCTGCAGCCCAGTTACCAGTGGTGGACCGCAGGGATCAGTTCTGTGTCCTCTGCTGTTTGTGATTTTCATTTATGACTTGGATGAGGAAGTTGAAGGGTGGGTCAGTAAATTTGCAGACGATACGAAGATTGGTGGAGTTATGGATAGTAAGGAGGGCTGTTGTCGGCTGCAATGGAAAGGGTACTGAAGGATAGGATTTCTGAGCATCTGGAAAGAGACTGCTTGATTAGGGATAGTCAGCACGGATTTGTGAGGGGTAGGTCTTGCCTTACAAGTCTTATTGAATTCTTTGAGGAGGTGACCAAGCATGTGGATGAAGGTAAAGCAGTGGATGTAGTGTACATGGATTTTAGTAAGGCATTTGATAAGGTTCCCCATGGTAGGCTTATGCAGAAAGTAAGAAGGCATGGGATAGTGGGAAATTTGGCCAGTTGGATAACGAACTGGCTAACCGATAGAAGTCAGAGAGTGGTGGTGGATGGCAAATATTCAGCCTGGATCCCAGTTACCAGTGGCGTACCGCAGGGATCAGTTCTGAGTCCTCTGCTGTTTGCGATTTTCATTAATGACTTGGATGAGGGAGTTGAAGGGTGGGCCAGTAAATTTGCAGACGATACGAAGATTGGTGGAGTTGTGGATAGTAAGGAGGGCTGTTGTCGGCTGCAAAGAGACATAGATAGTATGCAGAGCTGGGCTGGGAAGTGACAGATGGCGTTTAACCCTGAAAAGTGTGAGGTTGTCCATTTTGGAAGGACAAATGTGAATGCGGAATACAGGGTTAACGGTAGAGTTCTTGGCAATGTGGAGGAGCAGAGAGATCTTGTTCATACATCTTTGAAAGTTGCCACTCAAGTGGATAGAGCTGTGAAGAAGGCCTATGGTGTGCTCGCGTTCATTAACAGAGGGATTGAATTTAAGAGCCGCGAGGTGATGATGCAGCTATACAAAACTTTGGTAACGCCACAGTTGGAGTACTGTGTACAGTTCTGGTCGCCTCATTTTAGAAAGGATGTGGAAGCTTTCGAAATGGTGCAAAGGAGATTTACCAGGATGTTGCCTGGAATGGTAAGTAGGTCTTACGAGGAAAGGTTGAGGGTGCTAGGCCTTTTCTCATTAGAATGGAGAAGGATGAGGGGCGACTTAGATTGGATTGGAATGGTTTGGATTTGTTTCTTGTCACGTGTACCGAGGTACAGTGAAAAGTATTTTTCTGCAAGCAGCTCAACAGATCATTAAGTACATGAGAAGAAAAGGGAATAAAATAAAATACATAATAGGGCAACACAAGGTACACAATGTAACTACATAAGCGCTGGCATCGGATGGAGAATACAGGGTGTAGTGTTAATGAGGTCAGTCCATAAGAGGGTCATTTCGGAGTCTGGAGACAGTGGGGAACAAGCTATTTTTGAGTCTGTTCGTGCGTATTCTCAGACTTCTGTATCTCCTGCCCGATGGAAGAAGTTGGAAGAGTGAGTAAGCCGGGTGAGAGGGATCTTTGATTATGCTGCCCGCAGTGGGGGCATGGAATACACTGCCTGTGGAAGTAGTTGAGTCGGAAACATTACGGACCTTCAAGCAGCTATAGGATAGGTACATGGATTACGGTAGAATGATATAGTGTAGATTAATGTGTTCTTAAGGGCAGCACGGTAGCATTGCGGATAGCACAATTGCTTCACAGCTCCAGGGTCCCAGGTTCGATTCCGACTTGGGTCACTGTCTGTGCGGAGTCTGCACATCCTCCCCATGTGTGCGTGGGTTTCCTCCGGGTTCTCCGGTTTCCTCCCACAGTTCCTAGATGTGCAGTTTAGGTGGATTGGCCATGATAAATTGCTCTTAGTGTCAACAATTGCCCTTAGTATTGGGTGGAGTTGTTGACCTTTCCAAGAGCCGGTGCAGGCTCAATGGGCCGAATGGCCTCCTTCTGCATTGTAAACTCTATGATAATCTATGATTAATCTCGGACACAGGTTCGGCATAACATCGTGGGCCGAAGGGCTGCATTTTTCTGTGTTCTATGTTCTATGTAAAGCCTACATTTCCTTCTGGTAGTGTGGCGACCAGAATTGAACACTATACTCCAAGTGTGGCCTAACTAAGGTTCTATACAGCTGCAACATGACTTGCCAATTCTTATACTCAATGCCCCGGCCAATGAAGGGAAGCATGCCGCATTCCTTCTTGACTACCTTCTCCACCTGTGTTGCCCCTTTCAGTGACCTGTGGACCTGTATTCCTAGATCTCTCTGACTTTCAATACTCTTGAGGGTTCTACCATTCACTGTATATTCCCTACCTGCATTAGACCTTCCAAAATGCATTACCTCACATTTGTCCGGATTAAACTCCATCTGCCATCTCTCCGCCCAAGTCTCCAAACAATCTAAATCCTGCTGTATCCTCTGACAGTCATCATCGCTATCCGCAATTCCACCAACCTTTGTGTCGGCTGCAAACTTACTAATCAGACCAGTTACGTTTTCCTCCAAATCATTTATACATACTACAAACAGCAAAGGTCCAAGCACTGATCCCTGTGGAACACCACTAGTCACAGCCCTCCAATTAGAAAAGCATCCTTCCATTGTTACTCCCTGCCTTCTATGTTCTACCCAGTTCTTTATCCACCTTGCCAGCTCACCCCTGATCCCGTGTGACTTCACCTTTTGTACTAGTCTACCAAGAGCGACCTTGTCAAAGGCCTTACAAAAGTGCAAATAGACACCATCCACTGCCCTACCTGCATCAATCATCTTTGTGACCTCCTCGAAAATCTCTATCAAGTTAGTGAGACACGACCTCCCCATCACAAAACCATGCTGCCTTTCACTAATACGTCCATTTGCTTCCAAATGGGAGTATATCCTGTCTCGAAGAATTCTCTCCAGTAATTTCCCGACCACTGACATAAGGCTCACCGGCCTGTAGTTCCCTGGATTATTCTTGCTTCCCTTCTTAAACAGAACAACATTGGCTTTTCTCCAGTCCTCCGGGACATCACCTGAAGACAGTGAGGATCCAAAGGTTTCTGTCAAGGCCTCAGCAATTTCCTCTCTAGCCTCCTTCAGTATTCTGGGGTAGATCCCATCAGGCCCTGGGGAATTATCTACCTTACTCTTTTTCAAGACGCCCAACACCTCGTCTTTTTGGATTTCAATGTGACCCAGGCTATCTACACACCCTTCTCCAGAATCAACATCTGCCAATTCTTTCTCTTTGGCGAATACTGATGCAAAGTATTCATTTGGTACCTCGCCCATTTCCTCTGGCTCCACACATAGATTTCCTTGCCTATCCTTGAGTGGGCCAATCCTTTCGCTGGCTTTTTATGTACGTGTAAATATCCTTGGGATTTTCCTTCACCCTATTTGCCAATTACTTTTCGTGACCCCTTCTAGCCCTCCTGACTCCTTGCTTAAGTTCCTTCCTACTTTCCTTATATTCCAGACAGAGTTGTCATCTCTGGTTTGTTTCCGGCGGCACGTGATAGCGAGGCTAGAAATAGGGAGAATGCAGTTGAACACGTGGCTGCAGGAATGGTGTAGAGGGGAGGGTTTCAGGTATTTGGATAATTGGAGCACACTCTGGGGAAGGTGGGACCTGCACAAGCAGGACGGGTTGCATTCGAACCAGAGGGGCAACAATATCCTGGGAGGGATGATTTCTAGTACTCTTCGGGAGGGTGTAAACTAATTTACCAGGTTTCGGAGCGCTGCTCCTTCCTCAGGTGAATGAAGAGGTCTATTCCAGAAACACATATATCGACAAATTCAAAGATGCCAAACAATGCTAGGAATGTGACCATTAGCAGGTGATTAAATCCTTACAGATCCAGAGATGAGGTAACCCCAGGTTAAAGAGGTGTGAATTGTGTCAAGCCAGGACAGTTGGTAGGATTTTGCAGGTCAGATGGTGTGGGATGAATGTAATGCGACATGAATCCCAGGTCCCGGTTGAGGCCGCACTCATGTGTGCGGAACTTGGCTATAAGTTTCTGCTCGGCGATTCTGCGTTGTCGCCGGTCCTGAAGGCCGCCTTAGAGAACGCTTACCCGGAGATCAGAGGCTGAATGCCCTTGACTGCTGAAGTGTTCCCCGACTGGAAGGGAACATTCCTGCCTGGTGATTGTTGCGCGATGTCCGTTCATTCATTGTCCCAGCGTCTGCATGGTCTCGCCAATGTACCACGCTTCGGGACATCCTTTCCTGCAGCGTATGAGGTAGACAACGTTGGCCGAGTCGCACGAGTATGTACCGCGTACCTGGTGGGTGGTGTTCTCACGTGTAATAGTGGTATCCATGTCGATGATCTGGCACGTCTTGCAGAGATTGCCATGGCAGGGTTGTGTGGTGTCGTGGTCACTGTTCTGAAGACTGGGTAGTTTGCTGCAAACAATGGTTCGTTTGAGGTTGCGCTGTTGTTTGAAGGCAAGTAGTGGGGGTGTGGGGATGACCTTGGCAAGATGTTCATCGCCATCAATGACGTGTTGAAGGCTGTGAAGAAGATGACGTAGTTTCTCCGCTCCGCAGAAGTACTGGACGACGAAGGGTATTCTGTCGATTGTGTCCCATGTTTGTCTTCTGAGGAGGTCGGTCCGGTTTTTCGCTGTGGCGCGTTGGAACTGTCTATCGATGAGTCGAGTGCCTTATCCCATTCGTACGAGGGCATCTTTCAACGTCTGTAGATGTCTGTTACGCTCCTCCTCGTCTGAGCAGTTCCTGTGTATACGGATCGCTTGTCCATAGGGGATGGCTTCTTTAATGTGTTTAGGGTGGAAGCTGGAGAAATGGAGCATCATGAGGTTATCCGTGGGTTTGCGGTAAAGCGAAGTGCTGAGGTGACCGTCCTTGATGGAGACGAGTGTGTCCAAGAATGCAACTGATTTTGGAGAATAGTCCATGGTGAGTCTGATGGTTGGATGGAACTTATTAATGTCATTGTGCAGTCGTTTCAGTGATTCTTCGCCGTGGGTCCAAAGGAAAAAAATGTCATCGATGTATCTGGTGTATAACGTCGGTTGAAGGTCCTGTGCGGTGAGTAGGTCCTGTTCAAACTTGTGCATGAAGATGTTGGCGTATTGGGGTGCGGATTTGGTCCCCATGGCTGTTCCGTGCGTCTGGATGAAGAACTTGTTGTCGAAGGTGAAGACGTTGTGATCCAGAATGAAGCGGATGAGTTGCAGAATTGCGTCTGGAGATTGGCAGTTGTCGGTGTTGAGTACTGAGGCTGTTGCAGCAATACTGTCGTCATGGGGGATGCTGGTGTAGAGTGCCGAGACGTCCATTGTGACGAGGAATGTTCCTCGTTCAACTTGTCCATGGGTGCTGAGTTTCTGTAGGAAGTCCGTCGTGTCGCGACAGAAGCTGGGTGTACCTTGTACGATGGGTTTAAAGATGCCCTCGATGTAGGGTCCCATTGCCTGAAACGATAGGGCGGCCTGGTGTGTTGGCCTTATGTATTTTCGGGAGGCAGTAGAGATCTCCAATGTGTATACAAAGAAGTATACAGACAACTGAACAACCAAGAACACTACAGACAGTTACCCGCAGATCCGACCAAGGAACACATCCGCCAACTTAACAGACTGATCAAGACCTTGGATCCAGATCTACAGAGCACCCTACGTGCTCTCATCCCACGTACTCCCCGCATTGGAGATCTCTACTGCCTCCCGAAAATACATAAGGCCAACACACCAGGCCGCCCTATCGTTTCAGGCAATGGGACCCTGTGTGAGAACCTCTCTGGCTACATCGAGGGCATCTTGAAACCCATCGTACAAGGTACACCCAGCTTCTGTCGCGACACGACGGACTTCCTACAGAAACTCAGCACCCATGGACAAGTTGAGCCAGGAACATTCCTCGTCACAATGGACGTCTCGGCACTCTACACCAGCATCCCCCATGACGACGGTATTGCTGCAACAGCCTCAGTACTCAACACCGACAACTGCCAATCTCCAGACGCAATTCTGCAACTCATCCGCTTCATTCTGGATCACAACGTCTTCACCTTCGACAACAAGTTCTTCATCCAGACGCACGGAACAGCCATGGGGACCAAATCCGCACCCCAATACGCCAACATCTTCATGCACAAGTTTGAACAGGACCTACTCACCGCACAGGACCTTCAACCGACGTTATACACCAGATACATCGATGACATTTTTTTCCTTTGGACCCACGGCGAAGAATCACTGAAACGACTGCACGATGACATTAATAAGTTCCATCCAACCATCAGACTCACCATGGACTATTCTCCAAAATCAGTTGCATTCTTGGACACACTCGTCTCCATCAAGGGCGGTCACCTCAGCACTTCGCTTTACCGCAAACCCACGGATAACCTCATAATGCTCCACTTCTCCAGCTTCCACCCTAAACACATTAAAGAAGCCATCCCCTATGGACAAGCGCTCCGTATACACAGGATCTGCTCAGACGAAGAGGAGCGTAACAGACATCTACAGACGTTGAAAGATGCCCTCGTACGAATGGTATATGGCACTCGACTCATCGATAGACAGTTCCAACGCGCCACAGCGAAAAACCGGACCGACCTCCTCAGAAGGCAAATATGGGACACAATCGACAGAATACCCTTCGTCGTCCAGTACTTCCCCGGAGCGGAGAAACTACGTCATCTTCTTCACAGCCTTCAACACGTCATTGATGACGATGAACATCTTGCCAAGGTCATCCCCACACCCCCACTACTTGCCTTCAAACAACCGCGCAACCTCAGACGAACCATTGTTTGCAGCAAACTACCCAGTCTTCAGAACAGTGACCACGACACCACACAACCGTGCCATGGCAATCTCTACAAGACGTGCCAGATCATCGACATGGATACCACTATTACACGTGAGAACACCACCCACCAGGTACGCGGTACATACTCGTGCGACTCGGCCAACGTTGTCTACCTCATACGCTGCAGGAAAGGATGTACCGAAGCGTGGTACATTGGCGAGACCATGCAGACGCTGCAACAACGAATGAACGGACATCGCGCAACAATCACCAGGCAGGAATGTTCCCTTCCAGTCGGGGAACACTTCAGCAGTCAAGGGCATTCAGCCTCTGATCTCCGGGTAAGCGTTCTCCAAGGCGGCCTTCAGGACCCGCGACAACGCACATTCGCCGAGCAGAAACTTATAGCCAAGTTCCGCACACATGAGTGCGGCCTCAACCGGGACCTGGGATTCATGTCACATTACATTCATCCCCACCATCTGACCTGCAAAATCCTACCAACTGTCCTGGCTTGACACAATTCACACCTCTTTAACCTGGGGTTACCCCATCTCTGGATCTGTAAGGATTTAATCACCTGCTAATGGTCACATTCCTAGCATTGTTTGGCATCTTTGAATTTGTCTATATATGTGTTTCTGGAACAGACCTCTTCATTCACCTGAGGAAGGAGCAGCGCTCCGAAAGCTAGTGGCATCGAAACAAACCTGTTGGACTTTAACCTGGTGTTGTAAGACTTCGTACTGTGCTCACCCCAGTCCAACGCCGGCATCTCCACATCATAATATACCAGGGGAATGGGAACCGGTTTTGTAATCCAGCAACTAAGGTAGACGATGTTCAGGATGTCGAACCGTGTAGTGAGGTGGTGGGGAAGGTAACTGGCAAAGGAGAGTACTTGCAGGCACGGATATGGGTCGAATTGTGTATACTTCAACGCAAGAAGCATCAGGAGTAAGGTGGGTGAACCTAAGGCATGGATCGGCACACAGGATTATGATGTGTCTACCATCACGGAAAATCACAGATTATCACAGAATTTACAGTGCAGAAGGAGGCTATTCGGCCCATCGAGTCTGCACCCAAGGTCAACACCTCCACCCTATCCCCATAACCCAGGAATCCCACCCAACACTAAGGGCAATTTTGGACACTAAGGGCAATTTATCATGGCCAATCCACCGAACCTGCACATCTTTGGACTGTGGGAGGAAACCAGAGCACCCGCAGGAAACCCACGCACACATGCGGAGGATGTGCAGTCTTCAAAAAGACAATGACCCAAGCCGGAAGCGAACATGGGACCCTGGAGCTGTGAAGCAATTGTGCTATCCACAATGCTACCGTGCTGCCCCACGGTACGGTAGCATTGGATAGAAGATTGGGAAAGAAATTGGATAGAAGAGGGGCAGAAATGGTTGTTGGAGGTCCCTGATTACAGAGGTTTCAATACCATTAGAGAGGGTCGTAAAAGAGGTGGGGGGGGGGGGGTTGCATTGTTAATTAGAGATAGGATAACAGCTGCAGAAAGGCAGTTCGAGGAGGATCTGCCTTATGTGGTAGTATGGGTTGAAGTCAGAAATAGGAAAGGAGCAGTCACCTTGTTGGGAGTTTTGTATAGGCCCCCCAATAGTAGCAGAGATGTGGAGGATCAGATTGGGAAACCGATTTTGGAAAGGAGCAGAAGGTAGTAGTCATGTGTGACTTCAACTTCCCAAATATTGAGTGGATTCAATATATTCTTGACAAATATATGAATAGGATGGGAATAGAAGGATACGGACCCAGGAAGTGTAGAAGATTGTAGTTTAGTCGGGCAGTATGGTCGGCGCGGGCTTGGAGGGCCGAAGGGCCTGTTCCTGTGCTGTACATTTCTTTGTTCTTTGTTTTGAAACTCTTTAGACCAAATAGTTTGGATGGGGTGGTGTTTGTGCAGTGTGTCCAGGAAGCGTTTCTCACACAGTTTGTAGATTGTCCGACAAGAGGGGAGTCCATCTTGGATTTGGCACTTGGTAATGATCCAGGGCAAGTGATAGATTTGTTAGTGGGAAGGCCTTTTCGAGATAGTGACCACAATTCTGTGACTTTCACTTTAGTTATGGAGAGGGATAGCTCCGTGCAACAGGGCAAGGTTTACAAATGGGGGAATGGTAAATCCGATGCTGTCAGACAAGAACTGAAGTGCATAGGTTGGGAACATAGGCTGGCAGGGAAGGACACAATTGAAATGTGAATCTTGTTCAAGGAAAATATACTACGTGTCATGTATGTCCCTGTGAGGCAGGGAAGAGATGTTCGAGTGAGGGAACCATCGTTGAAAAGAGTGGTCGAATGTCTTGTTAAGAGGAAGAAGGATAATCATATAAGGCTGAGGAAACAAGGTTCAGAGAGGGCGATGGAGGGATACAAGATAGCCATGAGTGAACTGAAGAAAGGGATTAGGAGAGCTAAGAGAGGGCATCAAAAATCTTTGGCGAGTAGGATCAAGGAAAACCCCAAGGCCTTTTACACATATGTGAGAAATATGAGAATGACGAGACGGAGGGTAGGTCCGATCAAGGACTGTAGCGGGAGATTGTGGATCGTGTCTGAAGAGATAGGAGATCACCCTCGCAAACTCCTGCCAGAATTCTTTAAGCGCCGGGCATGCCCAAAACATATGGGCATCATTCGCCGGACTCCCTGCACATCTCGGGCACCTGTCCTCCACCCCAGAAACCTTACTCAGTCTTGCTGCCCTTATATGTGCCCGATGCACCACATTAAGCTGAATTAAACTGAGCCTGGCACATGATGAGGAGGAGTTCACCCTGCCCAGGGCGTCGGCCCACAGGCCCGCATCGAGCTCCTCGCCCAGCTCCTCCTCCCACTTGCCCGTCAACTCCTCCACTGATGCTTTCTCCACCTCCTGCAGCTCCTGATATATGTCCGACACCTTCCCCTCCCCTACCCAGATACCAGACACCAGCCTCTCCTGGATCCTACGCGGGGGCAGCAGCGGAAATGTCCCCACCTGTTTTCTAAGAAAGTCCCGAACCTGGAGGTACCTGAGCGCATTCCCCGGGGGTAGGCCGAACATCTATTCCAGCGCCTGCATGCTCGGGAAAGTCCCGTCTATAAACAGGTTCCCCATCCTCGTAGTACCTTCCCTACACCAGCCTTGGTATCCCCCATCCAACCTAACCGGAGCAAATCTGTGGTTATTCCATATCAAGGCCCACACCGAGGCCCCCTCCTCTCCTCTGTGTCTCCTCCACTGCCCCAGATTCTCAGTGCCGCCGTCACCACCGGACTAGTGGTGTATCGCGCCGGCGAGAACGGCAGAGGAGCCGTAACAATTGCCCATAGACTGGTGCCTCTACACGACGCCGCCTCCAACCACCCCCACGCCGCCCCCCTCCTCCATCATCCATTTCCTGATCATGGCCACATTGGCCGCCCAGTAATAACCGTAGAAGTTCGGCAGAGCCAGTTAGAGGGAATGGGGGAGGTCATGCGGATCTCCACTCCCCACCCCCACCCCCCCCCGGCTACGCTCCAAGTATACTCTTTTGACTCGCGGGGTTTTAATCGCCCACAAAATTCTCGTCACAATTCATCTTCACCCGCTTGAAGAAGGACTTGGGGATGAAAATGGGGAGGCACTGAACTACGAAGAGGAACTCGGGGAGAACCGTCATCTTGACGGTCTGCACCCGTCCTGCCAAGGAAAGCGGGAGCATATCCCACCTTTTAAACTCTCCCTCCATCTGCTCAACGAGCCTGAGGCAAGTTGAGCATGTGCAGTGCATCCCAGTTTCTGGCCACTTGTATCCCCAAGTACTGAAAGCACCTCTCCACTATCCTGAGCGGGAGCGCCCTCAGTCTCTTCCCCTGGCCCCTACCGTGGATCACGAACAGCTCACTCTTCCCCATGTTCAGGTTATACCCCGAGAACCTCCCGAAGTCCCTCACGATCCGCATGACCTCCCCCATTCCCTCTAACGGGGCTGAAATATACAACAGCAGGTCATCCGCGTAGAGGGAGACGCGGTGCTCCTCCCCTCCGCGCACCAGTCCCCTCCAATCCCCCGAAGTCCTGAGCGCAATGGCCAACGGCTAAATTGCAAGGGCAAACAGCAACGGGAACAGGGGACACCCCTGTCTCGTCCCCCTATGCAGCCTGAAATATTCCGACTTTAGCCGGTCTTTGGACACACTCACTACAGGGGCCTGATACAGCAGCTTGACCCACCCTATAAATCCCTCCCCAAATCCAAACCTGCCTAGCGCCTCCCACAGATACTCCCACTCCACCCTGTCAAAGGCCTTCTCCGCGTCCATCGCAGCCACCACCTCCACCCCCCCCCCCCCACTCATCCGAGGGCATCATGATAATATTCAGGAGCCTCTTCACATTCGCGTTCAGCTGCCTGCCCTTAACAAAACCCGTCTGGTCCTCCCCAGTCACTTCCGGGGCATAGTCCTCTATTCTGGTGGCCAGAGTTTTTGCCAACAGCTTGGCATCCACGTTCAGGAGCTAAATCGGCCAGTAGGAACCACACTGAAGCGAATCCTTCTCCTTCTTCCGGATAAGCGAGATTAATGCCTGCGACATGGTCGGAGGGAGAATCCCTTTCTCCTTTGCCTTATTGAAGGTTATCATCAGGAGCGGGCTCAACAGCTCCGAGAACTTCTTATAAAATTATATGGGGAGCCGTCCGGGCCCAGGGCCTTGCCCGTCTGCATGCCTGCCAGTCCCCTGACTACCTCCTCCAACCCAATCGGGCACCCAGCCCCTGCACCCGCTCTGCCTCCACCCTTGGGAACCTCAACCGGTCCATGAGTTTGCACTGAGTGCTGAATTTGGTGCTTTTTGAGTGCTATAGTAAGAGTTTGGTGACCGAGGGAGTATAAGGCTTCATTTCTATCTCAAGTTTAGCCTTTCTTTTATTTAGTTAATTAACTTAAAAGTTGCTGTTTGGTTTAGAAGGTGAATTTTCATTCAGCTTTAAACAGGCTTCTATTTGTGGGCACTTGCAGCTGGAGCTTGTTAATTAGTTCACTGGATTAGGCCAGTTTTCTGAGGCTAAATTCACAGTATAAAAGCGAACCAGCTACAGTGCAGACTTTGTTTGCACTGAGTGCTGAATTTGGTGCATTTGAGTGCTTTTGTGAGAGCTTGGTGACTGAGGGAGTGCTGAATTTGGTGCATTTGAGTGCTATAGTGAGAGTTTGGTGACTGAGGGAGTGCTGAATTTGGTGCATTTGAGTGCTATAGTGAGAGTTTGGAGACTGAGGGAGTTAGGTGAGGAGGGAGTAAGGTGCTCCTTTCATTTTGTTTCCTACATTTCCGCAAAGAGTGAGAAGAGAGCCAGGAGTTTATCGAGAGTGCAGCTGACTGGGAGCAGAGTCGGAGGGCGGAGATCTAGTTAGTCCACACGGCAGCTATATTCTGTAAGGTAAGAGGGGATGGAGGCTAGGCCATTTGCATGATCCTCCTGTAGGATGTGAGTGGTGAGGGATAGCACTGGTGTCCCCGCTGACTATACCTGCGGCAAGTGCACCTAACTTCAGCTCCTCAAAGACCGTGTTAGGGAACTGGAGCTGAAGCTGGATGAACTTCGGATCATCCGGGAGGCAGAGGGGGTGATTGAGAAGAGTTACAGGGAGGTAACCACACCCAAGGTACAGGACAAGAATAGCTGGGTTACAGTCAGGGGGAAAAAAAACAAACAGGCAGACAGTGCAGGGATCCCTCGTGGCCGTTCCCCTTCAAAACAAGTATACCGTTTTGGATGCTGTTGGGGGGGGATGACCTACCGGGGGAAGGCCCTAGCGGCCAGGTCTCTGGCACTGAGTCTGGCTCTGGGGCTCAGAAGGGAAGGGGGGAGAATAGAAAAGCAATAGTTGGAGGAGATTCAATGGTTAGGGGAATAGATAGGAGATTCTGTGGTCGCGAGCGAGGCTCCCGGAAGGTATGTTGCCTACCCGGTGCCCGGGCCAGGGATGTCTCGTATCGTGCCTTCAGGATCCTTAAGGGGGAGGGGGAGCAGCCAGAAGTCGTGGTGCACATTGGTACCAACGACATAGGTAGGAAAAGGGTGTGGAGGTAATAAACAAGTTTAGGGAGTTAGGCTGGAAGTTAAAAGCCAGGACAGACAGAGTTATCATCTCTGGTTTGTTGCCGGTGCCACGTGATAGCGAGGCTAGGAATAGGGAGAGAGTGCAGTTGAACACGTGGCTGCAGGAATGGTGTAGGAGGGAGGGCTTCAGGTATTTGGATAATTGGAGCGCATTCTGGGGAAGGTGGGACCTGTACAAGCAGGACGGGTTGCATCTGAACCAGAGGGGCACCAATATCCTGGGAGGGAGGTTTTCTAGTACTCTTCGGGAGGGTTTAAACTAATTTGGCAGGGGAATGGGAACCGGATTTGTAGTCCTGCAACTAAGGTAGCCGATATTCAGGACGCCAAAGCGTGTAATGAGGCAGTGGGGAAGGGAACACTGACAAAGGAGAGTACTTGCAGGCACGGAGATGGGTTGAAGTGTGTATACTTCAACGCAAGAAGCATCAGGAATAAGGTGGGTGAACTGAAGGCATGGATCGGAACTTGGGACTACGATGTGGTGGCCATCACGGAAATTTGGATAGAAGAGGGGCAGAAATGGTTGTTGGAGGTCCCTGGTTATAGATGTTTCAATAAGATTAGGGAGGGTAGTAAAAGGGGTGGGGGATGGCATTGTTAATTATAGATAGTATAACAGCTGCAGAAATGCAGTTCGAGGAGTATCACCCTATTGAGGTAGTATGGATTGAAGTCAGAAATAGGAAAGGAGCAGTCACTTTGTTAGGAGTTTTCTATAGGTCCCCCAATAGTAGCAGAGATGTGGAAGAACAGATTGGGAAACAGATTTTGGAAAAGTGCAGAAGTCATAGGGTAGTAGTCATGGGCGACTTTAACTTCCCAAATATTGAGTGGAAACTCTTTTGATCAAATAGTTTGGACGGGTGGTGTTTGTGCAGTGTGTCCAGGAAGCTTTTCAAACACAGTATGTAGATTGTCCGACCAGAGGAGGGGCAATATTGGATTTAGAACTTGGAAATGAACCAGGGCAAGTGATAGATTTGTTAGTGGGGGAACATTTTGGAGATAGTGACCACAATTCTGTGACTTTCACTTTAGTAATGGAGAGGGATAGGTACGTGCAACAGGGCAAGGTTTGCAATTGGGGGAAGGGTAAATACGATGTCGTTAGACAAGAATTGGAGTGCATAAGTTGGGAACATAGGCTGGCAGGGAAGGACACAAGTGAAATGTGGAACTTGTTCAAGGAACAGGTGCTACGTGTCCTTGATATGTATGTCCCTGTCAGGCAGGGAAGAGATGGTCGAGTGAGGGAACCATGGTTGACAAGAGAGGTTGAATGTCTTGTTAAGAGGAAAAAGGTGACTTATGTAAGGCTGAGGAAACAAGGTTCAGACAGGGCATTGGAGGGATACAAGATAGCCAGGAGGGAACTGAAGAAAGGGATTAGGAGAGCTAAGAGAGGGCATGAACAATCTTTGGCGGGTAGGATCAAGGAAAACCCTAAGGCCTTTTACACATATGTGAGAAATATGAGAATGACTAGAGCGAGGGTAAGTCCGATCAAGGATAGGAGCGGAGATTGTGTATTGAGTCTGAAGAGAGAGGAGAGGTCTTGAACGAGTACTTTTCTTCTGTATTTACAAATGAGAGGGGCGATATTGTTGGAGAGGGCAGTGTGAAACAGATTGGTAAGCTCGAGGAAATAATTGTTAGGAAGGAAGATGTGTTGGGCATTTTGAAAAACTTGAGGAGAGACAAGTCCCCCGGGCCTGACGGGATATATCCAAGGATTATGTGGGAAGCAAGAGATTAAATTGCAGAGCCATTGGCAATGATCTTTTCGTCCTCACTGTCAACAGGGGTGGTACCAGGGAATTGGAGAGTGGCGAATGTCGTGCACCTGTTCACAAAAGGGACTAGGGATAACCCTGGGCATTACAGGTCAGTTAGTCTTACTTCGGTGGTAGGCAAAGTAATGGAAAGGGTACTGAAGGATAGGATTTCTGAGCATCTGGAAAGACACTGCTTGATTAGGGATAGTCAGCACGGATTTGTGAGGGGTAGGTCTTGCCTAGCAAGTCTTATTGAATTCTTTGAGGAGGTGACCAAGCATGTGGATGAAGGTAAAGCAGTGGATGTAGTGTACATGGATTTTAGTAAGGCATTTGATAAGGTACCCCATGGTAGGCTTATGCAGAAAGTAAGGAGGCATGGGATAGTGGGAAATTTGGCCAGTTGGATAACGAACTGGCTAACCGATAGAAGTCAGAGAGTGGTGGTGGATGGCAAATATTCAGCCTGGATCCCAGTTACCAGTGGCGTACCGCAGGTATCAGTTCTGGGTCCTTTGCTGTTTGCGATTTTCATTAATGACTTGGATGAGGGAGTTGAAGGGTGGGTCGGTAAATTTGCAGACGATACGAAGATTGGTGGAGTTGTGGATAGTAAGGAGGGCTGTTGTCGGCTGCAAAGAGACATAGACAGGATGCAGAGCTGGGCTGAGAAGTGGCAGATGGAGTTTAACCCTGAAAAGTGTGAGGTTGTCTATTTTGGAAGGACAAATATGAATGCGGAATACAGGGTTGACGGTAGAGTTCTTGGCAATGTGGAGGAGCAGAGAGATATTGGGGTCTATGTTCATACATCTTTGAAAGTTGCCACTCAAGTGGATCGAGCTGTGAAGAAGGCCTATGTTGTGCTCGCGTTCATTAACAGAGGGATTGAATTTAAGAGCCGTGAGGTGATGATGCAACTGTACAAAACTTTGGTAAGGCCACATTTGGAGAACTGTGTACAGTTCTGGTGGCCTCATTTTAGGAAGGATGTGGAAGCTTTGGAAAAGGTGCAAAGAAGATTTACCAGGATGTTGCCTGGAATGGAGAGTAGATCTTACGAGGAAAGGATGAGGGTGCTAAGCCTTTTCTCATTAGAACGGAGAAGGATGAGGGGCGACTTGATAGAGGTTTATAAGATGATCAGGGGAATAGATAGAGTAAACAGTCAGAGACTTTTTCCCCGGGTGGAACAAACCATTACAAGGGGACATAAATTTAAGGTGAAAGGTGGAAGATATAGGAGGGATATCCGAGGTAGGTTCTTTATCCAGAGAGTAGTGGGGGCATGGAATGCACTGCCTGTGGAAGTAGTTGAATCGGAAACATGAGGGACCTTCAAGCAGCTATTGGATAGGTACATGGATGACGGTAAAGTGATATAGTGTAGATTTATTTGTTCTTCAGGGCAGCACGGTAGCATTGTGGAAAGCACAATTGCTTCACAGCTCCAGGGTCCCAGGTTCGATTCCGGCTTGGGTCACTGTCTGTGCGGAGTCTGCACGTCCTCCCCGTGTCTGCGTGGGTTTCCTCCGGGTGCTCCGGTTTCCTCCCACAGTCCAAAGATGTGCAGGTTAGGTGAATTGGCCAATGATAAATTGCCCTTAATGTCCAAAATTGCCCTTGGTGTTGGGTGGAGGTGTTAGCTTTGGGTGGGGTGCTCTTTCCGGGGGCCGGTGCAGACTCGAGGGGCCGAATGGCCTCCTTCTGCACTGTAAATTCAATGATAATCTATGATTAACCTTGGGCAAAGGTTCGGCACAACATCGTGGGCCGAAGGGCCTGTTCTGTGCTGTATTTTCTATGTTCTATGTTCTATGAACCGCCTCATCCCTTCCCCCACCCCGGGGAGTTCCGACTTGTATAACATTCCGTAGCACCCGCTGAAGACTTAGTTGACCCTCTCTGGGCTCAGCACCATGTTGCCTTCCCTATCCGCACTCCCCCAATCTCTCTGGCCTCCTCCGTCCTGCGCAGCTGGTGCGCCAGCATCGCCTTTTCCCCATACTCATAAACTGCCCCCTTCTCTTTCCTCAGCTGCGCCTCCGCTTTCCCCGTGGACATCAGGTGAAACTCAGCCTGTAATTTCCGGCGCTCGTTCAACAGACCCCCCCCCCCACCCCCGGGGCCTCTGCGTACCTCCTATCTACCCTGAGTATCTCTCCCACCAGTGTCTCCCTCTCCGTCCTCTCCTTCTTTTCTCTATCGGCCCAATGGAGGTTAACTCTCCCCTAATGACCGCCTTCAGAGCCTCCCAAACAACTGCCACCGTCACCTCTCCTGTGTCATTCGCTCCCACATAATTCTCAATGCTCCTCCTTATCCGCCCGCATACCTCTTCGTCCACCAGCAGCCCCACATCCAGTCGCCAGAGAATGTGCTGACCCCGTTCCGCCCCCAGTCGCAGGTCCACCCAGTGCCGGGCATGGTCCGAGACCGCAATGGCCGAGTATTCTACCCCCTCCACCCTCGGGATTAACGCCCTACTCAACAGAAAGAAGTCTATTCGCGAATAGACTTTATGGACATGGCCAAAAAAGGAAAACTCCTTCGTCCTTGGCCACGTAAACCTCCAGGGGTCCACTCACCCCGTCTGGCCCATAAACTCCCACAAGGCCCTGGCCGGCGCCAGCCACTTTCCCGTTCTGGACTTGAAACGATCCAAGCTCGGATCCAAGACCATATTAAAGTCACCGCCCATAATCAGGTGGCATGTCTCCAAGTCTGGGATCCTACCCAACACGCGCCTCATAAAGTCCGCATCGTCCCAGTTCGGGGCATATACATTCACGAACAACACCCGGGCCCCCAGCAGCTTGCCACTCACCATTATATACCTGCCTCCCTTATCCGGCACGATGCTCCCCACCTCAAATGCCACTCGTTTACTGACCAAAATAGACACTCCTCTGGTCTTTGAGTCTAACCCCGAGTGAAACACCTGTCCCACCCATCCTTTCCTTAGCCTCGTCCAGTCCGTGAGCTTTAAGTGCGTCTCTTGCAACATGGCCACGTCAGCCTTCAATGCTTTTAAATGCGAGAACATGCGGGACCGCTTGGCCGGACCATTTAGGCGCTCACGTTCCACGTGATCAGCTGGTCGGGGTGGGGGGGGGGAGGTTGGGGAGGGTAACCGCCACCCCATCTCGCCGACTAGCCATCTCCCTTTTTCGGCCAACCCCGAGCCCCCCCCCCCCCCCCCGCCTCCCTCCTCCAGCTCTACCCGGCGGCCCCCTCGCCCGACTCTCCATGCATACCCCTCACCTGGCTACCCTTCAGTCAGCAAAGCAGCACCACCCCCGCACTCCCCGCACCCCCCTCCCCTGCCAAGCATCCGCTTAGCTCTGGTTTTCCCCCATCGTGCTTCCGTGAGTCAGCTCACCCATACTGACCACGGCCGCTCCCGCCTCTATATCCCAAACCTTAACTTGTTGCCTCCTTCGGGCCGACTTACCACCGCCTCCCCCGCAGGGTAGAGAGGCAAGCGTCATCTGGGACCTCCCCGTGCGCCGGAAAGCCCGTCCCGGGCGTTTCCCACCCCCTAGCACCGAACACCTGGAAAAAAAAACACCTGGAAAACAAGCAAAACAAACAACAAAACCGCCAACCAAACTACGGCAGACATGTGCATAAACTCACACTTTACCCGCAGTCCTTCCCTCGGTCCGTCCCCGCCCGCACATTTAACCCCCATACAACAGTCCCTTAGTTCAGGTCCAGATTTTCCTGCCTGATGAACGACCATGCCTCGTCTGGGGTATCAAAATAATGGTGCCTGTCCTGGTATGTTACCCACAGTCTCGCAGGATGCAGGAATCCAAACATCACCCCTTTACCGTGGAGGACAGCCTTCGCCCGGTTAAAACCTGCAAGCCTCCTCGCCAGCTCAGCTCCCAGGTCGTGGTAAATTCGGACCTCGCCATTCTCCCACTTACTGCTCCGCTCTTTCTTCGTCCACCGCAGAACTCGCTACCGGTCCGCCAAGCACTGAAACCGTATCACCATGGCCCTCGGTGGTTCGTTTACTCTCGGCTTGCTGGCGAGAATCCTGTGCGCTCCATCCAGCTCCAAGGGCCGCGGGAAGGCCCTCGCGCCCATCACCGTCCCCAACATTGTGGCCACATACGTGCTCGCGTCCGCCCCCTCCGCTCCTTCAGGAAGGCCCAGAAGTTTAAGAAGGGTAGAAAGGATAATCCAGAGAACTACAGGCCGGTGAGCCTTACGTCAGGAGTAGGGAAATTATTGAAGAGAATTCTTCGAGACAGGATCTTCTCCCGTTTTGAAGCAAGTGGTCGTATTAGCGAGAGGCAGCACGGTTTTGTGAACGTGTCTCACGTTCAAAATGTAACTAGTATGATTAGTAAGTTTGCAGAAGACACAACGGTTGGTGTAATTCCGGATAGCGATGAGGACTAGGAGAGGATACAGCAGGATTTAGATAATTTGGAGACTTGGGCGGAGAGATGACAGAGGGAGTTTAATCCGGACAAATGTGAGGTAATGCATTTTGGAATGTCTAATGCAGGACGGGAATATACAGTGAATAGTAGAACCCTCAAGTGTGTTGACAGTCAGAGAGATCTTGGTGTACAGGTCCACATGTCACTGAAAGGGGCAACACAGGCGGAGAAGGTAGTCAAGAAGGCATACGGCATGCTTGCCTTCATTGGCCAGGGCATTGATTATGGAGAGAGGTGAGCACTTTGGTGATAGTGACCAAAATTCGATTACGTTTACTTCAGTAATGGAAAGGGATTGGTATACACCACAGGACAAGAGCTATATCTGGGAGAAAGGCAATTATGATGCGATAAGTCAAGACTTAGGATGCATTAGATGAAGAGGAAAACTGCAGGGGGTGCGCACAATGGAAATATGGAGCTTGTTCAAGGAACAGCTACTGCGTTTCCTTGATAAGTATGTGCCTGTCAGGCAGGAAGAATGTGGTCGAGCGAGGGAACCGTGGTTTACTAAAGCAGTTGAAACACTTGCCAAGAGGAAGAAGGAGGCTTATGTAAAGATGAGACGTGAAGGTTCAGTCAGGGCGCTCGAGAGCTCTAAGTTAGCTAGGAAGGACCTAAGGAGAGAGCTAAGAAGAGCCAGGAGGGAACATGATAAGTATTTGGTGCAGTCACACGGGATCAGAGGTGAGCTGGCAAGGTGGATACAGAACTGGCTAGGTCATAGATGGCAGAGAGTAGCAATCGAAGGGTACTTTTCTAATTGGAAGGCTGTGACTAGTGGTGTTCCGCAGGGATCAGTGTTGGGACCCTTGCTGTTCGTAATATATAGAACATAGAACATAGAACGATACAGCGCAGTACAGGCACTTCGGCCCACGAAGTTGCACCGAAACAAAAGCCATCTAACCTACACTATGCCATTATCATCAATATGTTTATCCATTAAACTTTTAAATGCCCTCAGTGTTGGCGAGTTCACTACTGTTGTAGGTAGGGCATTCCACGGCCTCACTACTCTTTGCGTAAAGAACCTACCTCTGACCTCTGTCCTATATCTATTACCCCTCAGTTTAAAGCTATGTCCCCTCGTGCCAGCCATTTCCATCCACGGGAGAAGGCTCTCACTGTCCACCCTATCTAACCCCCTGATCATTTTGTATGCCTCTATTAAGTCTCCTCTTCACCTTCTTCTCTCCAACGAAAACAACCTCAAGTCCATCAGCCTTTCCTAATAAGATTTTCCCTCCATAATCAGGCAACATCCTGGTAAATCTCCTCTGCAGGAAAATGTAACTGGTCTGATCAGTAAGTTTGCAGACGGCACAAAGTTTGGTGGAATTGCAGATAGCGATGAGGACTGTCAGAGGATACAGCAGGATTTAGATCGTTTGCAGATTTTGGCGGAGTGTTGGCAGATGAAGCTCAATCCGGATAAATGTGAGGTAATGCAGTTTGGAAGATCTAATGCAGGTAGGGAATATACAGTGAATGGTAGCACCCTCAAGAGTATTGCAACTCAGAGATATCTAGGTGTACAGGTCCACAGGTCACTGAAAGGGGCAACCCAGGTGGAGAAGTAGTCAAGAAGGCATACGGCATGCTTGCCTTCATTGGCCGGAGCATTGAGCATAAGAATTGGCAAGTCATGTTGCAGCTGTATAGATCCTTAGTTAGACCACTGGAGTATAGTGTTCAATTCTGGTCGCCACACCACCAGAAGGATGTGGAGGCTTGAGAGAGTGTGCGGAAGAGATTTACCAGGATGTTGCCTGGCATGGAGGGCATTAGCTATGAGGAGCGGTTGAATAAATTCAGTTTGTTTTCATTGGCACGACGGAGGTTGAGGGGCGACCTGATAGAGGTCTGCAGAATTATGAGGGGCATAGACAGATTGGATAGTCAGAGACTTTTCCCCAGGGTAGAGGGGTCAATTGCTAGGGGGCATAGGTTTAAGGTGCGAGGGGCAACGTTTAGAGGAGATGTACAAGGCAAGTGTTTTACACAGAGCGTAGTGGATGCCTGGAACTCGCTGTCGGTGGAAGTGTTGGAAGCAGGGACGATTGTAACATTTAAGGTGCATCTTGACAAATACATGAATAGGATGGGAATAGAGTGATACGGATCCAGGAAGTTTAGAAGATTTTAGTTTGGACGGGCAGCATTGTCGGCAAGGGATTCGAGTGACCAAGGGCCTGTTGTACTTGTGCTTGTACCCTGTGCTGTACTTATCTTTGTTCTTTGTTCTTTGTTCTGACTAATTCCCCCCACCTGTGAACAGTCCCGACCCTGAATAATCACTCACTCCATTTGAACAGTCCCTACCCTGAATAATCTCCCACTCCCTGTGAACAGCCCCGACAGTGACTAATTGTGGGCATCACAGAGACGTGACTGCCTATCGAAAGGACAGGCAGATGGGCAAATGGGGCTGGGTCATCTCTGTGGGCACAGTTGAGGAATTGCAAAGATAAAAACAACCTGTTGGGAGTTATTTACAGTAGTCAGGATGTGGGGCAGAAAATAAATCGGGAGATAGAAAAGTTATGTAAAAAATAGGCAATTTTGCAATAATCATGGGGGACTTCAATATGCAGGTGGACTGGGGAAACCAGGTTGGAGTGGATCCCAAGAAAAGGAATTTGCGGAATGCCTGAGAGATAGTTTTATGGAGCAGCTTGGAATGGAGCGTATTAGGGAACAGGCAATTCTGGATTTGGTGATGTGAAATGAGGCTGTCTTGCTTAAGGAACTTAAGGTTAAGGACCTCTTAGGGAGCAGCGACCACCATATGATCGAATTTTGTCTGCAGTTTGAGAGGCAGAAGCTATAATCAGATGTAACGGTTTTACAATTAAATAACGGAAATACAAGGACATGAGGGAGGAAATGGCCAGAGTAGATTGGAAAAGGAGCCCAGCAAACAAGACAGTGGAACAGAAATGGCAGGGGTTTGGGGGGTTATAGGGAGGCACAACAGAAATTCATCTCAAGAAGGGGGAAACATGCTAAGCGGAGGACAAGGCATCCATGGCCAAGCCAGGGAAGAGATTGCTGAACCTTTGGCTTTGATTTTTATGTCATCATTGACTACAGGAATAGTGCCAGAGGACTGGAGGATAGCAAATGTGGTTCCTTTGTTCAAGAAGGGGAGTAGAGACAACCCCGGCAACTATAGACCGGTGAGCCTCACGTTTGTTGTGGGTAAAGTCTTGGAGGGGATTATAAGAGACAAGATTTATAATCATCTAGATAGGAATAATATGATTAGGGATAGTCAGCATGGCTTTGTGGAGCGTAGGTCATGCCTCACAAACCTGATCGAGTTCTTTGAGAAGGTGACTGAACAGGTAGACGAGGGTGGAGCAGTTGATGTGGTGTATATGGATTTCAGTAAAGCGTTTGATAAGGTTCCCCACGGTAGGCTCCTACAGAAAATACGGAGGCTGGGGATTGAGGGTGATTTAGAGATGTGGATCAAAAATTGGCTAGCTGAAAGAAGACAGAGGGTGGTGGTTGATGGGAAATGTTCAGGATGGAGTTCAGTTACAAGTGGCGTACCACAAGGATCTGTTCTGGGGCCGTTGCTGTTTGTCATTTTTATCAATGACCTAGAGGAGGGCGCAGAAGGGTGGGTGAGTAAATTTGCAGACGACACTAAAGTCGGTGGTGTTGTCGACAGTGCGGAAGGATGTTGCAGGTTACAGAGGGACATAGATAAGCTGCAGAGCTGGGCTGAGAGGTGGCAAATGGAGTTTAATGTAGAGAAGTGTGAGGTGATTCACTTTGGAAAGAATAACAGGAATGCGGAATATTTGGCTAATGGTAAAGTTCTTGGAAGTGTGGATGAGCAGAGGGATCTCGGTGTCTATGTACATAGATCCCTGAAAGTTGCCATCCAGGTTGATAGGGTTGTGAGGAAGGACTATGGAGTGTTGGGCTTTATTGGTAGAGGGATTGAGATACGGAGTCACGAGGTCATGTTGCAGCTGTACAAAACTCTGGTACGGCCGCATTTGCAGTATTGCGTACAGTTCTGGTCACTTCATTATAGGACGGACGTGGGAGCTTTGGAGCGGGTGCAGAGGAGATTTATCAGGATGTTGCCTGGTATGGAGGGAAAATCTTATGAGGAAAGGCTGATGGACTTGAGGTTATTTTCGTTAGAGAGAAGAAGGTTATGAGGAGACTGAATAGAGGCATACAAAATGATCAGGGGGTTAGATAGAGTGGACAGTGAGAGCCTTCTCCCGCGGATGGAAATGGCTCGCACGAGGGGACATAGCCTTAAACTGAGGGGTAATAGATATAGGACAGAGGTCAGAGGTAGGTTCTTTACGCAAAGAGTGGTGAGGCCGTGGAATGCCCTATCTGCAACAGTAGTGTACACGCCAACATTGAGGGCACTTAAAAGTTTATTGGGTAAGCATATGGATGATAATGGCATAGTGTAGGTTTAATGGCTTTTGTTTTTTGACTTCCCATGTCGGTGCAACATCGTGGGCCGAAGGGCCTGTACTGCGCTGTATCGTTCTATGTTCTATGGCTGACGAGGGATGGCAAGGGCAGCATAAACGCTCAAGAAAATGCTTACAAAGTGGCGAGCATTAGTGGGATGCCAGAGGATTGGGAATACTTTAAAAGCGAGCAGAGGACAATTCAAAAAGCAATAAGGGGCGAGAATATCAAGTATGAGTGCAAGCTAGCTATTAATATAAAGGAAGATAAGAAGAGTTTTGTTTGAATATATAAAAGGTAAGAGAGAGGCAAGAATAGACATTGGGCCACTGGAAAATGTGGCTGGAACAGTAACAATAGGAAACAATGAAATGGCAGATTAACTGAATAGTCAGTTTGCATCACGCTTCACCGTGGAAAACACCAGTGGAGTGCCAGAGCTCCGGGAGAATCAGGGGCCAGAGGTGAGTGCAGTGACAATTACTAAGGAGAAGGTTCTGGGGAAACTGAAAAGTCTGAAGTCTGAAGGTGGATAAGTCACCTGGGCCGGATGGACTGCACCCCAGTGTCCTACAATAAATAGCTGAGGAAATTGTGGAGGCATTTGTGATCATCTTTCAGGAATCAATGGAAGCAGGGCGGATCCCAGAAGACTGTAAAGTGGCTCATAATACACCACTGTTTAAGAAGGGAGGGAGGCAGAAGACGGGAAATTATAGGCCGGTTAGTTTGACTTCGGTCATTGGTGAGATTATAGAGTCTGTTTTTAAAGATGAGATCGCAAAGTACTTGGAAGTGCGTGGTAAAATAGTATTGAGTAAGCACGACTTTGTCAAAGCGAGGTCGTGTGTGACAAATATGTTGGAGTTCTTTGAGGAGGTAACAAGGAAGTTAGACAAAGGAGAACCAGTAGTGGACATCATTTATTTCGATTTCCAGAAGGCCTTTGACAGGGTGCCGCATAGGAGACTATTAAATAAGTTAAAAGCCCATGTGTTAAGGATTTGATACTGGCATGGATAGAGGATTGGCTGACTGGCAGAAGGCAGAGAGTGGGAATGAACTGCTCTTTTTCAGGATGGCAGCCGTTGACTAGTTGTGAGCCCCGGGGGTCTTTGCTCGGACCACAGCTTCACAGAACATACATTAATGACCTGGAAGAAGGTACTGAAGGCACTGTTGCTAAGTTTGCAGATGATATAAAGGTCTGTGGAAGTACATGTAAAATTGAGAAAGCAAGGGGCTGCAGCAGGATTTTGGCAAGCGAGGAGAGTGGGCAATGTATTGGCAAATGAAAGACAATGTGGAAAACTGTGAGGTTATGCACTTTGGTAGGAGGAATTTACGCATAGACTCTTTTCTGAATCGGGAAATGCTTAGGAAATCAGAAGCACAAAGGGACTTGGGAGTCCTTGTTCATGGTTATCTTAAAGTTAATGTGCAGGTTCATTCGGCCGTTAAGAAGGAAAATACAATCTTAGCATTCATGTCAAGAGGGCTAGAATACAAGACCAGGGGTGTACTTTTGAAGCTGTATAAGTTTCTGGTCAGACCACATTTGGAATATTGAGAGCAGTTTTGGGCCCCATATCTAAGGAAAGATGTGCTGGCCTTGGAACGGGTCCAGAGGAGGTTGACAAGAGTGCTCCCTGGAGTGAAGACTTTGTCGTCTGAGGAACGTTTGAGGACTCTGGGTCTGACTCCTTGGGCTTTGAAAGGATGAGAGGGGATCTTATTGAAACTTGCAAGATGACGCACGCTTGGATAGAGTGGACGTGGAGAGGATGTTTCGACTTGTAGGAAAAACTAGAACCAGAGGGCACAATCTCAAACTAAAGGGACGATCCTTTAAAACAGAGATGAGGAGGAATTTCTTCAGCCAGAGGGTGGTGAATCTGCCGCAGAAGGATATGGATGCCAAATCACTGAGTGTCTTTAAGACAGAGATAGATAGGATATTGATCATTAAGGGGATAAGGGATAATCGAGAGAAGGCAGGAGAATGGGGATGAGAAAACATCCGCCAGGATTGCATGGCGCAGCAGACTCGATGGGCCGATAGGCCGAATTCTGCTCCTGTGTCTTATGGACTTCTAATTACCCCTCCCTATGAACAGTCCCAGCCCTGACGAATTCCGCTCTCTGTGAACCGCCCTTGCCCTGACTAATTCCCCCTGCCTGGAAACTGCCCCTACCCTGACTAAAAGGTAATTACTGCGGATGCTGGAATCTGACACCCTAGCTCAGGTAGCATCTGTAGGGAGAGAAAAGAACCAACGTTACGAGTCCCGATGACACGATTACGAAGCTAAAATACTTAGAAAGTGGGAAATATTTATACTCTGTGTTGAGAGAGTGAAAGATAAACCAAATCCACAGAAATCAAGGGCACAAATTGCTAATAACCGTAGAGACCACTGTGAAAGTGTGCTAATGACAGTTCCCAGAGAGAACCAAACATAGGAAAGGGAAAACAGCATAGAAACTTTAAATCAGAGGGTAAACTGTGACGGAAGTAGATGTGGGGGAAGAGGAAGCAAAAGGAAGAAAAGGTAAGGAAGACAAGAAAGAAAGAAATGGGAAAAAAAAGTTGAAAATAAATGAGATAAAAACAAAGGGGTCGATGTGCGGTAGAGGGAATCATCTGAAGTTGTTAAATTCGATGTTGGCACCGGAAGGCTGTAGCGTGCCCAATCGGAAGATGAGATGTTTTCTCTCCAGTTTGCGTTGAGCTTCACTGGAACATTGCAGCAGGCCAAGGACAGACATGTGGACATGGGAGCAGGGTCTTGTCATGAAACGGCAAACACGGGGAAGGTCAGGGTCCAGAATGCGCACAGACCAAAGGTACTCAGCATCGCAATCACCCAGTCTGCATTTGGTCTCTCCTATATAGAGGAGAGCACACTGCAAGCAGCGAATGTAATAGACCAAATTCAAAGAGGAGCAAGTGAGTCGCTGCTTAACCCGGATTGAGTGTTCTTGGCATGGGATGTTAAGTATCAGGCTCTACCCTGATATTGTATAAGGTGTTAGTGAGGCCACACCTGGAGTATTGTGTTCAGATTTGGTCTCCTTACTTGAGAAATGACGTACTGGCACTGGAGGGTGTGCAGAGGAGATTCACTAGGTTAATCCCAGAGCTGAAGGGGTTGGATTACGAGGAGAGGTTGAGTAGACTGGGACTGTATTCGTTGGAATTTAGAAGAATGAGGGGGGTCTTAGAGAAACATATGAGATTATGAAGGAAATAGATAGGAGAGATACGGGCAGGTTGTTTCCAGTGGAGGGTGAAAGCAGAACAAGGGGGCATAGCCTCAAAATAAGGGGAAGTAGATTTAGGACTGAGTTTAGGAGGAACTTCTTCACCCAAAGGGTTATGAATCTATGGAATTCCTTGCCCAGTGAAACAGTAGAGGCTCATTCATTAAATGTTTTTACGATAAAGATAGATAGTTTTTTGAAGAATAAAGGGATTAAGGGTTATGGTGTTCGGGCCGGAAAGTGGAGCTGAGTCCACAAAAGATCAGCCATGATCTCATTGAATGGTGGAGCAGGCTCGAGGGGCCAGATGGCCTAATCCTGCTCCTACTTCTTATGTTCTTCTGTACCCTGACTATTTCCTCCTCCTTGTGAGCAGCCCTTACCCTAAATAATGCACCCACCTTCTGAACAGTCCTAACCCTGAGTAATATTCACTCCTGGTCAACAGTACCTACCTTGACTATTCCCCCAACCTGTGAATAGCCCGTCCCTTGGAAATGCCCCCTCCTTGTGAACTGTCCCCGCCCTGACTAATCCCCCTCTCTGTGTATAGCCCCTACCTGACACATTCCCCTACCGTGTTAACAGCCCCTACCGTGAATAATTCCCACTCACTGTGAACAGACGCTACCCTGACCCATTCCCCCACCCTGTGAACTGAGTAATGGCTGAGTAATGACACGCTCCTGTGAACAGACCTTAATCTGACTCATTCCCACTCCCTGTGAAAAGCCCCAGGAAAGGTATAGGGTAAGTCTAATTTTGCTGCTTTTCAGTTAAAAATGCAATGTGTAGCTTAGTGTCTGATTGGCTGAAGCTGCCTCCACCCTAATTGCCGAGAGGCAGTTATCTCTCAGTCACCTGAGGCCTGTTTAATGGCACAAGGGTGTACATTGTATTCTTCTGTTTGAAGCTTAAGTAGTGTGAGTCACCCTGGTTAGCTGAGGTCCGTATAAAAGACAGACAGAAAGCGCACTCAGTAAGCTTTGCGCAGGTGAAGGAGACACATCCTGAGTGAGAAAGACACATCTAGAGTGGGAATTGGAACTTGGTAATTTGGTGACACTAGTGTGACATCACAGTAAAGCTGTGACCTGATTAGCTGGTTGGGAAACTGTTAAATTTGTCAAAAAACGAATATTGGAAAACAAATCTAATTGATTAACCAGATAGTGGACTAACTAAACCTGAGGACAGAGATCGGTATTTAGCATTTAATTTTACAGTAAAAATCATCTCGTGTCAGGGCCATATTATGAATTGTAACTCAATCTGACAATAATTCAAGTGCTTATTTTCAATTAATTAATTAGTGCTTAAATGTCACTCAGCGGGGTGCAGTGCTCCAATTGTGAGATGTAGCAGATCTCTGACGCTTACAGCGTTCCGGTCGACTAGATCTGAAGCAAGTGTAACCAATGACAGTTCCTCACAGACCGCGTGGTTCGGTTGGAGCAGCAATTGGATGCACTTAGGAGCATGCAGGTGGCGGAAAGCATCACAGACAGGAGTTCTCGAGACGTGGTCACAGCCAACAAAGAACAAAGAACAAAGAAATGTACAGCACAGGAACAGGCCCTTCGGCCCTCCAAGCCCGTGCCGACCGTGCTGCCAGACTAAACTACAATCTTCAACACTTCCTGGGTCCGTATCCCTCTATTCCCATCCTATTCACGTATTTGTCAAGATGCCCCTTAAATGTCACTATCGTCACTGCTTCCACCACCTCCTCCGGTAGCGAGTTCCAGGCACCCACTACCCTCTGCGTAAAAAAAATGCCTCCTTGCCTCGTACACATACTCTAAACCTTGCCCCTCTCACCTTAAACCTATGCCCCCTACGAATTGACCCCTCTACCCTGGGGAAAAGCCTCTGACTATCCACTCTGTCTAGGCCCCTCATAATTTTGTAGACCTCTATCAGGTCGCCCCTCAACCTCCTTCGTTCCAGTGAGAACAAACCGAGTTTATTCAACCGCTCCTCGTAGCTAATGCCCTCCAAACCAGACAACATTCTGGTAAATCTCTTCTGCACCCTCTCTAAAGCCTCCACATCATTCTGGTAGTGTGGCGACCAGAATTGAAACTATACTCCAAGTGTGGCCTAACTAAGGTTCTATACAGCTGCAACATGACTTGCCAATACTTATACTCAATGCCCCGGCGAATGAAGGCAAGCATGCCGTATGCCTTCTTGACTACCTTCTCCACCTGTGTTGCCCCTTTGAGTGACCTGTGGACCTGTACTCCTAGATCTCTTTGACTTTCAATACGCTTGAGGGTTCTACCATTCACTGTATATTCCCTACCTGCATTACACCTTCCAAAATGCATTACCTCACATTTGTCCGGATTAAACTCCATCTGCCATCTCTCCACCCAAGTCTCCAAACAATCTAAATCCTGCTGTATCCTCTGACAGTCCTCATCGCTATCGGCAATCCACCAACCTTTGTGTCGTCTGCAAACTTACTAATCAGACCAGTTACATTTTCCTCCAAATCATTTATATATACTACAAACAGCAAATATCCCAGCACTGATCCCTGTGGAACACCACTGGTCACAGCCCTCCAATTAGAAAAGCATCCTTCCATTGCTACTCTCTGCCTTCTATGGCCTAGCCAGTTCTGTGTCCACCTTGCCAGCTCACCCCTGATCCCGTGTGACTTCACCTTTTGTACTAGTCTACCATGAGGGACCTTGTCAAAGGCCTTACTAAAGTCCACATAGACAACATCCATTGCCCTACCTGCATCAATCATCTTAATGACCTCCTCGAAAAACTCTATCAAGTTAGTGAGACACGACCTCCCCTTCACAAAACCATGCTGCCTCTCACTAATACGTCCATTTGCTTCCAAATGGGAGTAGATCCTGTATCGAAGAATTCTCTCCAGTAATTTCCCTACCCCTGAAGTAAGGCTCACCGTGGTAGGGAAATTCCTGGAGAGAATTCTTCGAGACTGGATCTACTCCATTTGGAAGCAAATGGACGGACTAGTGAGAGGCAGCATGGAGTAGGCAGAGAGTTGGGTGACCACCAGAAGGGGCAGTCAGTGCATGAATCTCCTGTGGTTGTCCCCCTCACGAACAGGTATACTGCTTTTGATACCTTTGTGGGGGATTAGCCTATCAGGGGAAAACAGCAGCAGCCAGAGCACTGGCACCATGGCTGCCTCTGAAGTTCACAGGCAGGGTCAACGCGCAGAAGAGCAATAGTCATCGGGGACTCTAGTTGAAACGAAATGAAAATCGCTTATTGTCACAAGTATGCTTCAAATGAAGTTACTGTGAAAATCCCCTAGTCGGCACATTCCGGTGCCAGTTCGGGGAGGCTGGTACGGGAATTGAACCGTGCTGCTGGCCTGCTTTGCTCTGCTTTAAAAGCCAGCGATTTAGCCCAGTGTGCTAAACTGGGGCACAGATACGCGCTCCAGTGGACGTGAAAGAGACTCGAGGTTGGTCTGTTGCCTCCCTGGTACCAGGATCCAGAATGTCTCAGAACTGGTAGCGGGCATCCTGAAGGGGGAAGGCAAACAGTCAGAGGTCGTTGTACATATTGGTACTAACGACATCGGCAGCAAGGGGCATGAGGTCCTGCAGTAGGATTTCAGGTAGCTAGGCAGAAAGTTCAAAGACAGGACCTCCAGGGTTGTAATGTCGGGATTACTCACTGTGCCACGTGCCAGTGAGGCTAGAAATAGGAAGATGTAGCAGCTGGTGTAGGAGAAGGTTTTCCGTTATCAGGTCCACTGGGAGTTCTTCGGGGGCAGGTATGGCCTGTATAAGAAGGACAGGTTGCATCTAAACTGGAGAGGCATAAATATCCTGGCCGCGAGGTTTGCTAGTGTCACACGGGAGGTTTCAAACTAGTATGACAGGGGGATGGGTACCGGAGCAAAACTTCAGAACGTGAAAACATTGATGGAGAGCTACGGAATAGGGCCAGTATGGCTCTGAGGAAGAGCAGACAGGGAGATGTTGCTGAAACCAGCGGGTCTGGTGGACTGATGTAAGAAGTATAATGGGTAAGGCAGATGAGCTTAGAGCTTGGATTAGCACTTGGAACAATGATGTTGTTGCCATTAGAGAGAACTGGTTGAGGGAAGGACAGGATTGACAGCTAAACATTCCAGGATTTCGATGTTTTAGGCAGGACAGAGCGGGATGTAAAAGGGGTGGCGGAGTTGCGCTACTCGTTAGGGACAATATCACAGCTGTACTGCGGGACGACACCTCAGAGGGCAGCGAGGCTATATGGGTAGAGATCAGGAATAAGAAGGATGCAGTCAGAATGTTGGGAGTTTACTACAGGCCTCACAACATCCAGCGGGAGATAGAGCAGCAGATAGGTCGACAGATTTTGGAAAGGAGTAAAAGCAACAGGGTTGGTGTGATGGGAGCCTACAAGTTCCCCAATATTGCCTGGGAGTCACTTTGCACTACGGGCTTGGACGGGGCAGAGTTTGTAAGGAGCACCCAGGAGGGCTTCTTAAAACAATGTGTAGATAGTCCAACTAGGGAAGGGGTTGTATTGGACCTGGTATTGGGGAGTGAGCCCGGCCAGGTGGTAGAGGTTTCAGTAGGGGAGCAGTTCGGGAACAGTGACCACAATTCAGTAAGTTTTAAAGTGCTGGTGGACAAGGATAAAAGTGTTCCTAGGGTGAATGTGGAAGGCTAATTATAATAATATTCGGCGGGAACTGAAGAATTTAGATTGGGGGCGGATGTTTGAGGGTAAATCAACATCTGACATGTGGGGGGCTTTCAAGTGTCACTTGAAAGGAATTCAGGACCGGCATGCTCCTGTGCGGCAGAAGGATAAATACGGTAAATCTCGTGAACCTTGGATAACGAGAGATATTGTAGGCATGGTCAAAAAGTAAAAGGAGGCATTTGTCAGGGCTAGAAGGCTGGGGACAGAAGAAGCCTGTGTGGAATATAAGGAAACGAGGAAGGAAGTTAAGCAAGGAGTCAGAAGGGCCTCATTCTTCCAGCGGAGCGGGCAGTGAGGGGGGCGATTTTAGGGGAAAGCTTGAAGTTAAGCTGAGTTTTTGATTTTTACCTTACTCCGTCGGAGCAGGAAACCGTAAGTCGGCCGTGGATAGACCTGGGAAGGTTGTATTACCCAATAAATTTGAACGGCGAAGAAACCCGAGACACGACACGTCCCTCCTCTTCTCACCTAAAAAAGAAGACTCAGTGCTGTGAGCAGGTAAGCTATTTACTTTTTTTTTCTTTTTTACTGGGAGACTAAGTAGAGGTGATGGTAGCTAGGGCAATGGAATATTCCCCCTGCAGAACGTTCGAGGTAAGATAGATCACCGGTGTCCTTGCTTACTTCACCTGCGGGAGATGGGGCTGGAGTTGGATGAACTGAGGATCATTCGGGAAGCTGAGGGCGTGATAGATAGAAGCTACAGGAACATAGTTGCACCTGAGAACAAAGGTAGCTGGGTAACAGTTCGAGGTGGGAAGGGGACGAAGCAGACAGTGCAGGAATCCCCTGTGGTTGTCCCTCTCAACAATAAGTACACCGCTTTGGATACTGTTGAGGGGATTACCTAGCAGGGGTAGGCTGCAGTGACCGGGTCTCTGGCACGAGGTCAGGATCTGGGGCTCAGAAGTGAAGGGTGGAGATTAGGAGAGCACTAGTTGTAGGGGACTCAATAGTTAGAGGTACAGACAGGCGGTTCTGTGGACTCGAGCGAGACTCGGATGGTTTGTTGCCTCCCGCGTGCCAGGGTCCATGACGTCTCAGATCATGTGTTCAGGCTCCTTAAGGGGTAGGAGGTGCAGCCAGAAGTCGTGGTGCACATTGGTACCAACGACGTAGGTCGGAAAGGGGGTGTGGATGTAATGCACGAGTTTAGGGAGTTAGGCTGGAAGTTAAAATCCAGGGCAGACAGAGTTGTCATCTCTGGTTTGTTGCCGGTGGCACGTGATAGCGAGGCTAGAAATAGGGAGCGTGCAGTTGAACACGTGTCTGCAGGACTAGCGTACAGTGGAGGGCTTCAGGTATTTGAATAATTGGAGCACATCCTGGAGAAGGTGGGACCTGTACAAGCAGGACGGGTTGCATCCGAACCAGAGGGGCACCAATATCCTGGGATGGAGGTTTTCTAGTACTCTTCGGGAGGGTGTAAACAAATTTGCCAGGGGCATGGGAAGCGGATTTGTAGTACAGCAACTAAGGTAGCCGATGTTCAGGATGTCGAAGCGTGTAGTGAGGTGGCGGGGAAGGTACCACGGACAAAGGAGAGTACTTCCAATAACGGAGATTGGTTGAAGTGTGTATGCTTGAACGCAAGAAGTGTCAGGAATAAGGTGGGTGAACTTAAGGCATGGATCGGTACTTGGGACTGAGATGTGGTGGCCATCACGGAAAATTGGATAGAAGAGAGGTAGAAATGGTTTTTGGAGGTCCCTGGTTATAGATGTTTCAATAAGATTAGGGAGGGTGGTAAACGAGGTGCGGGTGGGGTGGGGTGGGGGGGGTTGCATTGTTACTTAGAGATAGCATAACAGCTGCAGAAAGGCAGTTCGAGTATGATCCGGCTTCTGAGGTAGTATGGGTTGAAGTCTGAAATTGGAAAGGAGCAGTCACCTTGTTGGGAGTTTTTTATAGGCCCCCCAATAGCAGCAGAGTTGTGGAGGACAAGATTGGGAAACAGATTTTGGAAAGGTGCAGAAGTGACAAGGTAGTAGTCGTGGGTGACTTCAACTTCCCAAATATTGAGTGGAAACTCGTTAGATCAAATAGTTTGGATGGGGTGGTATTTGTGCAGTGTGTCCAGGAAGCTTTTCTAACACAGTATGTAGATTGTCCGACCAGAGGGGAGGCCATATTGGATTTGGTACTTGGTAATGAACCAGGGCAAGTAATAGATTTGTTAGTGACAAGGCATTTTGGAGATAGTGACCACAACTCTGTGACTTTTACTTTATGGAGAGTGATAGGTGCGTGCAACAGGGCAAGGTTTACAAATGGGTGAAGGGTAAATACGATGCTGTCAGACAAGAACTGAAGTGCATAAGTTGGGAACATAGGCTGGCAGGGAAGGACACAATTGAAATGTGGAACGTGTTCAAGGAACAGATACTCCGTGTCCTTGATATGCATGTCCCTGTGAGGCAGGGAAGAGATGGTCGAGTGAGGGAACCATCGATGACAAGAGAGGTTGAATGTCTTGTTAAGAGGAAGAAGGATACTCATGTAAGGCTGAGGAAACAAGGTTCAGACAGGGCGCTGGAGGGATACAAGATAGCCAGGAGGGAACTGAAGAAAGGGATTAGGAGAGCTAAGAGCGGGCATGAAAAATCTTGGGCGAGTAGGATCAAGGAAAACCCCAAGGCCTTTTACACATATGTGAGAAATATGAGAATGACGGGGCGGAGGGTAGGTCCGATCATGGACTGTCGCGGGACATTGTGGATCGTGTCTGAAGAGATCGGTGAGGTCTTGAACGAGTACTTTTCTTCAGTATTTACGAATGAGAGGGGCCATATTGTTGGAGAGGACATATTGTGAAACAGACTGGTAAGCTAGAGGAGATACTTGTTAGGAAGGAAGATGAGTTGGGCATTTTGAAAAACTTGAGGATAGACAAGTCCCCCGGGCCTGACGGGATATATACAAGGATTCTATGAGAATCAAGAGATGAAATTGCAGAGCCGTTGGCAATGATCTTTTCGTCCTCACTGTCAACAGGGGTGATATCAGGGGATTGGAGAGTGGCGAATGCCGTGCCCCTGTTCAAAAAAGGAACTAGGGATAACCCTGGGAATTACAGGCCAGTTAGTCTTACTTCGGTGGTAGGAAAAGTAATGGAAAGAGTACTGAGGGGTAGGATTTCTGAGCATCTGGAAAGACACTGCATTATTTGGGATAGTCAGCACGGATGTGTGAGGGGCAGGTCTTGCCTCACAAGTCTTCTTGAATTCTTTGAGGAGATGACCAAGCACGTGGATGACGGTAAAGCGGTGGATGTAGTGTACATGGATTTCTGTAAGGCATTTGATAAGGTTCCCCGTGGTAGGCTTATGCAGAAGGAAAGGAGGCATGTGATAGTGGGAAATTTGGCCAGATAGATACCGAACTGGCTCGCCGATAGAAGTCAGAGAGTGGTGGTGGATGGCAAATATTCAGCCTGGAACCGAGATACCAGTGGCGTACAGCAGGAACCAGTTCTGGGTCCTCTGCTGTTTGTGATTTTCATGAATGACTTGGATGAGCGAGTTGAATGGCAGGTCAGAAAATTTGCAGAAGATTGGTGGAGTTATGGATCGTGAGGAGGGCTTTTGTCGGCTGCAAAGATACATAGATACGATGTAGAGCTGGACTGAGAAGTGGCAGATGGAGGTTAACACTGCAAAGTGTGATGTCGTCCATTTTGGAAGGACAAATATGAATACGGAACACAGGGTTAACTATAGGGTTCTTGGCAATGTGGAGGAACAGAGAGATCTTGGGGTCATGTTCATAGATCTTTGAAAGTTGCCACTCAAGTGGATAGCGTTGTGAAGAAGTGTGTGCTGGCGTTCATTAGTAGAGGGATTGAATTTAAGAGCTGTAAGGTGATGATGCAGCTGTACAAAACCTTGGTAAGGCCACGTTTGGAATACTGTGTGCAGTGCTGGTCGCCTCATTTTAGGAAGGATGTGGACGCTTTGGAAAAGTTGCAAAGGAGATTTACCAGGATGTTGCATGGAATGGAGAGAAAGTCTAACGAGGAAAGGTTGAGGATGCTGGCCATTTATCATTAGAACGGAGAAGGATATGGGGCGATTTGATAGCGGGTTACAAGATGATCAGGCGAATAGATAGAGTAGACAGTCAGAAACTTATTCCCCGGGTGGAACAAATAATTACGAGGGGACAAAAATTTAAGGTGAATGGTGGAAGATATAGGGGGATGCCAGAGGTAGGTTCTTTACCCAGAGAGTAGTGGGGGCATGGAATGCACTACCTGTGGAAGTAGTTGAGTCGGAAACATTAGGGAACTTCAAGAGGCTTTTGGATAGGTACATGGATTACGGTAGAATAATGGGGTGTAGATTAATTTGTTCTTAATCTCGGACAAAAGTTCTGCACAATATCGTGAGCCGAAGGACGTGTTCCGTGTTGCATTTTTTAATGTTCTACGTTAAAATGGGTCACGAAAGTTCATTGGCAAAACGGGTTAAGGAAAATCCCAAGGCTTTTTACACGTACATAAAAAGCAAGAGGGTAGCCAGGGAAAGGTTTGGCCAACTGAAGGAGAGGCAAGGGAATCTCAGTGTGGAGCCAGAGGAAATGGGAGAGGAACAAAATGAATACTTTGCATCAGTATTCACCAAAGAGAAGGAATTCGTGGATGTTGAGTCTGGAGAAGGGTGTGTAGATAGCCTGGGTCACGTTGAGATCCAAAAAGATGTTGGGCGTCTTGAAAGATATTAAGGCAGATAAGTCCCCAGGGCTTGATGGGATCTACCCCCAGAATGCTGAAGGAGGCTAGAACCGACATTGCTGAGGCTTTGACAAATCTTTGGATCCTCACTGTCTTCAGGTGAAGTCCCGGAGGACTGGAGAATAGCCAATGATGTTCCTTTGTTTAAGAAGGGTAGCAAGGATAGTCCAGAGAACTACAGGCCGGTGAGCCTTACGTCAGTAGTAGGGAAATTACTGGAGAGAATTCTTCGAGACAGGATCTACTCCATCTGGAAGCAAGTGGTCGTATTAGCGAGAGACAGCACGATTTTGTGAACGTGTTTTTGGAGACTTGGGCGGAGAGATGACAGAGGGAGTTTAATCCGGACAAATGTGAGGTACTGCATTTTGGAATGTCTAATGCAGGTCGGGAATATACTGTGACTCGTAGAACCCTCAAGTATATTGACAGTCAGAGAGATCTAGGTGTACGTGTCCACATGTCACTGAAAGGGGAAAAACAGGTAGAGAAGGTAGTCAAGAAGGCATACGGCATGCTTGCCTTCATTGGCCGGGACATTGATTATGGAGGTAGGTGAGCACTTTGGTGATAATGACCAAAATTCGATTACGTTTACTTTAATAATGGAAAGGGATAGGTAAAAACCGCAGGGTAAGAGTTATATCTGGGGGAAAGACAATTATGATGCGATAAGGCAGGACTTAGGATGCATTGGATAGAGAGTAAAACTGCAGGGGATGTGCACAATGGAAATATGGAGCTTGTTCAAGGAACAGCTACTGCGTTTCCTTGATAAGTATGTACCTGTCAGGCAGGGAGGATGTGTTCGAGCGAGGAAACCGTGGTTTACTAAAGTAGTTGAAACACTTGTCAAGAGGAAGAAGGCGTATGTAAAGATGAGACATGAAGGTTCTGTTAGGGCGCACGAGAGCTCTCGGTTAGCTAGGAAGGACATAAAGAGAGAGCTAAGAAGGGCCAGGAGGGGATATGAGAAGTCTCTGGCAGGTACGATCAAGGACAGTTCTAAAGTTTTCTATAGATATGTCAGGAATAAGAGAATGACTAGGGTAAGAGTAGGGCCAGCCAAGGACAGTAGTGGGAAGTTGTGCGTGGAGTCCGACGAGATAGGAGAGGTGCTAAATTAATATTTTTCGTCAGTATTCACACAGGAACACGACAATGTTGTCGAGGAGAATACTGAGATACAGGCTACAAGACTAGTAGGGCTTGAGGTTCGTAAGGAGGAGGAGTTAGCAATTCTGGAAAGTGTGAAAATAGATAAGTCCTCAGGGCCGGATGGGATTTATCCTAGGATTCTCTGGGAAGCTCGGGAGAAGATTGCTGAGCCTTTTGCTTTGATCTTTAAGTCATCTTTGTCTCCAGGAATAGTGCCAGAAGACTGGAGCAAATTTTGTCCCCTTGTTCAAGAAGGGGAGAAGAGACAACCCCGGTAACTATAGACCAGTGAGCCTTACTTATGTTGTGGGCAAACTCTTGGAAAGGTTTATAAGAGATAGGATGTATAATCATCTGGAAAGGAATAATTTGATTGGAGATAGTCAACACGGTTTTGTGAATGGTAAGTTGTGCCTCACAAACCTTATTGAGTTATTTGAGAAGTTGACCAAAGAGGTGGATGAGGGTAAAGCAGTTGATGTGTTGGAGATGGATTTCAGTAAAGCGTTTGATAAGGTTCACCGCGGTAGGCTAATGCAGAAAATACGGAGGCATGGGATTCAGGGTGATTTAGCAGTTTGGATCAGAAATTGGCGAGCTGGAAGAAGACAAAGGGTGGCGGTCGATGGGAAATGTTCAGACTGGAGTCCAGTTACTAGTGGTGTACCACAAGGATCTGTTTTGGGGCTACTGCAGTTTGTCGTTTTTATAAATGACCAGGTGGAGGGTGAGTAAATTTGCAAATGACAGTAAAGTCGGTGGAGTTGTGGACAATGCGGAAGGATTTTACAAGTTACAGCGGGACATAGATAAGCTGCAATGCTGGGCTGAGAGGTGGCAAATGGAGTTTAATACAGAAAAATGTGAGGTGATTCATTTTGGAAGGAATAACAGGAAGACAGAGAGAGTACTGGACTAATGGTAAGATTATTGGTAGTGTGGATGAGCAGAGAGATTTCGGTGTCCATGTACATAGATCCCTGAAAGTTGCCACCCAGGTTGTGAGGGTTGTTAAGAAGGGGTACGGTGTGTTAGCCTTTATTGGTAGAGGGATTGAGTTTCGGAGCCATGAGGTCATGTTGCAGCTGTACAAAACTCTGGTACGGCCGCATTTGGAGTATTACGTGCAATTCTGTTCGCCGCATTGTAGGAAGGATGGGGAAGCATTGGAATGGGTGCAGAGGAGATTTACCAGAATGTTGCCTGGAATGGAGGGAAGATCTTATGAGGAAAGGCTGAGGGACTTGAGGCTGTTTTCGTTGGAGAGAAGGTTAAGGGGTGGCTTAATTGAAGCATAAAAGATGATCAGAGGATTAGATAGGGTGGACAGTGATAAACTTTTTCCTCGGATGGTGATGTCTAGCACGAGGGGACATAGCTTTAAACTAAGGGGAGGTGGATATAGGACAGATGTCAGAGGTAGGTCCTTTACTCAGAGAGCAGTCAGGGCGTGGGATGCCCTACCTGCCACAGTCGTGGACTCGTCAACATAAAGGACATTCAAATGGTCATTGGTCAGAGGGAGGGGGCAGTAGAATGTGTAGAGGCTGTACATCGGGAAGGGGGATTGGACAGGTTGGGGCTGTTCACAGGTTCGGAGGAGTAGTATGGACGATAAGGGAATAGTGTAGATGGACTTGAGAGTGGTTTCACAGGTCGGTGCAACATCGAGGGCCGAAGAGCCTGTACTGCGCTCTGTTCTATATAAGCATTGCCAAGTCATTTTTCAGCTGCATAGAAACTTAGTTAGGCCACACTTGGAGTAAAGTGTTCAATTCTTGTCGCCGCACTACCAGAAGGATGTGGAGGCTTTCGAGAGGGTGCAGAAGAGATTTACCAGGATGTTGCCTGGTATGGAGGGCATTAACTACGAGGAGCGGTTGAATACACTCGGTTTGTTGTCACTGGAACGACGGAGGTTGTGGGGCGACCTGATAGAGGTCTACAAAATTATGAGGGGCATAGATCGAGTGGATAGTCAGCGGCTTTTCCCCAGTGTAGAGGGGTCAATTACTAGGGGGAATAGGTTTAAGGTGCGAGGGGTAAGGAGATTTACGAGGCATGTTTTTGACACAAAGGGCCATGGGCGCCTGGAACTCGCTGCCGGAGGAGGTGATGGAAGCTGGGACGATAGCGACACTTAAGTGGCATCTTGACAAATACATCAATAAGATGTGAATAGAAGGATACAGACCCGGGAAGTATAGAAGATTTTTGTTTAGAAGGGCAGCATGGCAGGCACAGGATGGGAGGGCGGAAGGACCTGTTCCTGTACTTTGTTCTTTGTTCTTTATGACAAATTCACCCTCCCTGTGAACAGCCCCTAATCTGACTAATCCCTGCCCCTATGAACAGCCCCTTCACTGAAGACTTTCCCTTCCTATGAACAGTCCCAAGCCAGACTAGTTCAACCTCCGTGTGAAAAGTCCCGACCCTGGCCGAGATCTCCTCCTTGTGAAAAAACTCTACACTTACTGATCCCCCATCCCTATGACCAGCCCATAACCTGACTATGGTTAGGGTCCGCCCTAACAACAGCCCCAACCCTGACTAATCCCATTTCCATGTGAACAGCCACGACCCTGACTAACCCCGCCTCTCTGTGAACAGTCCCTAGCTTGACTACTCCTCCCAACCTGTGAACAGCCCCAACCTGTCCAATCCCCCTTCCCGATGTACAGCCTCTACACATTCTACTGCCCCCTCCCTCTGAAAGCCCCTACCCTGACTAATTTCCTCAATCTGTGAACAGCCCCTACCCTGACCAATCCCTCCTCCCTGTGACTAGCCGCTACTCTGACTAATCCCCCCTCCCTCTGAAAAGTCCAAAGCCTGGCTAGTTCCCCCTCACTGTGAAAACAAAATCCCCCACAATAGTGCTCAATACCGGGGCCCCTTCAGGCTGCGTAGTTAGCCCCCTACTATAATCCCTGTACACACACGACTGCGTGGCAAGTTTGCTTCCAACTTACATCTACAAGTTTGCTGACGTTACGACCAAAGTGGGCCGGATCACGAACAACAACGAATCAAAATACAGAAGGCAGTTAGAGAATTTAATGGAGTCTCTCCCTCAAAGTCAAGAAAACTAAAGAGCTGGTCATTGACTTGATCAAGCAAAGTACTGTACACACCGCTGTCGGCATCAACGGGGCCGAGGTGGAGATGGTTAGCAGTTCAAATTCCTAGGGGCACACATCTCCAAAAATCAGTCCTGGTACACACACGTCAACGCTACCACCAAGAAAGCACAACAGCGCCTATACTTCTTGAGGAAACGAAGTAAATTCGGCATGTCCACATGAACGCTTACCATCTTTTACAGATGCACCATAGAAAGCATCCTATCTGGCTGCGTCACAGCATGGTATTGCAACTGCTCCGCCCAAGACGTTATGAAACTTCAGTGAGTCATGAACACAGCCCAGTCCTTCACACGAACCTGCCTCCCGCCTATTGACTCCATCTACGCCTCCCGCTGCCTGGTGAAAATGGCAGAATAATCGAAGACCCCTCATACCCTAATTGCTAGCTCTTCCAACTTCTTCCATCGGCAGGTGATACAAAAGTCTGACAACATGGAAGACAGTGGTTGGTGGTGAATGGAAAATTTTCAGTTCTTTTTGCAGTTTTGGTCACCTCACTAAGGAAGGATGTGGAAGCATTGAAAAGGGTGCAAAGGAGATTTACCACGATGCTGCCTGGTTTGCAGGATAGGTCTTATGAGGAAAGGTTGAGGGATGTCGGGCTTTTCTCTTTGGAGTGGAGGAGGATGAGAGACGACTTAATAGAGGTTGATAAGATAATGAGGGGGATAGATAGAATTGACGTTCAGAGACTATTCCCTCGGGTGGATGTAGCTGTTACAAGGGGGCATAACTATAAGGTTCAGGGTTGGAGATATAGGAGGGATGTCCGAGGTAGGTTCTTTACTCAGAGAGTGTTTAGGGTGTGGAATGGACTGCCTGCTGTGATAGTGGAGTTGGACACTCCAGGAACTTTCATCGGTTATTGGATAGGCACATGGAGCACATCGGAATGGCAGGGAGTGGGGTAGCTTGATCTTTGTTTCGGATAATGCTCGGCAGAAAATCGAGGGCCGAAGGTCCTGTTCAGTGCTGTACTGTTCTATGTTCTATGCACAAACAGACTCAAAAATTGCCTTTTCCCCGCTGTTACCAGACTCCTAAACGACCCTCTTATGGACTGGCCTCATGAACACTACATCCCAGTATGCTGCACCCGATGCCGCATTGTGTACCTTGTGTTGCCCTATTATGTATTTTCTTTTATTTCCTTTCCTTTTCATGTACTTAATAATCTGTTGAGCTGACTGCTGAAAAACACTTTTCACTGTACCTCCGTACACGTGGCAATCAACACAATCCAATCCAAGAAGCCCTGACGTAACTAAATCCAGCTCCCTGTGAATAACCCTTATCAACAAGCGCTTTTTTAGCTCAGTGGGCGAGACAGATGGTTTAGGATGCAGAAAAAGGTCAGCTGCGCGGGTTCAATTCCCAACCAGCAGAGAATTCTGAATTGTCCCTCAGTGCACCCGAAAAGGCGCCGGAATGTGGCGTCTCGGAGCTTTTCACAGTATCTTCATTGCAGTGTTAATGTAGCCTACTTGAGACGAGATAAGGTTATTGTTATTACATTGAACATAGAACTGTACAGCGCAGAACAGGCCACTCGGTCCTCGATGTTGTGCCGAGCATTGTCCGAAACCAACATCAAGCTCTCCCACTCACTGTCATTCTGGTGTGCTCCATGCACCTATCCAAAAACCGCTTGAAAGTTCCTGAAGTGTTCGATTCCACTATCACAGCAGGCAGTCCATTCCACACCCTAACCACTCTCTGAGTAAAGAACCTACCTCGGACATCCCTCCTATATCTCCCACCCTGAATCTTAGAGGTATGCCCCCTTGTAACAGCTACATCCACCCGAGGAAATAGCCTTTGCACGTCCACTCTGTCTATCCTCTCATTATCTTATAAACCTCCATTAAGTCGCCTCACATCCCCCTCCGCTCCAAAGGGAAAAGCCCTAGCTTCTTCAGTCTTTCCTCATAAGATCTTTCCTGCAAACCAGGCAGCATCCTAGTAAATCTCCTTTGCATCCTTTCCAATGCTTCCATATCCTTCCTATAATGAGGTGACCAGAACTGCACACAATACTCCAAATGTGGTCTCACCAGGGTCATGTACAGTTGCAGCATAACCCAGCGGCTCTTAAACTCAAGCCACCTGTTCATAAACGCTGACACACTATCAGCCTTCTGCACGGCTCTTATCCATTTGAACAAGAACAAAGAACAAAGAAATGTACAGCACAGGAACAGGCCCTTCGGCCCTCCAAGCCCGTGCCGACCATACTGCCCGACTAAACTACAATCTTCTACACTTCCTGGGTCCGTATCCTTCTATTCCCATCCTATTCATATATTTGTCAAGATGCCCCTTAAATGTCCCTATCGTCCCTGCCTCCACTACCTCCTCCGGTAGTGAGTTCCAGGCACTCACTACCCTCTGCGTAAAAAACTTGCCTCGTACATCTACTCTAAACTTTGTCCCTCTCACCTTAAACCTATGCCCCCTAGTAATTGACCCCTCTACCCTGGGGAAAAGCCTCTGACTATCCACTCTGTCTATGCCCCTCATAATTTTGTATACCTCTATCAGGTCGCCCCTCAACCTCCTTCGTTCCAGTGAGAACAAACCGAGTTTATTCAATCGCTCCTCATAGCTTATGCCCTCCATACCAGGCAACATTCTGGTAAATCTCTTCTGCACCCTCTCTAAAGCCTCCACATCCTTCTGGTAGTGTGGCGACCAGAATTGAACACTATACTCCAAGTGTGGCCTAACTAAGGTTCTATACAGCTGCAACATGACTTGCCAATTCTTATACTCAATGCCCCGGCCAATGAAGGCAAGCATGCCGTATGCCTTCTTGACTACCTTCTCCACCTGTGTAGCCCCTTTCAGTGATCTGTGGACCTGTACTCCTAGATCTCTTTGACTTTCAATACTCTTGAGGGTTCTACCATTCACTGTATATTCCCTACCTGCATTAGCCCTTCCAAAATGCATTACCTCACATTTGTCCAGGTTAAACTCCATCTGCCATCTCTCCGCCCAAGTCTCCAGACAATCTAAATCCTGCTGTATCCTCAGACAGTCCTCATCGCTATCCGCAATTCCACCAACCTTTGTGTCGTCTGCAAACTTACTAATCAGACCAGTTACATTTTCCTCCAAATCATTTATATATACTACAAAGAGCAAAGGTCCCAGCACTGATCCCTGTGGAACACCACTGGTCACAGCCCTCCAATTAGAAAAGCATCCCTCCATTGCTACCCTCTGCCTTCTATGGCCTAGCCAGTTCTGTATCCACCTTGCCAGTTCACCCCTGATCCCGTGTGACTTCACCTTTTGTACTAGTCTACCATGAGGGACCTTGTCAAAGGCCTTACTGAAGTCCATATAGACAACATCTACTGCCCTACCTGCATCAATCATCCTAGTGACCTCCTCGAAAAACTCTATCAAGTTAGTGAGACACGACCTCCCCTTCACAAAACCGTGCTGCCTCTCACTAATACGTCCATTTGCTTCCAAATGGGAGTAGATCCTGTCTCGAAGAATTCTCTCCAGTAATTTCCCTACCACTGAAGTAAGGCTCACCGGCCTGTAGTTCCCGGGATTATCCCTGCCACCCTTCTTAAACAGAGGAACAACATTGGCTATTCTCCAGTCCTCCGGGACATCCCCTGAAGACAGCGAGGATCCAAAGATTTCTGTCAAGGCCTCAGCAATTTCCTCTCCAGCCTCCTTCAGTATTCTGGGGTAGATCCCATCCGGCCCTGGGGACTTATCTACCTTAATATTTTTTAAGACACCCAACACCTCGTCTTTTTGGATCACAATGTGACCCAGGCTATCTACACCCCCTTCTCCAGACTCAACATCTACCAATTCCTTCTCTTTGGTGAATACTGATGCAAAGTATTCATTTAGTACCTCGCCCATTTCCTCTGGCTCCACACATAGATTCCCTTGCCTATCCTTCAGTGGGCCAACCCTTTCCCTGGCTACCCTCTTGCTTTTTATGTAAGTGTAAAAAGCCTCGGGATTTTCCTTAACCCTATTTGCCAATGACTTTTCATGACCCATTCTAGCCCTCCTGACTCCCTGCTTAAGTTCCTTCCTACTTTCCTTATATGCCACACAGGCTTCGTCTGTTCCCAGCCTTTTAGCCCTGACAAATGCCTCCTTTTTCTTTTTGACGAGGCCTACAATATCATTCGTCATCCAAGGTTCCCGAAAATTGCCGTATTTATCTTTCTTCCTCACAGGAACATGCCTGTCCTGTATTCCTATCAACTGACACTTGAAAGCCTCCCACATGTCAGATGTTGATTTGCCCTCAAACATCCGCCCCCAATCTATGTTCTTCAGTTCCCGCCTAATATTGTTATAATTAGCCTTCCCCCAATTTAGCACATTCATCCTCGGACCACTCTTATCCTTCTCCACCAGTACTTTAAAACTTACTGAATTGTGGTCACTGTTACCGAAATGCTCCCCTACTGAAACATCTACCACCTGGCCGGGCTCATTCCCCAATACCAGGTCCAGTACCGCCTCTTCCCTAGTTGGACTGTTTACATATTGTTTTAAGAAGCCCTCCTGGATGCTCCTTACAAACTCTGCCCCGTCTAAGCCCCTGGCACTAAGTGAGTCCCAGTCAATATTGGGGAAGTTGAAGTCTCCCATCACCACAACCCTGTTGTTTTTACTCTTTTCCAAAATCTGTCTACCTATCTGCTCCTCTATCTCCCGCTGGCTGTTGGGAGGCCTGTAGTATACCCCCAACATTGTGACTGCACCCTTCTTATTCCTGATCTCTACCCATATAGCCTCACTGCCCTCTGAGGTGTCCTCTCGCTGTATAGCTGTGATACTCTCCTGAACAAGTAGCGCAACTCCGCCTCCCCTTTTACATCCCCCTCTATCCCGCCTGAAACATCTAAATCCTGGAACGTTTAGCTGCCAATCCTGCCCTTCCCTCAACCAGGTCTCTGTAATGGCAACAACATCATAGTTCCAAGTAGTAATCCAAGCTCTAAGTTCATCTGCCTTACCCGTAATGCTCCTTGCATTAAAACATATGCACTTCAGGCCACCAGACCCGCTGTGTTCAGCAACTTCTCCCCGTCTGCTCTGCCTCAGAGCCACACTGTCCCTATTCCCTAGTTCTCCCTCAACGCTCTCACCTTCTGACCTATTGCTCCCGTGCCCACCCCCCTGCCATACTAGTTTAAACCCTCCCGTGTGACACTAGCAAATCTCGCGGCCAGGATATTTATGCCTCTCCGGTTTAGATGCAACCCGTCCATCTTATACAGGTCACACCTGCCCCGGAAGAGCTCCCAGTGGTCCAGATAACAGAAACCCTCCCTCCTACACCAGCTGTTTAGCCACGTGTTTGTCTGCTCTATCTTCCTATTTCTAGCCTCACTGGCACGTGGCACAGGGAGTAATCCCGAGATTACAACCCTCGAGGTCCTGTCTTTTAACTTTCTGCCTAGCTCCCTGAACTCCTGCTGCAGGACCTCATGCCCCTTCCTGCCTATGTCGTTAGTACCAATATGTACAACGACCTCTACCTGTTTGCCCTCCCCCTTCAGGATTCCCTCTACCCGTTCGGAGACATCCTGGACCCTGGCACCAGGGAGGCAACATACCATCCTGGAGTCTCTTTCACGTCCACAGAAGCGCCTATCTGTTCCCCTGACTATAGAGTCCCCTATAACTATTACTCTTCTGCGCTTTGACCCTCCCTTCTGAACATCAGAGCCAGCCGTGGTGCCACTGCTCTGGCTGCTGCTGTTTTCCCCTGATAGGCTATCCCCCCCGACAGTATCCAAAGGGGTATATCTGTTCGAGAGGGGGACAACCACAGGGGATTCCTGCACTGACTGCCTGCCCTTTCTGGTGGTCACCCATTTCTCTGCCTGCACCTTGGGTGTGACCACACTTACATAACTGCGATCTATGACGCTTTCCGCCACCTGCATGCTCCTAAGTGCATCCAATTGCTGCTCCAACCGAACAATGCGGTCTGTGAGGAGCTGCAGTTGGGTGCACTTTCTGCAGATGAAGCCATCCGGGACGCTGGAAGCCTCCCGGACCTGCCACATCTCACAGTCAGAGCACAGCACCCCTCTAACTGACATTGCGTCAATTAATTAAAATTAAAATTTGTCTTTTTTTTTTAATAAATACTTTTTTAAATTACAAAGTTACTGTCAACTATCTGTTTCCTAGCACTAGATTTCTAATAGAAATGCGATAGCTAACTATAATATCCTCCGATCTCTGGCTTAGATATCCTCTAAATTATAATTAAGTTATTATGTTTAATTAGTTCCCAAATACTCAAAAAAATTTAGGTTAGAATCCCAACCAGCCACTCAGGTCACAGCTTTTCTGTGATGTCACTTCAGTTTCCCCCCGACACACACAATTTGAAAAAAAGGTATAAAAGTAAAAATCACTTGCTTACCTTCTGAGATGTTCTCAGGTTCTCTCGCTGACAGAGACTGCTCCTCCACCTCCAATCCTTGGCCTGCACAATGCTAATAATGTAATAATATAATATGGCACTTACCTTACACCAATGGGTCTTATTATTAGGTTAGAGGAGGAGGGTGGGTGGGAGACACTACACGTGTAGTGTCTCGGGTTTCCTCTCCACCAGAATTTATTGGGGGGGGGGGGGGGGGGGGGGGGGGTGGGAGGGGAACTTGCCAGAGGTCGAACTTCCGGTTCCCGCCGAAATCCAAAGGGCTGCTCCTGTAAAGGTAAGGTTTTTAAACTCACTACTCACCTCCCAGAAGGCCCCTGCGCACCGCTGCCGCCGAAATCCAAAGGGCTGCTCCTGTAAAGGTAAGGTTTTTAAACTCACTACTCACCTCCCAGAAGGCCCCTGCGCACCGCTGCCGCCGAAATCCAAAGGGCGGCTCCTGTAAAGGTAAGGTTTTTAAACTCACTACTCACCTCCAAGAAGGCCCCTGCGCACCGCTGCCGCCGAAATCCAAAGGGCTGCTCCTGTAAAGGTAAGGTTTTTAAACTCACTACTCACCTCCCAGAAGGCCCCTGCGCACCGCTGCCGCCGAAATCCAAAGGGCTGCTCCTGTAAAGGTAAGGTTTTTAAACTCACTACTCACCTCCAAGAAGGCCCCTGCGCACCGCTGCCGCCGAAATCCAAAGGGCTGCTCCTGTAAAGGTAAGGTTTTTAAACTCACTACTCACCTCCCAGAAGGCCCCTGCGCACCGCTGCCGCCGAAATCCAAAGGGCTGCTCCTGTAAAGGTAAGGTTTTTAAACTCACTACTCACCTCCAAGAAGTGGCAAACTTCAGAGATCTGTGGACATGAACCCCAAGATCTCTCTGTTCCTCCACATTCCTCAGAACCCTGCCGTTGACCCTGGAATCCATATTCAATTTTTTTCGACCAAAATGAATCACCTCGCACATATCAGGGTTAAACTCTATCTGCACTGTCAGATGGCGTGCGTTCTAAGGGTGGCAGTTGTCAGACCGGGCTGCGGGGGGGGGGGGGGGGGGGGGGGGGGGAGGCGTGGACTGTGATGTCGTTGTCACTGTCCAAGCCCCTTGTCGGGGAACATGGACGAGATTGGAGTGTCCCGTGACCACCGGCCCAGGCCCACAAGTGGTCCTGCCTCCTGTGCCTGCCCGGGACACGTGTCCTGCCCCTCCACTCCCTACCCCGCATTCTCCACATCAGACAAGGCACGGCGTTACTCCTCCTCCTCCAGTGTCACCCCTCTGCTGCGCAATGTGGTGGAGGATGCAGCAGGCCGCCATGATGTGGGAAACACTAGTGCTATACTGGAGGGTCTCTCCAGAGTGGTCGAGAGACCTGAACGGTATCTTTAGGATGCCGAATCACCCTGGTCGCTGCATGGGCGTCGTTGTCGTGGGCCTCTGCGGTCTGCAGTCTCTGGATAGGCGTTATCAGCAACGACAACAGCGGGTAACTCCCTATTGGGCGCTCTGCTCTCCATCCTCCCCCTCCGGCTCCTGTGACTCTGCGGCGAGATCCTGTTCTGCAGGGTCCGTCTCGAGCAGCTCAAACTCGCTCAGCCTCAGTGCATTGCCAAGGGCTGCGGCGGCCAGGATGAAGGCCGCCATGCCAGCTTGGATTCCCAACTCCATTGTCTGCAGGGGGCCAAAGGCAGACATGTTAACATGGTTTGTACACTCGGCCCAACCAGGTCCACCGGGCTACACGGTGGCCCAGGCTTGCACTGCAGCTCCTGCCCCCCATGTCCTCCTCCGTCACTACCCACGCCCACGGCCGTTCTCCCTGGTGCCCTGCTCCGCACCCGTGGCTCTGCCGGTGCCCGTTAACGTGGGGTCCTTCGGCACTGGCCCACCCCTGCTGCCAAGGGTCCGGTTGGCTGGCACTGCCCATGCCAACCTGACGTTTCACGGGCGCAGTACAGAGCCCTCCTGCAGGAGACACTGCGGGCATTGCCCTGTCAGTGATTTCACCCTCCCCCCTTCCCCCCCCCCCCCCACCCCCGCCTGCTCTACCAGTGCTCTCCATCCATCCTGGCCAGTGTTCTCCACCAACCTGCTGTACCAGTGATTCCTCGGCCAGCCCTGGCAGTGACCCCCAACAAGCCCTCCCTGCGACCCGCAACCCCTGACAGCACGGTAGCATAGTGGTTAGCACAGTTGCTTCACAGTTCCAGGGTCGCAGGTTCGATTTCCGGCTTGGGTCACTGTCTGTGCGGAGTTTGCACGTTCTCCCCGTCTCTGCGTGCGATTCCTACGGGTGGTCCGGTTTCCTCCCACAGTCCAAAGATGTGCGGGTTAGGTGGATTGGCCATGCTAAGTTGCCCTTAGTGTCCAAAAAAGGTTTAGTGGGGTTACTGGATTACAGGGATAGGGTAAATATGTGGGCTTGAGTGCGGTGCTCTTTGTAAGGGCCGGCGCAGACTCGATAGGCCGAATGGTCTCCTCTGCACTGTAAATTCTGTGATCCATAACCCCACCCAGCAAGCCCTGCCAAGTCTGCCAATGCCGCCAACCAGGGGCTGGTTTAGCATAGGGCTAAATCGCTGGCTTTGAAAGTAGGCCAGCAGCACGGTTCAATTCCCAAACCAGCCTCCCAGAACAGGCGCCGGAATGTGGCGGCTAGGGGCTTTTCACAGTAACTTCATTTGAAGCCTACTTGTGACAATAAGCGATTTTCATGTTCATTTTTCATTTCAACCTGCGCTGCCAGTGCTCTAACGCATCCAGCACTGCCAGTGACCTCCTGCCAGCCCTGCCAGTGACCTCACCCAATCAGTCCGGCCAGAGAAACCCACCCCCAGCCAGTCCTGCCAGCGGCTGCCAAATCCAGCAGGACCCACCAGTGCCCGACATCCTCTGCCTCCTACCCCACCCAGCTCGTCCAGTGACACCCTGCCAGGCCTGTCTGTGCCCCCCCGTCAGCCCTACCAGTGAGCACGCCCCATACCTGCCTGTCAGTGCCCCCACTCACAGACAGCCCCTCCACTGCCCCCCTTGCCATTGCCCCCTACTCATGCCAGCCCTGCCAACGTCCCTTCCAGTGCACCCACCCACTGCGAGCCCGCCTGTGGCCCCTACCAGTGAACCACATCCAAATTCAGTCTGGCAGTACCCCAGCGCCAGTGCTCTCAGGCGCAGCGAGCTCTGCCAGTACCCCCAGCCAGCCCTTCCAGCCCCCCTCCCAGTTAGCACTGCTGGTGCACCCCAGTCAGTCCCGACTGTGTTCCCCACAACCGCCAATGGCCCACCAACCTACGCTGCCCATACCACCCCCTTCTATCATAGAACATAGAACATAGAACATTACAGCGCAGTACAGGCCGTTCGGCCCTCGATGTTGCGCCGACCTGTGAAACCACTCTAAAGCCCATCTGCACTATTCCCTTATTCTTCATATGTCTATCCAATGACTATTTGAATGTCCTTGGTGTTGAAGAGTCCACTACTGTTGCAGGCAGGTCATTCCACGCCCTTACTACTCTCTGAGTAAAGAACCTACCTCTGACATCTGTCTTCTATCTATCTCCCCTCAATTTAAAGGTATGTCCCCTCGTGCTGGACATCACCATCCGAGGAAAATGGCACTCGCTGTCCACCGAATCCAATCCTCTGATCATCTTGTATGCCTTAATTAAATCAGCCCTGCCACTGCACCCCCTGGGTGATCCCCGCCCCCCCCCCCTCCACCCCGCCCCCCCGGCCACCTCATGGTCGTGGTAGTGCAATGCCCACGTCCTTTCATTCTGAAAGCTGATTGTCTGATTGGCTGGACGTTATGTTAGTCAGGGTTCTGAGTTACATGATTGGCTCACCAGACTGTGAGTCAAAGGTTCGTGCGCCTGGTCAATTACATGTTCAGGCAGTACGAGCGCGTCTGATTGGCTGAGGCGACAAGTAACCTGCAGCTGGAGCTCCTGATTGGCTGAGGGTCTGTCAGTCAGCGAATGGGTGATTGGCTGAGAGGATGTCAGTCAGTATTATTTATTGATTAATTGAATAATTGATGTAACCGGATATTTCACCGCGATCTTCATCTGCTCCCTGAACCGGGACTGAGTCACTACATAAATAAATGTGTTTGTGCAGCAATTTAAATCTAGCAGCATAAATCCGACTTCCTGTAAAATAATTTCAGGATCGCTGAGGTCAAGTAATCCTCTCACTTCAATATAGAAAAATTTAAACACACCCACGCTCCAGAGAAGAATGAAAGTTCCGGAGATGCTGAAGAGTAAAATCATTGACTTTCTTCTGCTCTCCATCTCTGGGTCTTTGCGATTGTCTCCCTGACTCTGAGCCCTCAGTGCTTTCCGGACTCGACTGGTGAGTAAAATGTGTCTGACTGTCAGTGCGTTGATCAAGAGGATTGAGAAGAATGGGAAAAATGGGGTTACAATCCGATTAAACCAGTTATATGCAGCCCACCCGGGGTCAGTGAGAACGCTCCTCTTTGTGTCACAGCCCCACTGGACATTGTCGATTATTACTCTAGGTCCATATAAAAAGTAACAGGGGATGTTCTTTCCAAAGAGCAGGAGGCCGGTTGTTGACAGAACCACAGCCGCAGTTTTCCCGGTGCAATATTTTGTTTTCAGTTCCTGGCAGCGAATGGCCACAAATCGATCAAAGGAGAAAGTGAGGGTGAACCAGACAGAACAGTCCGCGGTTGCATACAGCAGGGCCAATATGACACTGCACACTGGGGTGAGGTGTAGGAAACACCGGGGGAAATAATAATAATTGATCTTGTTGAGTATGGGACGAGCGATAATATACAGCAGGTCCGCCACTGCCATGGCCACCAGGTAGCGAGTGGTGCAGGTAGAGAGACCACATTTTCCCCGACACAGAATCGCAATTCCCAGTAAATTAACTGTCAAAGAGAGAAGAGAGAAGAAGCTGGAAATTACTGATTAAACATTCTCCGTGTTTGAACAAGAACTGGATTTCAGCATCAACATGATGGACAGTGGGGTGGCAATGTTGGGACAGGAATGGGCGCAGAGATTAATATTGCAGAGAGGGAAGTAACAAATGTAACCCTAGTGTTTAAGTTGTGGGAGGGAGAATAGTATGAATTGCAGCCCTGCCTGTTTGATGGCACTGGTCGGAAAATGTTCATAATTCAGATACCTTTGGGAGAGGTTATATTTCTCATTTAGTCTGATTTACAGGATGAACTCAATCTGGTCAGGTTTCTGAAACCGGATACAAACATACCTCTCTACCAATTAGATCATAACACATAGAATATACAGTGCAGAAGGAGGCCACTCAGCCCATCGAGTCCGCACCGACCCACTTAAGCCCTCACTCCCACCCTATCCCCGTAACCCAATAAACCCTCCTAACCTTTTTGGTCACGAAGGACAATATATCATGGCCAATCCACCTAACAGCACGTCTTTGGACGGTGGGAGGAAACCGGAGGCCGGAGGAAATCCACGCAGACACGGGGAGAACGTGCAGACTCCGCACAGGGAGTGACCAAGCGGGGAATCGAAACTGGCGCTGTGAAGCCACAATGCTATCCACTCGTGCTACCGTGTTGTCCACACCCCTGATTGGATCGTTTCCTGACCTGGATTTGATAGAGCTCGCCACCATGCCCGGATTATTGGAATCCTCCATGTTCAATGGAAACATAAAATAAGCGCAGGAGCCCCCCAATTCATAATGATGGGTCGAATTGAGCCTGTCCTATCTCCAGAACATTCCCACGGGCGCACCTTTCCAAGGTTCAGTCATTCATAATGCAACCTCTCCCAGGACGACTCTATTGTCATGTTCCTCATATCTTCAAACTACAATATTCCAAGGAATACATCCTCTCCCAGTATGTAAGAATTCCTGACAAGCATTTCTCAGGAATTTTCCATCTCTGGCATTCCCCAGCGTTCACTTGTCAGGAATAGACTTTCTCCAGATATGGACTCATTGCATTCGATTAAAAAGGTGGGATAGCCCAAAAACACGCCCATTAAGATGGAGGAGTAAGTACCCAGTCTAAAGGTGTTAAACTTCAAGATGAGTCCTGACGGCTGCAACATCCTAATTGGAAGATGAGATGTTGCTCCTCCAGCTTTCATTGGGTTTCACCGGATCCTTGCAGCAGGCCAAGGACAGACATATGGGCATAAGAGGAAGGCGCTGAGTTAAAATGGCACGCAACAAGAAGTCTTCTTGTTTTTTGGTCACCCAGTCTGCGAATAGTCGTCCCCCCCCCCCCCCCCCCCACCCCCCAGCCCCCGCAATGTTGAGGAGACGGTATTGAGAGCAGCGCATACAATCGACCAAATTCCGGCGCTTGGTCGGGGAGGATGGTAATGGAATTGAACCGTCCTGTTGGCCTGTCTTCGTCTGCTTTAAAAACCAGCTATTTAGCCCTGTGATAAACCAGCCCCAGAAGGAAGCAGAAGTGAAATTCACCAGAATGGAGAGTTTGCCGCCGAGAATAATGCGACGGGAGGAGGTAAAGGGCAGGTGTTGCATCATTGTGATTGCAACGGAAGCTGCCGTGTGGCGGGGAATGGTGTTGGTGTGATGGAGAAGTGGACCAGGACATCAAAGAGGTGGTTGAGGAATGCAAAAAGCAATGTGGGTGTTTATTGGAGAGATGTAAAGATGTGTTTCCCGGTGATATCATGCTGGAGTTGGTTGAAATGATGGAGGATGATCCTTTCAATGCGGAGGGGGGTGGTATGAAAAGTGAGGATAAGGAGACCCGATCATGTTTCCGGGAGGGAGGGGGATGTGTGAGGACAGAGATGCGAGAAACGAATTGAACACGATTGAGAGCCCTGCCAACCAAAGGAAGGTAGTGGGGGGGAACTCCGATTAAGGAAAAGAAAGACATGCCAGAAGGGCTATTTCCGAACATGGTGCCATCAGAACAGAATAACAATGAAAATGACAGCACAGGAACAGGCCCTACCACTCCGGGGACCATTTCCCCCTCTTCCCACCTATTCATGTATTTGTCAAGACGGCTCTTAAAAGTCATTCTCGTATCTACTTCTCCTGGCTCTCCTGACAGCTAGTTGCAGCTCCCAACACCATCCATCTAAAAAATTACCTTGTCCATCTCTTTTAACCAGTTTTTTTTACAGCGCCCTCGATGTTGCGCCGACCTGTGAAACCACTCTAAAGCCCATCTACACTATTCCCTTATCGTCCATATGTCTATCCAATGACCATTTGAATGCCTTTAGTGTTGGCGAGTCTACTACTGTTGCAGGCAGGGCATTCCACGCCCTTACTACTCTCTGAGTAAAGAACCTACCTCTGACATCTGTCTTATATCTATCTCCCCTCAATTTAAAGCTATGTCCCCTCGTGCATCACCATCCGAAGAAAAAGGCTCTCACTGTCCACCCTAACCAATCCTCTGATCATCTTGTATGCCTCCCTTAAGTCAACGCTTAACCTTCTTCTCTCTAAAGAAACAGCCTCAAGTCCCTCAGCCTTTCGTCATAAGATCGTCCCTCCATACCAGGAAACATTCTGGTAAATCTCCTCAACACCCTTTCCAATGTATCTACATCCTTCCTAAAATGCGGCGACCAGAATTGCACGCAATACTCCAAATGCGGCAGCACCAGAGTTTTGTACAGCTGCAACATGACTTCGTGGCTCCGAAACTCAATCCCTCTACCAATAAAAGCTAACACACCGTACGCCTTCTTAACAACTCTTTTAACCTGGGTGGCAATTTCATGGATCTATGTACATGGACACCGACATCTCTCTGCTCATCCACACTGCCAAGAATCTTAGCATTAGCCCAGTACTCTGTCTTCCTGTTATTCCTTCCAAAATGAATCACCTCACACTTTTCTGCATTAAACTCCATTTTCCACCTCTCAACCCATCGCTGCAGCTTCTCTATGTCCCTCTGTAACTTGTAACATCCTTCCGCACTCTCCACAACTCCACCGACATTAGTGTCATCAGCAAATTTACTCACCCATCCTTCTACGCCCTTCTCCAGGTCATTTATAAAAATTACAAACAGCAGTGGCCCCAAAACAGATCCTTGTGGTACACCACTAGTAACTGGACTCCAGTCTGAACAATTCCCATCAACCACCACCCTTTGTCTTCTTGCAGCTAGCCAATTTCTGATCCAAACTGCTAAATCTCCCTGAATCCCATGCCTCCGTATTTTCTGCAGTAGCCTACCGTGGGGAACCTTATCAAACGCTTTACTGAAATCCATATACACCACATCACCTGCTTTACCCTCATCCACCTCTTTGGCCGCCATCTCAAAGAACTCAATAAAGTTTGTGAGGCATGCCCTACCCTTCACAAAACCATGTTGACGATCTCTAATCAAATTATTTCTTTCCTGATGATTATATACCCTATCTCTTATAAAACTGTCCAAGATTTTGCCCACAACAGAATTAAATCTCACTGGTCTATAATTACCGGGGTTGTCTCTACTCCCCATCTTGAACAAGGGGCCAACATTTGTTATCCTCCAGTCTTCTGGCACTATTCCTGGAGACAAACATGACTTAAAGATCAAAGCCAAAGGCTCAGCAATCTCCTCCCTCGCTTCCCAGAGACTCCTCGGGTAAATCCCATCCGTTCCAGGGGACGTATCTATTTTCACACGTTCCTGAATTGCTAACACCTCCTCCTTATGAACCTCAAGCCCTTCTGGTCTAGTAGCCTGAGTCTCAGTATTCTCCTCGACCACATTGTCTTTTTCCTGTGTGAATACTGACGAAAAATATTCATTTAGAAGCTTTCCTTTCTCCTCGGACTCCACGCACAACTTTCAACTACTGTTCTTGACTGGCCCTACTTTTACCCAAGTCATTCTTTTATTCCTGACATATCTATAGAAAGCCTTGGGGATATCGTTGATCCTACCTGCCAAAGACTTCTCATGTCCCCTCCTGGCTCTTCTTAGCTCTCTCTTTAGGTCCTTCCTAGCTAACTTGTAACTCTCGAGCGCCCTAACTGAACCTCCATGTCTCATAGAACATAGAACATAGAACGATACAGCGCAGTATAGGCCCTTCGGCCCACGATGTTGCACCGAAACAAAAGCCATCTAACCTACACTATGCCATTATCATCCATATGTTTATCCAATAAACTTTTAAATGCCCTCAATGTTGGCGAATTCACTACTGTTGCAGGTAGGGCATTCCACGGCCTCACTACTCTTTGCGTAAAGAACCTATCTCTGACCTCTGTCCTATATCTATTACCCCTCAGTTTAAAGCTATGTCCCCTCGTGCCAGCCATTTCCATCCGCGGGAGAAGGCTCTCACTGCCCACCCTATCTAACCCCCTGATCATTTTGTATGCCTCTCTTAATTCTCATCTTAACCTTCTTCTCTCCAACGAAAACAACCTCAAGTCCATCAGCCTTTCCTCATAAGATTTTCCCTCCATACCAGGCAACATCCTGGTAAATCTCCTCTGCACCGCTCCAAAGCCTCCACGTCCTTCCTATAATGCGGTGACCAGAACTGTACGCAATACTCCAACTGCGGCCGAACCAGAGTTTTGTACAGCTGCAACATGACCTCCTGACTCCGGAACTCAATCCCTATACCAATAAAGGCCTCCTTCTTCCTCTTGGCAAGTGTTTCGACTGCTTTAGTAAACCATGGTTCCCTTGCTCGACCACTTCCTCCCTGCCTGACAGTTACATACTTAACAAGGACACGCAGTAGTTGTTCCTTGAACAAGCTCCACATTTCCATTGTGCCCATCCCCTGCAGCTTTCCTCTCCATCCGATGCATCCTAAGTCTTGCCTCATCGCATCATAATTACCTTTCCCTCAGATATAACTCTTGCCCTGCGGTATATACCTATCCCTTTCCATCACTAAAGCAAACGTAATCGAATTGTGATCACTATCACCAAAGTGCTCACCTACCTCCCAATCTAACACCTGTCCCGCTTCATTACCCAGTACCAAATCCAATATGGCCTCGCCTCTCGTTGGCCTATCTACATACTGTGTCAGGAAACCCTCCTGCATACATTGTACAAATACGGACCCGCAACTTAAACGTATGTCCCTAGTCATTGATTCTTCCACCCTGGGAAAAAACTTCTCACGGTCCACTCTGTCCAACCCGCTCATAACCTTGTGGACATCAATCATGTCACACATTAAATTACGTCTTTGCAGTGAGAACAAAGTAAGTTTATCCGACCTCTGCAAATAGCGAATAGTCTCCTGGTAAAAACTTCCTATACCCTCTCCAAATCTTCCACATCCTTCTGGCAGTGTGGCGATCAGATTTAGACACAGTATTCCAAGTGCCGCCTAACTAACGTCCTTTACAGCTGCAACATGACTTGCCAATTTTTATACTCAGTGCCCCGGCCAATGAAGGAAAAGATGCCGGATGACTTCTTGACAATCTTCTCCAACTGCGCTGCCAGTTTCAGTGACCTGTATACCTGTACAACCAGATCCCTCTGCCGATCAATACTGTTAATGCTTCTGCCATTTGCTCTGTATTTCCCATCTGTATGAGATATTTCAAAATGCATTTCCTCACCTATGTCCAGATTAAATTCCATCTGCCAGCTCTCTGTCTCGGTCTCCAACAAATCTTTATCCTGCTCTATCGATATTCAGGACGCCAAAGCGTGTAATGAGGCAGTGGGGAAGGGAACACTGACAAAGGAGAGTATTTGCAGGCACGGAGATGGGTTGAAGTGTGTATATATCAACGCAAGAAGCATCAGGAATAAGTTGGGTGAACTTAAGGCATGGATCGGTACTTGGGACTACGATGTGGTGGCTATCACGGAAACTTGGATAGAATAGGGGCAGAAATGGTTGTTGGAGGTTCCTGGTTATAGATGTTTCAATAAGATTAGGGAGGGTGGTAAAAGAGGTGGGGGGTGGCATTATTAAATAGAGATAGTATAACAGCTTCAGAAATGCAGTTCGAGGAGTATCACCCTATTGAGGTAGTATGGGTTGAAGTCAGAAATAGGAAAGGAGCAGTCACTTTGTTAGGAGTTTTCTATAGGCTAGTAACAGAGATGTGGAGTAACAGATTGGGAAACAGATTTTGGAAAGGTGCAGAAGTCAAAGGGTAGTAGTCATGGGCGACTTTAACTTCCCAAATATTGAGTGGAAACTCTTTAGATCAAATAGTTTGGATGGGGTGGTGTTTGTGCAGTGTGTCCAGGAAGCTTTTCAAACACAGTATGTAGATTGTCCGACCAGAGGAGGGGCAATATTGGATTTAGTACTGGGTAATGAACCAGGGCAAGTGATAGATTTGTTAGTGGGGGAGCATTTTGGAGATAGTGACCACAATTCTGTGACTTTCACTTTAGTAATGGAGAGGGATAGGTACGTGCAACAGGGCAAGGTTTACAATTGGGGGAAGGGTAAATACGATGTTGTCAGACAAGAATTAAAGTGCATAAGTTCGGAACATAGGCTGGCAGGGAAGGACACAAGTGAAATGTGGAACTTGTTCAAGGAACACGTGCTACGTGTCCTTGATATGTATGTCCCTGTCAGGCAGGGAAGAGATGGTCGAGTGAGGGAACCATGGTTGACAAGAGAGGTTGAATGTCTTGTTAAGAGGAAAAAGGTGACTTATGTAAGGCTGAGGAAACAAGGTTCAGACAGGGCATTGGAGGGATACAAGATAGCCAGGAGGGAACTGAAGAAAGGGATTAGGAGAGCTAAGAGAGGGCATGAACAATCTTTGGCGGGTAGGATCAAGGAAAACCCCAAGGCATTTTACACATATGTGAGAAATATGAGAATGACTAGAGCGAGGGTAGGTCCGATCAAGGACAGTAGCGGGAGATTGTGTATTGAGTCTGAAGAGATAGGAGAGGTCTTGAACGAGTACTTTTCTTCTGTATTTACAAATGAGAGGGGCGATATTGTTGGAGAGGACAGTGTGAAACAGATTGGTAAGCTCGAGGAAATACTTGTTAGGAAGGAAGATGTGTTGGGCATTTTGAAAAACTTGAGGATAGACAAGTCCCCCGGGCCTGACGGGATATAAAGAACAAAGAACAAAGAAATGTACAGCACAGGAACAGGCCCTTCGGCCCTCCAAGCCCGTGCCGACCATACTGCCCGACTAAACTACAATCTTCTACACTTCCTGGGTCCGTATCCTTCTATTCCCATCCTATTCATATATTTGTCAAGATGCCCCTTAAATGTCCCTATCGTCCCTGCCTCCACTACCTCCTCCGGTAGAGAGTTCCAGGCACCCACTACCCTCTGCGTAAAAAACTTGCCTCGTACATCTACTCTAAACTTTGCCCCTCTCACCTTAAACCTATGCCCCCTAGTAATTGACCCCTCTACCCTGGGGAAAAGCCTCTGACTATCCACTCTGTCTATGCCCCTCATAATTTTGTATACCTCTATCAGGTCGCCCCTCAACCTCCTTCGTTCCAGTGAGAACAAACCGAGTTTATTCAATCGCTCCTCATAGCTTATGCCCTCCATACCAGGCAACATTCTGGTAAATCTCTTCTGCACCCTCTCTAAAGCCTCCACATCCTTCTGGTAGTGTGGCGACCAGAATTGAACACTATACTCCAAGTGTGGCCTAACTAAGGTTCTATACAGCTGCAACATGACTTGCCAATTCTTATACTCAATGCCCCGGCCAATGAAGGCAAGCATGCCGTATGCCTTCTTGACTACCTTCTCCACCTGTGTAGCCCCTTTCAGTGATCTGTGGACCTGTACTCCTAGATCTCTTTGACTTTCAATACTCTTGAGGGTTCTACCATTCACTGTATATTCCCTACCTGCATTAGCCCTTCCAAAATGCATTACCTCACATTTGTCCAGGTTAAACTCCATCTGCCATCTCTCCGCCCAAGTCTCCAGACAATCTAAATCCTGCTGTATCCTCAGACAGTCCTCATCGCTATCCGCAATTCCACCAACCTTTGTGTCGTCTGCAAACTTACTAATCAGACCAGTTACATTTTCCTCCAAATCATTTATATATACTACAAAGAGCAAAGGTCCCAGCACTGATCCCTGTGGAACACCACTGGTCACAGCCCTCCAATTAGAAAAGCATCCCTCCATTGCTACCCTCTGCCTTCTATGGCCTAGCCAGTTCTGTATCCACCTTGCCAGTTCACCCCTGATCCCGTGTGACTTCACCTTTTGTACTAGTCTACCATGAGGGACCTTGTCAAAGGCCTTACTGAAGTCCATATAGACAACATCTACTGCCCTACCTGCATCAATCATCTTAGTGACCTCCTCGAAAAACTCTATCAAGTTAGTGAGACACGACCTCCCCTTCACAAAACCGTGCTGCCTCTCACTAATACGTCCATTTGCTTCCAAATGGGAGTAGATCCTGTCTCGAAGAATTCTCTCCAGTAATTTCCCTACCACTGAAGTAAGGCTCACCGGCCTGTAGTTCCCGGGATTATCCCTGCCACCCTTCTTAAACAGAGGAACAACATTGGCTATTCTCCAGTCCTCCGGGACATCCCCTGAAGACAGCGAGGATCCAAAGATTTCTGTCAAGGCCTCAGCAATTTCCTCTCCAGCCTCCTTCAGTATTCTGGGGTAGATCCCATCCGGCCCTGGGGACTTATCTACCTTAATATTTTTTAAGACACCCAACACCTCGTCTTTTTGGATTACAATGTGACCCAGGCTATCTACACCCCCTTCTCCAGGCTCAACATCTACCAATTCCTTCTCTTTGGTGAATACTGATGCAAAGTATTCATTTAGTACCCATCCCATTTCCTCTGGCTCCACACATAGATTCCCTTGCCTATCCTTCAGTGGGCCAACCCTTTCCCTGGCTACCCTCTTGCTTTTTATGTAAGTGTAAAAAGCCTTGGGATTTTCCTTAACCCTATTTGCCAATGACTTTTCATGACCCCTTCTAGCCCTCCTGACTCCTTGCTTAAGTTCCTTCCTACTTTCCTTATATGCCACACAGGCTTCGTCTGTTCCCAGCCTTTTAGCCCTGACAAATGCCTCCTTTTTCTTTTTGACGAGGCCTACAATATCACTCGTCATCCAAGGTTCCCGAAAATTGCCGTATTTATCTTTCTTCCTCACAGGAACATGCCTGTCCTGTATTCCTTTCAACTGACACTTGAAAGCCTCCCACATGTCAGATGTTGATTTGCCCTCAAACAACCGCCCCCAATCTATGTTCTTCAGTTCCCGCCTAATATTGTTATAATTAGCCTTCCCCCAATTTAGCACATTCATCCTCGGACCACTCTTATCCTTGTCCACCAGCACTTTAAAACTTACTGAATTGTGGTCACTGTTACTGAAATGCTCCCCTACTGAAACATCTACCACCTGGCCATATATATATAGATATATCCAAGGATTCTATGGGAAGCAAGAGGTGAAATTGCAGAGCCGTTGGCAATGATCTTTTCCTCCTCACTGTCAACAGAGGTGGTACCAGGGGATTGGAGAGTGGCGAATGTCGTGCCCCTGTTCAAAAAAGGAACTAGGGATAACCCTGGGAATTACAGGCCAGTTAGTCTTACTTCGGTGGTAGGCAAAGTAATGGAAAGGGTACTGAAGGATAGGATTTCTGAGCATCTGGAAAGACACTGCTTGATTAGGGATAGCCAGCACGGATTTGTGAGGGGTAGGTCTTGCCTTACAAATCTTATTGAATTCTTTGAGGAGGTGACCAAGCATGTGCATGAAGGTAAAGCAGTCGATGTAGTGTAAATGGATTTTAGTAAGGCATTTGATAAAGTTCCCCATGGTAGGCTTATGCAGAAAGTAAAGAGGCATGGGATAGTGGGAAATTTGGCCAGTTGGATAATTAACTGACTAACCGATAGAAGTCAGAGAGTGGTGGTGGATGGCAAATATTCAACCTGGATCCCAGTTACCAGTGGCGTACCGCAGGGATCAGTTCTTGGTCCTCTGCTGTTTGTGATTTTCATTAATGACTTGGATGAGGGAGTTGAAGGGTGGGTCAGTAAATTTGCAGACGATACGAAGATTGGTGGAGTTGTGGATAGTAAGGAGGGCTGTTGTCGGCTGCAAAGAGACATAGATAGGATGCAGAGCTGGGCTGCGAAGCGGCAGATGGAGTTTAACTCTGAAAAGTGTGAGGTTGTCCATTTTGGAAGGACAAATATGAATGCGGAATACAGGGTTAACGGTAGAGTTCTTGGCAATGTGGAGGAGCAGAGAGATCTTGGGGTCGATGTTCATACATCTTTGAAAGTTGCCACTCAAGTGGATAGAGCTGTGAAGAAGGCCTATTGTGTGCTCGCGTTCATTAACAGAGGGATTGAATTTAAGAGCCGTGAGGTGATGATGCAGCTGTACAAAACTTTGGTAAGGCCACATTTGGAGTACTGTGTACAGTTCTGGTCGCCTCATTTTAGGAAGGATGTGGAAGCTCTGGAAAAGGTGCAAAGAAGATTTACCAGGATGTTGCCTGGAATGGAGAGTAGGTCTTACGAGGAAAGGTTGAGGGTGCTTGGCCTTTTCTCATTAGAGCGGAGAAGGATGAGGGGCGACTTGATAGAGGTTTATAAGATGATCAGGGGAATAGATAGAGTAGACAGTCAGAGACTTTTTCCCCGGGTGGAACACACCATTACAAGGGGACATAATTTTAAGGTGAAAGGTGGAAGATCTAGGAGGGATATCCGAGGTAGGTTCTTTACCCAGAGAGTAGTGGGGGTATGGAATGCGCTGCCTGTGTAAGTAGTTGAGTCGGAAACATTAGGGACCTTCAAGCAGCTATTGGATAGGTACATGGATTACGGTAAAATGATATCGTGTAGATTTATTTGTTCTTAAGGGCAGCACGGTAGCATTGTGGATAGCACAATTGCTTCACAGCTCCATGGTCCCAGGTTCGATTCCGGCTTGGGTCATTGTCTGTGCGGAGTCTGCACGTCCTCCCCGTGTCTGCGTGGGTTTCCTCCGGGTGCTCCGGTTTCCTCCCACAGTCCAAAGATGTGCGGGTGAGGTGAATTGGCCAATTATAAATTGCCCTTAATGTCCAAATTGCCCTTGGTGTTGGGTGGAGGTGTTGAGTTTGGGTAGGGTGCTCTTTCCAAGAGCCGGTGCAGACTCCAAGGGCCGAATATCCTCCTTCTGCACTGTAAATTCAATGATAATCTATGATTAATCTAGGACAAAGTTTCGGCACAACATCGTGGGCCGAAGGGCCTGTTCTGTGCTGTATTTTCTGTGTTCTATGTTCTATCCTCTGACAGTCCTCATCGCTATCTGCAATTCCACCAAACTTTGTGTCGTCCGCCACATACTAATCAAACCAGTTACATATTCCTCCAAATCAGTTATAAATGATCCACACACTAATGGTCCCAGAACTGATCACTGATAACCGTCATTAGTCACAGCACTCCATCCGGAAACGCATCCTTCCACTGCTACCGTCTGTTTTCTATGACCGAACCACTTCTGTATCCAGCTGCCAGCTCGTCTGTGATCCCGTGCGACTTCTCCTTCCGTACCAGAGTTCCATGATATACCTTGTCAAGGGCTTTACTGAAGTCCATGTAGACAACATCCAGTGCTCTGCCTCATCAATCAGAGGTGATGGAGGCGGAGGAACTGGGAGAGGAACTGGGAGAATGGGTATGAGGGTCTGGACAAGCTGTGGATTCGATGGATTGTAATGGATATAGCTGGCTAGTCTATCGCTTGAAATGAAGACAGGCAGGTCAAGGAAGGGAAGGGAAGTGTCGGAGATGGACTCTGTAAAGGTGATAGGGGCGGAAATTGGAAGCAAAATCGATTGATGTTTCCAGGTCCAGACAGAAACACGAAGGGTCACCAATACAGTCATCGTTGTAACAGACATTGAGTTGTGTGTGTGGGGGAGGGGGGGGACCGAGTACAGCAGGAACAAGGAGTGTTCACATAACCCACAAAATGACAGATATGGTGGGGCCCTGGAGGGCACCCATGGCCACACCTTTTATGGGCAAGAAGTGAGAAAATTTGAAAGAGAAACGATTGAGTGACAGAAAAAGTTCAGAAAGGCAGAGGAAGGTGGCGGTGGCCGCGGATTGTCCCGGCATCGGATTAAGGAGGAAGCTGCGAACTCTCAGACCCTTCTGTTGAGCAACGGGGGTGTCGAGGGGTTGTACATCGATAGAAACGATTCGGTGATTAACGGCCGGGAAATTGACCTTGTTTATATGACATACGGCACGAGATGAATCAGGAATGTCGGTGGTAAGGGACAGAACAATCGGACGATGAAGTCAAGACAGGAAGAAATGAGTTTCGTGGGGCCGGATGAGGCTGAAATCATGGGCCTGCTGGGACTTGGAGTGGATTCGATTGGATTCGATTGATTGTACCAAGCTGCATGAAAAGTATTCTTCTGCGTAAACTTCAGACAGACCATACAATACATGAGAGAAAAACATAGGGAAAATATAAATACACAATGTAAACCATAGACACAGGCATCGGGTGAAGCATACGGAGTGCAGTGCTCGGTAAAGAAGATGTGTGACCAGGTTGGATCAGTCCTGTTTGTGGATTTTGTGAAGTAGGCAGAAGGGGGAGGTTGATGCAAGATGTGTGGGATTGCGGGGCTATGATGTTCGAGTCTGTGGACGGAAGATCTTCAGAGTCGATGAGATCGGTGTAAGTCCTGGAAACAATATCATGATGTTTGGTGGTGGGGTCCTGGTCCAGGTGGTGGTAGCAGGATGTCCCTGAGAGTTGACGCTCAGCCTCTGCGAGGAAGAGATCAATACAACAGGCAATAATGGCACCACCCTTGTGAGCAATTCAGATCATCAGGTCAGGGTTGGATATTAGAGAGAGAATTGGAGCAAGTTCAGGAGACAGGATAGAATGGGCGAGAGGAACAGAGACATTGAGACGGTCGGTGTCGCACTGACAGATCTCAATGAAAAGAGCCAGAGCAGTTAAGGCCAGAGGGTGGGGTCCAGGTAGAGGGAGATTACTGGAGGGTAAAGGATTTCACACAAAATATTCGCAAAATATACAGTGACAAACATCAGATACATGATTATCTATTGACTAATCATCATCAGAATGTTACCAAAGAATTGACAGGCAGCAGTAGTTTTCTATAATTCTTGAAATTAAAAGAGAATATAAAACAATTCCAGAAAACAGCCCCTCCCAGTCACTTCGTCAACAGCAGGAAAAAATGGAATTAAAATTATGAGAAAAAAGTCCAGCAAAGTAAATGGTCAGCACATGTTCCTAATTCAACATCAATCCAGACAGATTTGATTGGATTACTTGAAAAACTATGAGAAATGATGGATTTGATTAGTATGATAGATGTGAAACAATTTGAGTTTCGAAAGGCCTTCAGTAATATCCAACAAAACAGACTCATGAGTAATGTCAGAGCCAGTGGAGTTAGGGGACACGGCAGCACTATGGACAGCAAGCTGGAGAAACACACAGAAAAAAGGGAGAGGAGTTAAAGGGATTTAGTTTGAACAAATATCAAAGAACAAAGAAAAGTACAGCTCAAGAACAGGCTGATTGGTGGAAGGTGAGAAGTGGTGTTCCACAAGGACCAGCAATGGGATCACTCTCCTTCACCATTTACATCAACACCATCGAATCATGAAGCAGAATGATAGCTTCAGAATTGACAGACAAATCCAACTTGAGAGTAACAGTGAATTCAGAAAAAGAATACAACTAAATATAGTCAGACGTTCATCATTATTATTATTATTATTTAAACGGTAAGATGTTAAAACATGCTGCTGTGCAGAGGGATCTGGGTGTGCTGGTGCACGAGTCGCAAAAGGTTGTTGTGCAGGTGCAACAGGTGATTAAGAAGGCTAATCGAGTTTTGTCTTTCATTACTAGAGGGATGGAGTTCAAGACTAATGAGGTTATGCTGCAACTGTAAAGGGTGTTGGTGAGGCCGCATCTGGAGCAATGTGTTCAGTGTTGGTCTCCTTACCTGAGAAAGGACATATTGGCACTGGAGGGAGTGCAGAGGAGATTCACTAGGTTGATCCCAGAGTTGAGGCGATTAGATTATGACGAGAGGTTGAGTAGACTGGGACTGTACTCATTGGAATTTAGAAGGATGCGGGGGGGGGGGGGGGGGGGGCGGGGGATCTTATTGAGACATATAAAATTATGAAGAGAATAGATAGGATAGATGCGGGCAGGTTGTTTCCACTGGTCGGGGAAAGCAGAACTAGGGGGCATTGCCCAAAATAAGGGGAGGTAGATTAAGGACGGAGTGTAGGAGGAACCTCTTCACCCAAAGGGTTGTGAATCTCTGGAATTCCTTGCCCAGTGAAGCAGTTGAGGCTCCTTCTTTAAACGTTTTTAAGAAAAAGATAGAATAAAGGGATTCGGGGATATGGTGTACGGGCCGGAGAGTGGAGCTGAGTCCACAAAGATCAGCCATGATCTCATTAAATGGCGGAGCAGGCTCGAGGGGCCAGATGGTCTACTCCTGTTCCTAGTTCTTACGTTCTTATCAATTATAAACTTGAAAAGTGTGTATTTCAATGTGAAATTTATTTCCCGAAAGCTCAACGTCCGCTGCTGCATTTTGATCAGGTCAATAAGTCTCCCAATCTCTCCTTGGAAAACAAGTGTCTGAATGGACTGGAGGGGTTTCTGGGTTCAGATGAACAGATTCACAAATAGATTGAAGCAGAAACACAGTTTAAAAATACACATAACAATTGAACAAACATTGGCGTTCATTTCAGAATGAATAGAAATGAGAAAAATATCACAAAACCGAGGGCTAGAATACAAGGTCAGGGATTTACTTTTGAGGCTGTATCAGGCTGTGGCCAGCCACCATTTGGAGCATTGTGAGCAATTTTGGGTCCCGTATCGAAGGGACGATGTGCTGGCCTTGGAAAGGGTCCAGAGGTGGTTCACAAGAATGATCCCTGGAATGAAAAACTTGTCGTATGAGGAACGTTTGAGGACTCTGGGTCTGTGCTCGTTGGAGTTTTAAAGGACGGGAGGGGATCTTATTGAAACTTACAAGATACTGTGAGGCCTGGATAGAGTCGACGTGGAGAAGATGTTTCCACTTGTAGGAACATATAGAACTAGAAGACACCATCTCAGGCTAAAGGCACGATCCTTTAAAACAGAGATCAGGAGGAATGTCTTCAGCCAGAGGGTGGTGAATCTGTGGAACCCTTTTCCGAAGAAGGCTGTGGAGGCCAATTCACTGAGTGTCTTTAAGACAGAGATAGATAGGTTCTTGATTAATAAGGGGATCAGGGATTATGGGGAGAAGGCTGGAGAATGTGGATGAGAAAATATCAGCCATGATTGAATGGCGGAGCAGACTCGATGGGGCAAGTGGCCTAATTCTGCTCCTATGTCTTATGGTCTTATGGTTTATCAGAGTACTGCATTATTGTGGATTTTAGTAAATTTCAGAGTGCGGCCGATATCTATTCCTGTTGGAGCAGTTCAAGAGAAAAGAGAGATATCGAGACATTTCACTTCACACAATAAATATCAAATATCTTCAAAACACAGCCAAACTCTTCCTGTTTGCAACATATTCCAAAGGTAAAACAGAGAGAGCATGGAGCGACCACTCACCAATAAAATACATTATTTCAAAACAGTACCAAGTGAGTTAAGTTCAGTTGATGACCCAAACACAAGATAATTCTAGTCGTACACATAATCTCATTAATAGACAGATAATTGGATAAAATATTTAACTCAAGTGAGAGACCCACAGTGAGTACAATTATACACTGACACATACTTCCAGTAATACTTGTTCACTACTGTTCCATATTCCCCTCTGGTTAGTGATCCACACTCAGTACAATTCTACACTGACACATACTTCCAGTAATACTGATTCACTGCTGTCAGATATTCCACTCCGGTTTATAACCCACACTCAGTGTGATTTCATTCTTGCACCCATGAAACATTCGATCCGAGATACTGGCTTCACTGAGATCAAATCTAACATTATTCAAGATTCCACTCAACATAATATCTCTATTTATCAGAGATCCAGTGAGTTACCAACAGGTTTACTGTCAGTTAATGAAAGGATTCAAACGAGAGACATGCTTAAATACATTTGACTTCAGTGAATTATATCGTTGATCAGGTGTCTGTATAACAGTGAGCACGAGATCAATATGAAACATTTTCAGTCACAGTTTAAAATCAGAGAGCCACTGACGCACAGATGTCTACAACTTCAATGGTGATAGTCACTTACCAGGAACACCAACAATGGCAAGGATTGGGTAGAATATCTTCTCAGCGGTATCAATCTGTAGAAACATGTTCAGTGTGAAGTGATGTGTCCTTCGAGCTGCTGTTAGTCTCTCTGTCTCAAACTCTGTGGTTATATATTCTCCACGCCTTTAACTTTGCCCCTGAAGAATTACCTCTGGGATATTGAAGTTGCACCATCGTTCAACTTGTTTTTCTAAAGATATGAACAAACATATTACGAAATTGGATTCTAAGAAAAATAAAATATTTAATTTGAGTTAGTGACCTCTATCCAAACACTGTGCTGTGCTGACCATATTGATCAACTAACAATAACAGAAAGAATGCTGTCCATTCAAACACCATTAGTCCCATCTCCACTTCTAAGATTATTTCAGTGATATCCCTCGGCCGACTGTGACTATTCAAATAACAAACAACAAAGAAAATTACAGCACAGGAACAGGCCCTTCGGCCCTCCCAGCCTGCGCCGATCCAGATCCTTTATCTGAACCTGTCTTCTATTCTCCAAGGATTTACTTCCCTCTGTTCCCAGCCCGTTCATATATCTGTCTAGATACATAGAACATAGAACATAGAAAATACAGCACAGAACAGGCCCTTCGGCCCACGATGTTGTGCCGAACCTTTGTCCTAGATTAATCATAGATTATCATTGAATTTACAGTGCAGAAGGAGGCCATTCGGCCCCCCGAGTCCGCACCAGCTCCCGGAAAGAGCACCCTACCCAAACTCAACACCTCCACCCACCACCAAGGGCAATTTGGACATTAAGGGCAATTTATCATTGGCCAATTCACCTAACCCGCACATCTTTGGACTGTGGGAGGAAACCGGAGCACCCGGAGGAAACCCACGCAGACACGGGGAGGACGTGCAGACTCCGCACAGACAATGACCCAAGCTGGAATCGAACCTGGGACCATGGATCTGTGAAGCAATTGTGCTATCCACAATGCTACCGTGCTGCCCTTAAGAACAAATAAATCTACACTATATCATTTTCCCGTAATCCATGTACCTATCCAACAGCTGCTTGAAGGTCCCTAATGTTTCCGACTCAACTACTTCCACAGGCAGTGCATTCCATGCCCCCACTACTCTCTGGGTAAAGAACCTACCTCTGATATCCCTCCTATATCTTCCACCTTTCACCTTAAATTTATGTCCCCTTGTAATGGTGTGTTCCACCTGGGGAAAAAGACTCTGACTGTCTACTCTATCTATTCCCCTGATCATCTTATAAACCTCTATCAAGTCGCCCCTCATCCTTCTCCGCTCTAATGAGAAAAGACCTAGCACCCTCAACCTTTCCTCGTAAGACCTACTCTCCATTCCAGGCAACATCCTGGTAAATCTTCTTTGCACCTTTTCCAGAGCTTCCACATCCTTCCTAAAATGAGGCGACCAGAACTGTACACAGTACTCCAAATGTGGCCTTACCAAGGTTTTGTACAGCTGCATCATTACCTCATGGCTCTTAAATTCAATCCCTCTGTTAATGAACGCGAGCACACCATAGGCCTGCTTCACAGCTCTATCCACTTGAGTGGCAACTTTCAAAGATGTATGAACATAGACCCCAAGGTCTCTCTGCTCCTCCACAATGCCAAGAACTCTACCGTTAACCCTGTATTCCGCATTCATATTTGTCCTTCCAAAATGGACAACCTCACACTTTTCAGGGTTAAACTCCATCTGCCACTTCTCAGCCCAGCTCTGCATCCTATCTATGTCTCTTTGCAGCCGACAACAGCCCTCCTTACTATCCACAACTCCACCAATCTTCGTATCGTCTGCAAATTTACTGACCCACCCTTCAACTCCATCATCCAAGTCATTAATGAAAATCACAAACAGCAGAGGACCCAGAACTGATCCCTGCGGTACACCACTGGTAACTGGGATCCAGGCTGAATATTTGCCATCCACCACCACTCTCTGACTTCTATCGGTTAGCCAGTTCGTTATCCAACTGGCCAAATTTCCCACTATCCCATGCCTCCTTACTTTGTGCAGAAGCCTACCATGGGGAACTTTATCAAATGCCTTACTAAAATCCATGTACACTACATCCACTGCTTTACCTTCATCCACATGCTTGGTCACCTCCTCAAAGAATTCAATAAGATTTGTAAGGCAAGACCTACCCCTCACAAATCCGTGCTGACTATCCCTAATCAAGCAGTGTCTTTCCAGATGCTCAGAAATCCTATCCTTCAGTACCCTTTCCATTACTTTGCCTACCACCGAAGTAAGACTAACTGGCCTGTAATTCCCAGGGTTATCCCTAGTTCCTTTTTTGAACAGGGGCACGACATTCGCCACTCTCCAATCCCCTGGTACCACCCCTGTTGACAGTGAGGACGAAAAGATAATTGCCAACGGCTCTGCAATTTCATCTCTTGCTTCCCATAGAATCCTTGGATATATCCCGTCAGGCCCGGGGGACTTGTCTATCCTCAAGTTTTTCAAAATGCCCATCTTAAATGATGCTATCGTGCCCGCCTCTACCACCTCCGCTGGCAAAGCGTTCCAGGCACCCACCACCCTCTGCGTAAAAAACTTTCCACGAACATCTCCCTTAAACTTTCCCCCTCTCACCTTGAAATCGTGACCCCTTTTAATTGACACCTCCACTCTTGGAAAAGCGTGTTGCTATCCACCCTGTCCATACCTCTCATAATTTTGTAGACCTCAATCAGGTCCCCCCTCAACCTCCGTCTTTGCAACGAAAACAATCCTAATCTACTCAACCTTTCTTCATAGCTAGCACCCTCCATAAAGGCAACATCCTGGTGAACCTCCTCTGCACCCTCTCTAAAGCACCTACATACTTCTGGTAATGTGGCGACCAGAACTGCACGCAGTATTCCAAATGTAGCCTAACCAAAGTCCTATGCAACTGTAACATGACCTGCCGACTCTTGTACTGAATACACCGTTCGTTGAAGGCAAGCATGCTGTATGCCTTCTTGACCACTCTATCGACCTGCGTTTCTACTTTGAGGGTACAATAGGCCTGAACCCCCAGATCTCTCTGTACATTAATGTTCCCTATGTGAAACCGTATGAATCTACGCTGCACACGCACCAGTGCCAGTATGTCCTTCCTGAGGTGTGGGGCCCAAAATTGCTCACAGTATTCTAAATGGGGCCTAACTAATGCTTTATAAAGCTTCAGGAGTACATCCCTGCTTTTATATTCCAAGCCTCTTGAGATGAATGACAACATTACATTTGCTTTCTTAATTACGGACTCAACCTGCAAGTTTACCTTTAGAGAATCCTGGACTAGGACTCCCAAGTCCCTTTGCACTTCAGCATTATGAATTTTGTCACCGTTTAGAAAATAGTCCATGCCTCTATTCTTTTTTCCAAAGTGCAAGACATCGCACTTGCCCACGTTGAAATTCATCAGCCATTTCTTGGACCACTCTCCTAAACTGTCTAAATCTTTCTGCAGCCTCCCCACCTCCTCCATACTACCTGCCCCTCCACCTATCTTTGTAGCTTCGGAAAACTTAGCCAGAATGCCCCCAGTCCCGTCATCTAGATCGTTAATATATAAAGAGAACAGCTGTGGCCCCAACACTGAACCCTGCGGGACACCACTCGTCACCTGTTGCCAATCCGAAAAAGAACCTGTTATCCCAACTCTCTGCCTTCTGCCTGACAGCCAGTCGTCAATCCATGTTAGTACCTTGCCTCGAATACCATTGGCCCTTATTTTACTCAGCAGTCTCCCGCGAGGCACCTTATCAAAGGCCTTTTGGAAGTCAAGATAGATAACATCCATTGGCTCTCCTTGGTCTAACCTATTTGTTATCTCTTCAAAGAACTCTAACAGGTTTGTCAGGCAAGACCTCCCCTTACTAAATCCATGCTGACTTGTCCTAATCCGACCCTGCACTTCCAAGAATTTAGAAACCTCATCCTTAACACTGGATTCTAGAATCTTGCCAACAACCGAGGTTAGGCTAATTTGCGTATAATTTTCCATCTTTTTCCTTGTTCCCTTCTTGAACAGGGGGGTTACAACAGTGATTTTCCAATCCTCTGGGACTTTCCCGGACTCCAGTGACTTTTGAAAGATCATAACTAACGCCTCCACTATTTCTTCAGCTATCTCCTTTAGAACTCTAGGATGTAGTCCATCTGGGCCCGGAGATTTATCAATTTTTAGACCTCTTAGTTTCTCTAACACTTTCTTCTTTGTGATGGCTACCATATTCAACTCTGCCCCCTGACTCTCCGGAATTGGTGGGATATTACTCATGTCTTCTACAGTGAAGATTGACGCAAAGTAATTATTTAGTTCCTCAGCTATTTCCTTGTCTCCCATCACAAAATTACCAGCGTCATTTTGGAGCGGCCCAATGTCAACTTTTGCCTCCCGTTTGTTTTTAATGTATTTAAAGAAACTTTTACTATCATTCCTAATGTTACTGGCTAGCCTACCTTCATATTTGATCCTCTCTTTCCTTATTTCTCTCTTTGTTACCCTCTGTTTGTTTTTGTAGCCTTCCCAATCTTCTGACTTCCCACTACTCTTTGCCACATTATAGGCTCTCTCTTTTGCTGTGATGCATTCCCTAACTTCCTTTGTCAGCCATGGCTGCCTAATCCCCCCTCTGATAACCTTTATTTTCTTTGGGATGAACCTCTGCACTGTGTCCTCAATTACTCCCAGAAACTCCTGCCATTGCTGTTCTACTGTCTTTCCCACTAGGCTCTGCTCCCAGTCGATTTTCGTCAGTTCCTCCCTCATGCGCCTGTAGTTACCTTTAACTGTAACACCTTTACATCTGATTCTACCTTCTTTCTTTCAAATTGGAGATTGAATTCTACCATATTATGATCACTGCCTCCTAAGTGCTCTCTTACTTTATGATCTTTAATCAAGTCTGGCTCATTACATAACACTAAGTCCAGAATGGCCTGTTCCCTCGTGGGCTCCATCACAAGCTTTTCCAAAAAGCCCTCCTGTAAACATTCAATGAATTCCCTTTCCTTGGGTCCACTGGCAGCATTATTTACCCAGTCCACCTGCATATTGAAGTCCCCCATGATCACTGTGACCTTGCCTTTCTGACAAGCACTTTCTATTTCGTGGTGCATTTTGTGCCCCCGGTCCTGACCACTGTTAGGAGGCTTGTACATAACTCCCATTATGATTTTTTTGCCTTTGTGGTTCCTCAACTCTACCCACACAGACTCCACATCATCTGACCCTATGTAATTTAGTGCTATTGATTTAATTTCATTCCTCATTAACAAGGCAACCCCGCCCCCTCTGCCCAGCTCCCTGTCTTTTCGATAGGTTGTGAATCCCTTGATGTTTAAATGCCAGTCCTGAACCACCTGCAACCATGTCTTTGTGATGCCTACCACATCATACCTGCCAGTCACAATCTGGGCCACAAGCTCATGTACCTTGTTCCGTACACTGCGCACATTTAAATATAGCACCTTTAATTCTCTATTGACTGTCCCTTTCTGTTTTCTTAGTGTGGTGGACCTTGGTTTACTGAGCCTTTCCATACACTGTGTCATATTTTGTGGGATGGGGACTATCGTAACCTCTCCTGAGTTTTGTCTTTTCGTGCTTTTTTGTATTCCTAAGCAGCTACGCTTCCCACTGATTACTTCACCTCTTTGGTCCCTGACTTTCCTTCCCCCCCCCCCCCCCCAATCTTTAGTTTAATGTCCTATTGACCACCCTATTTATTCTTTTCGACAGAACACTGGTCCCAGCTCGGTTCAGGTGGAGACCATCCCAACGGCATAGGTCCCCCCTGTCCCAAAACTGATGCCAGTGTCCCAAGAAAATGAACCCCTCTTTCCCACACCACTCTTTCAGCCACGTGTTAACTTCCCTTATTCTTGCCGCCCTATGCCAATTTGCACGTGGCTCGGGCAGTAATCCGGAGCTTATGACCCTTGAGGACCTGTTTTTTAATTTGAATCCTAGCTCTTTATAATCTCTAAACAGGTCCTCTTTCCTAGACTTGCCTATGTTGTTGGTACCGACATGGACCACAACAACTGGATCCTCCCCCTCCCTCTCCAGTATCCTTTCAAGCCGGTCAGAGATCTCCCGCACCCTAGCACCGGACAGGCAACATACCATGCGGGACTCTTTATCCTGCTCACAAAGGATACTATCTATCCCCCTGATAATAGAATCCGCTACAACTACAACTTGCCTATTTACTCCCTCCCCTTGAATGGCCTGCTGAACCATGGTGCATTGGTCAGCTGACTCATCCTTCCTGCAGCCCAGTTCGCCATCCAGACAGGGAGCCTCATACCTGTTGGACAGAGTCAAGGGCTGAGGCTCCTGAGTTCCAGACTGCTGGTTCCCTTTACCTGCCTGACTTGCAGTCACACCCTGCTGTCCCTGGCCACTGGCAGGATTTAAACTACTTACTCTGACAGGTGTGACTGCCTCCTGAAACACAGTTTCCAGATAAGTCTCCCCCTCCCGGATGAGCCTCAGTGTTTGAAGCTCAGACTCCAGCTCATCAACTCTGAGCCAGAGCTCTTCGAGCAGCCAACACTTACTGCAGATGTGTTCGCTGCAGCTCGCAATGGGATCTGCCAGCTCCCACATCAAGCAGCTCAAGCACATCACCTGACCAGCCAACACTCATTAATTAATTAGTTTAATTTAAGTTTATGAGTTTAGCTGTGTTTTTTTTTAATTTGGGGCAGATTTGCTATCAGCCACTCAGATCACAGCTTCCCTCTGACGTCACTTTTGGGGAAAAAACTGGAAAACAGGAAGTTTCCGTTAGGTTTTTATACTCACAGAGACTGCTCCTCCTCCTCCGAACGGCTCCCGAAATTAGGCCCGAAGAAAGAGAGAGAACAAAACAGTAGGGAAAAAGCACCTTTGGACTTTAACCTGGTGTTGTAAGACTTCGTACTTTGCTCACCCCAGTCCAACGCCGGCATCTCCACATCAAGTCAATAAGAGCATGGCTGACATTCCGTTCAAATCAATTTATCCGCCTGCTCATCAGATTACTGAAATATCTTTGCCTGAAGAACGGGAGAGGCAGAAAAGGTAAACTGCATTTTGAACAATTCTTGCATAGGTATATGAGATGGTGTAAACTCCAGGGGTATTTAGCTGAGCTGAGGGGTGTTGGCACCGAGACCAACACACCGAGTTGGAAGGATCGAGGCTTCATGTCTCCCCGATAGTGTATTAGTTGTTTTCACTTCGTAAAACAGTGAATCCCATAGAAAGCCGCAGGGGACTGTTCTCAGTTAGCGAGTCTCACCAAAAATGGCGATACTGCTGAACGAGAACAAATACATTTAGGAACTGGGGAAGGTCATCAGTCCCCTGGATCATTCGCCTTGTTTCTATAATATAGACATAGCCTACCTGATTGTGGAAGTGATTTGACTTTTCCATCTGCTCCCCATAACAACTGAATCTTTTTATATCACCAATCTATCCATCTCAGACTGGATAGTATTCAATAACCCATTCAGAACTGTGCTCCCGGGAACATAATTCTACACCAAGTATGTTCTGAGAGCATGGCAGCCAGGTTACGATGTTTCCCGAGGCTGATACAAGAGATGAAGGCGTCTGCCTTCTGGGGAAATGATTACAAGGTTGGTCTGTACTCATAGTCCTTCAGAATAATTACCTTTTCCCAAAGGTAGGGGAGTCTAAAACTAGAGGGCATAGGTTTAAGGTGAGAGGGGAGAGATTCAGAAGGGCCCAGAGTGGCAATTTCTTCACTCAGAGGGTAGTGAGTGTCTGGAATGGGCTGCCAGAGGTAGTAGTAGAGGCGGGTACAATTGTGTCTTTCAAAAAGCATTTAGATAGTTACATGGGTAAGATGGGTATAGAGGGTTATGGGCCAAGTGCGGGCAACTGGGACTAGCTTAATGGTAAAAACTGGGCGGCATGGACTGGTTGGGCCGAAGGGCCTGTTTCCATGCTGTAAACTTCTATGATTCTAGGTGATCTTATTGGAAAGTACACGATTCTGAAGATACCTGAGAGCATCGATGCTGGGAGGATGTTTCATCCTCTGTGGGAGAATAATAGTTGAGGAGTAAGATGTTTTATTTCGTTGAACAAAGATTCGTCAGGTTCACTTATTTGCAAAAGCCCCCAAGCGTCAATCACACCAAGGTATGGAGACTTAACAATGTAATAGGATAGAACGTTTGAAATGGTGAATTCATAAGTATTATTAACTATTCAAAAGGTGCCAAGTCTGGAAAATAACCAGGTTTCTACTAACAGTCATTAACTGCAAGATGGAAAAGCTGGATTGGAACAATTGCATTGACTTGTCACCACCCTCCTCACACAAGGGCGTGAATTAAATGCTCCATAAACGTGGAAAACCTGTAAAATCAACAACAATCAAAACCTTTCCGTAAATACCTATCTCTCTCCAAAATGGTATACTTACATCTGTCTCTCGACACCTCTCTGGGCCAAAAAGGCCTCTCATGACCCCTCGCGAAAATGTTTAAATCCCAGCTTACTCAGTTGTTGAAAAATATCCAACTGCTCTGCAACTTGCGAGGATGGAAGTAGGATTTCGCCCATTGTTTTATTTTAGCCAATTACTGACGTTGCCTCATGTTAAAGACTAATCTTCTGTAACTAACTTCATCATCTTAGCGTAGCTTCAGTGTCGGCAGATCAATTAGCTGAGAAATCTTGAACAGGAGTTTATAGTTGTCCGCCTGTCTGAGAAGAACACAGGGTTAAAACTTCCTTAATATTCTTACAATCTGCGTTCATAATGAAGTGTTAATAAAGTATTTCGAATTATGAGTTATAAAGTCCTGTTACAAATTACATTTGCAGATTTTCTATCATCTATATTAATCACGTATTCTTTAACAATCTCACAATTAACTCTGTGTACTTAACTAATATCGTGATTCCAGTAACGTTGGTTTGGTTCTTATTAAAATTCTTTCCATCAGGTGAACAAATACATTTTGCTCAATAACATATGTATTCAAACTACACGGTGTTATTCGCACACATCAATGATTCTGAATCCATCAACTTCAGTTGAAAACATGAGGGTTATTTTGAAAGTCGGGGAAGACGATACATTTCTCGTTTTGCTGAGTTGATTGTCTTTGGAATGCATTTCCCAAAGTGTAGTCCAGACTGGTTATTGTATACATTGAAGGTTCAGTTGGACATATTTTGTTCGAAAAGGCTGTTAATGAAATTGGGGCCATGAAAGGAAGTGGATTTCCGGCCACATTCAGGTCAAAGAACAACAAAGAACAAAGAAATGTACAGCACAGGAACAGGCCCTTCGGCCCTCCAAGACCGTGCCGACCATGCTGCCCGACTAAACTACAATCTTCTACACTTCCTGGGTCCGTATCCTTCTATTCCCATCCTATTCATATATTTGTCAAGATGCCCCTTAAATGTCCCTATCGTCCCTGCTTCCACGACCTCCTCCGGTAGCGAGTTCCAGGCACCCACCACCCTCTGCGTAAAAAACTTGCCTCGTACATCTACTCTAAACCTTGCCCCTCTCACTTTAAACCTATGCCCCCTAGTAATTGACCCCTCTACCTTGGGGAAAAGCCTCGGTCAGTCGTTGTCTTATTGAATGGCAAACTTGGCTTGATGTGCCGAATGATGTACTCCTGCTCCTGCCTCTTATGATATCCTGATTCAGTTGATTGTTATATTTTGGATAACGTTAGACGATATTCTCATTCAAAGTCTTATCCAACTCATTCTACATGAAACCTGTCCACAACAGGTTAACCCGGAGCTGGGCTGAACAGTATAGTGTCTGTGTTAATGCACTGTGTCAGAATTTGTCTTAGTTGTGTTTATTGAATCAATAGTTGGAAATGCAGTTTACCTTTCCTGGAGCAGAATCAATAAATATTTAATGCTTATTAGTCCAAGCCTGTTTGAATTAAACTCACCGTTGGTCATTTGCGATAACAAGAACAAAGAACAAAGAAAAGTACAGCACAGGAACAGGCCCTTCGGCCCTCCAAGCCCGTGCCGACCATGCTGCCCGACTAAACTACAATCTTCTACACTTCCTGGGTCCGTATCCCTCTATTCCCATCCTATTCATGTATTTGTCAAGATGCCCCTTAAATGTCACTATCGTCCCTGCTTCCATCACCTCCTCCGGTAGCGAGTTCCAGGCAATCACGACCATCTGTGTAAAAAACGTGCCTCGTACATTTACTCTAAATCTTGCCCCTCTCACCTTAAAACTATGCCCCCTAGTAATTGACCCCTCTACCCTGGGGGAAAGCCTCTGACTATCCACTCTGTCTATGCCCCTCATAATTTTGTAGACCTCTATCAGGTCGCCCCTCACCCTCCTTCGTTCCACTGAGAACAAACCGAGTTTATCCAACCGCTCCTCATAGCTAATGCCCTCCATAGCAGGCAACATTCTGGTAAATCTCTTCCGCACCCTCTCTCATGCCTACACATCCTTCTGGTAGTGTGGCGAGCAGAATTGAACACTATACTCCAAGTGTGGTCTAACTAAGGTTCTATACAGCTGCAACATGACTTGCCAATTCTTATACTCAATGCCCCGGGCAATTAAGGCAAGCATGCCGTATGCCTTCTTGACTACCTTCTCCACCTGTGTTGCCCCTTTCAGTGACCTGTGGACCTGTACTCCTAGATCTCTCTGACTTTCAATACTCTTGAGGGTCCCACCATTCACTGTATATTCCCTACCTGCATTAGACCTTCCAAAATGCATTACCTCACATTTGTCCGGATTAAACTCCATCTGCCATCTCTCCGCCCAAGTCTCCAAACAATCTAAATCCTGCTGTACCCTCTTACAGTCCTCATCGCTATCCGCAATTCCACCAACCTTTGTGTCGTCTGCAAACTTACTAATCAGACCAGTTACATTTTCCTCCAAATCATTTATACATACTACAAACAGCAAAGGTCCCAGCACTGATCCCTGTGGAACACCACTGGTCACAGCCCTCCAATTTGAAAAGCATCCTTCCATTGCTATTCTCTGCCTTCTATGACCTGCCAGTTCTGTATCCACCTTGCCAGCTCACCCCTGATCCCATGTGACTTCACCTTTTGTACTCGTCTACCATGAGGGACCTTGTGAAAGGCCTTACTGAAGTCCATATAGACAACATCCACTGCCCTACCTGCATCAATCATCATTGTGACCTCCTCGAAAAACTCTATCAAGTTAGTATCACCAACATTGCTATGAATTACACCAACACTCTTCCCGGTACACCAGTCTGATTCTCAGTAATCCTCCCACTGCAGGATGCTGCAAACAATGTAAGTACAGAAAGAGGCCGCTTTGATCCATCCAATCTGCTTTGCTGGAAAATTGCTGCCCAGACATAATCCTACCGTCCAGCATTTGGCCCATTGCTTTCAAGGTTCTGAACTGGCCGAGTAAATCCAGACATATTTTTAATGATGTGAGATTATCTATCTCTTTTGGACAATGTGTATCAGATACTCACATCATCCTGTTTGTTTTCACCCCTCAAATGATTTCTACCCTTTCCATCAATGGCGTTAAAACTCCTAAATAATCCCTAAAATAATTTGTAATCATTACTTTTCTGGTGGAGCTGCCAAACCCCCATCTCCGCAGTTCTGCTTTGTTGGGGAACGTGGGTGGTGCACGCGTCTTAAATCACAATGAAATCACAAAAGTGGACATTTGATCGACATCAGCCAACTGCAACAGATCCCATTTCAAAGAGATTTTGTTGAGATTGTCTCAAGGGCCAATACTTTTTCAACTGCTTGGATTTTGTATAAAAGTGAACACCAAATTACTTGTCAGTCCTGGAATGAAATGACTAACCTCTAATGGTTGCTCCCAGTAATCAAAGTGAATATTTAATAATTTGTTCTTAAAGTAGATTAGTATATTTTAATCCATGATCACTGGAGTGCCAACATGAAATATCTTACTTTGCCGTAAAAACTTGTGAAATTATTACGTATCTAGTGCTTAATACTTGAATTATTTAATTATTTTTTGTCAATTAGTCATCACCTATCAGTTACCATAGTTCAATCCAATAATCAGAGTGAATTTCAATTGATTTTTAAATCGAATAAACAATGATCTCATTCATTGCGTGGTTGAATGAAAACAGTGTATAGCTCATTATGGTAATGTCCAACAAACATTATACAACCAATTATTGTTTTGCACAACATTGATAGAAAACATAAATTGTCTGCAATATTTCTCCGTCACCAGTTAGGTAAATAACCACAATGTTGTTTAACATCTGAGTACAATGCAGAGGCCTGGCAGCCTTGTGGCTCTAAGTCAGCTGCCAGGTCGACATGAGACACAAACACACGCTTGTTTTGTAGAGCCCACTCCCACCCCACCCCGCGAGGGGCCAGATGTTCCTGCTCCTAGTTCTTATGTTCTTATCAACACGTTAATATATATTTTTAGAAGTTTTCTGAAAATACTTTAATCATTGTCAATTACATCTTCAGAGTCCCGTTAAACGGTGAACGCCTCTCTCTCCCCCTCTTTCCCGCTCTCTCTGTCACTCCTTTCCCCCCCCCCCCTCTCTCTCTTTCTCTCTCTCTCGATGCTGAACCTGTGTCTGCGTTGAAGTTCCTCTCATTTTCGGTCAATGCTGTTGGGATTCTCCCTCCCTCTTGTTCAATTCCTAACGATTTGCCCTCTGCTACAGTAGGGCGTTTTCACCAGCAGAGAGTGGCAGCTTGTCACTTCAATCACAAGATAGAGATGAGGAAGATACATTTTTATCGCCTTATAAAATTCATTGAACCACAGCCAAAATATCTCCCATTCTCGCGGATGGTTCAGATAGAGAGTGTGTTTATAAAACTGACATATACAGGAAAAGAAAAACACATTCACCCACATGCATAAAGACACAAGTTGGCATTTTGAACATGCTGTGCTGAAGGGTCGTTCACTTTGGTGTTGTGAACTTAAAAAAACGGAATCTGATTGGAACAGCCACAGAACCTCTGAATGTTGATGTTTCAGAGCTGGTGCACTGTAATTGTCCAACAGGTGTAGGTGCAGCTTTGAAAGTGGATGGAAGATTGCAGGTGAACTCCTATTTCATGGCGTTTCAAGTACAATGAAAAGGAGTAGGGCTGGGTAGGGTGCGCTTTCGGAGGGTCGGTGCTGACTTGATGGGCTGAATGGCCTCCTCCTGCACTGTCGGGATTCTCTGGAAAACTGAATTCTAATCTCCACGTACTTGATAACTAGGATCTGCAAAGGTCGAGGGCAAGTGGAGTTGAATCCGAAGATCAGTCACGATTTGATTGAATGGTGGAACGTGCGTGATTGGCCAAATGGACTCTTCCAGTTTCCTCTCTCCTTATGAGATCGCATACCGGGTATTAGGCACGGTTTTGGACTCTATACCAAACAAATGGTATAACTGCACCGCCGGAATGTTGATCAGATTGATTCCTGGGAGGACAGGATTATCCATGGATAGAAGGCTGAGTAAATTGAGCAGATTCTCTTTGTGGTTTTAATCGGGGCCTGCGCCGTGTGCTCCCACTCTGTTTCTGACTGGGAGATCTCAGTCAATATTATTTCAAAATTCATTTCCGGGAAGTGCCAAGCCATCATTTGCTGCTCATCCTTAATTGTCCCTTGACAAACTGCGTTCTTGAACAGCTGCAGTCCATGTGCTGTCGCTTTACCTGTACAAAATTCCGCTGATGTTTTGTGCGAGAGTGTTCCAACCTGAAACTCTACTTTCACGAGGTGAATTCTTTCCTAGATTTTACCGTAGAGAGTGAGAACTCGACCCTTTATTTCACTGAACAGTAATAAAGCTATTTATTAAAGTAGAAGAAAGATAATGAAACAGTACAAAGAACAATCTTATACTTGGTACATCAACAGTATGGACGTTGCCCCGAAAGGCTGGAAGCTCAAAGGCATCTATTTCCACCAACGCTCTACTTCTCTACTTAATCCTAAACTCGACCTAGACGCCCCAATTTCCCAAACAACAACTACAAATCCATTTGTGAAACCTATCCAGTTACTACCACACCGCACAGCCGGGACTTGCGCCTTTGGTTCAGCAAAGAAAACGATCTTTTGCACAAACTGGCTTCTGCCTTCAGCACTTCATCTCCAGCTGAGCTGCTTCCTGAGGTTGGCTGCCTCTCGTTGTTGCTTCTTAAACAGCTCATCCGTGACTAACCTCCATCATGGCTCACAGAGCGCTGACAATCAAATGTATCAATTGCAAAGAACGACCTGTTCCCTGTCCTTTCCTGTTCCTTCATTCCCCATGGTTTTGTTTTGAAATCATATTATTGACATTTTCAATTTTATATACGTCACATTACTTGTTTGTTGTTAAACTCTACATACGATGTTCTTGTACTATTTACAATTTGTCACGTCTGTCTCAGTGCGCTATACCCCATCCCACAGCCCCCCTTGATAACCTCCTTCGTCGCTCGGGGGTGTCCCCCCTCTACCTTGGCTGCCCCCCTTCCCCCGTCTTTCCTGTGAGGTTTTGCAGCGTCCGCCATGTCGGTGGTGGTGGTGCGGGGGATGGGGGTCAGCCACTCCCCATCCCTCTGTGTTGTTCCTTTTGTTCCCCGCAGATTCCCGCCTCACTTACCCTCCTCCTCCCCCGGGTTGTATATGCTTATCATTCCTCCTTTAATTGTTTATTTTCCTCTCTGCTAGCTCTTGTTGGCCTCGAACAGGTCCTGGAACAGGCCGACAAATTTCCAGTTTGCTTTGAGGAGGCTTTCCTCCGACCATCGGATGGTGTATTTGATCATCTCCAAGTGGAGAAATTCCGCCAAGTCTGTCAGCCGGTCTGCAGCTGTGGGTAGTGCCAGCCGAGCAGGATTCTCCGGCGTGCGATTCGGGAAGCGAAAGCGAGGGTGTCGGCCCTCTTCCTCATGTGAAGCTGCAGCTGCTCTGATACTCCGAAGGTTGCCACTATCGGGCAAGGCTTCACACTTAGACCCACAACGCTCGACGTCGCCCAGAAAAAGGCTGTCCAGAATCCAGCAACTTTGGGGCAGGCCCAGAACATGTGTGTGTGGTTGGCGGGCCCCTCTGGCATCGGGCATATTTGTCCTCCACCTCCAGGTCGAAGCTGCTCTTTCGGGTTCTGGTCAGGTTTGGGTTTTGGTCACCACTTTGAGCTGCATGAGGGGCAGCACGGTAGCATTGTGGATAGCACAATTGCTTCACAGCTCTAGGGTCCCAGGTTCGATTCCGGCTTGGGTCACTGCCTGTGCGGAGTCTGCACATCCTCCCCGTGTGTGCGTAGGTTTCCTCCGGGTCCTTCCGCAGTCCAAAGATGTGCAGGTTAGGTGGATTGGCCATGATAAATTGCCCTTAGTGTCCAAAAGTGCCCTTAGTGTTGGGTGGGGTTACTGGGTTATGGGGATAGGGTGGAGGTGTTGACCTTAGTTAGGGTGCACTTTCCAAGAGCCGGTGCAGACTCGATGGGTCGAATGGCCTCCTTCTGCACTGTACATTCTATGAGGCTGAGCCTTGCAAAGGAGGTGGTGGAGTTGGCCCTGCGCACTGCTCCGCTGCAGAGTCCCCACCCCACCTCTGTCTCCAGTTCATCCCCCGAGTTCCGTCTGGTATCGGTGATTGCTGCTCAGGCTCTGGCCAGCAACTGTCCATACATTTTCACAGAGTTCCCTTTCTTGACTGTCCATATACATCAGATCCTCTAATAATGTGGTCTCCGAGGCCCTGGGGTATCCTACTAACTTGTTGATGAGGAATTGATTTATATGTCGTGCCATGTGAGAGTACCTTTAAGAAATGGATGTTTAAGCAATGTACCTTTAAGAAATGCAGTGATGTCAGAGTGTGGGTGGAGCTGGGCTTCAACTCGGCCTTTTTGAAGTTTTTAATTTTAGTTTGAGGAGAAAGCTGGGTGTGTCTGTGTGTTTTGCTGAGAGCTGCAGGAAGAAAACACAGAACTGGTCTGTGGATGTCTGCAAATCCAAAGACTATAAATATATTGAATGCCACCTCATGTTTCTTTTTCAAGGTGAAGTTTATTGGATGTTTAAAGGGACATTTTGAAGGATTATTTAGTGTTGTAGTCTTTTGGGGTTAGCTTTGAAGTAATGGGTGTTACGATATTCAATGTCTTTTTTTAAAGGTTAAATTGAGTTCATAGAATAAACATTGTTTTGTTTAAAAACCCACGTGTCCATAATTGCAATACCACACCTGGGAAACAAGCCGTGTGCTTCAAAAGCAACAATACATTAAAGGTGGGAGTTGGCTGAACTCCATAATACATTTTTAGGGTTCTGAAAACACCTCTTACATAACAATTGGGGGCTCGAGGAGGATTAAACTCTATCTATTGGATTGGCTTTTCTGAACTTAAAGACAGTGAAGGATTGTTGCTTTATTGGTGTGGTATTTTAGTTTAAGTGGGGAGTGTGTTGTGGACAATGGCTCTTTCAGGGGCTCAGAAGTTTTTGGGGTGGAAACGGTCACACGCAGTACCTTACGGACAGAGACCATAAGCAGACTGTTAGATTTCGCAAAAACATTGCAGTTAACATGACCTGACAAAATGCGAAAAGATGAGGTAATTATGGCGGTGGTTAAGCATTTAAAGTTGCCTGAGGTACCGTTGGACTCACTGGAAATGGCAAAAATGCAGTTGCAAATTAAACAAATGGAACATGAGAAAGAGTTAAAGCGGCTTTAATATGAAAGAGAGAGAGCGGAAAAAGAAAGAGAGAGAGAGGAAAAAGAAAAGGGGAGAGAAGAAAGGAGGAAAGAAAGAATAGCCCTAACAGTACAAAAAGAAAAGGAGATACAGATCAGGAAAAAAGAAAAAGAGAGGGAGTTAGAACTTCGGAAAATGGCCATGAAACATGAAATTCAGTTAAAATTGGCAGACGTAAAGGGAAACGTACAGTTGGATGATAGTGATGAGGATAGTGAGAAAGAGCGTCATAGTCGAAGGCTTGGTGGGAATCTATTTAAATATGTCCAACGTTTGACGAGAAGGAAGTGGAAATGTTTTTCATTTCATTTGAGAAGATAGCGAAACAAATGAAATGGCCACAGGACATGCGGTTATTACTGATTCAAACAAAGCTGGTAGATCGAGCTTGTGAAGTGTTTGCATCACTACCGGAGGAAGTATCTGGAACGCATGAGGAGGTGAAGAAATCCTTCTTAAGTGCATTTGAGCTTGTGCCTTTAAACTAGTGGACTTTAAACTAGCAAGTTGGGGGGAAGGGAAGTGTAAAGCTATGGACAGTATAATGGTTAATGGAGATCAAGGCAGCAGGTTACGTGACAGGTTATTATGTAGAGATATGGGTTCAAAGACAAGGGAAATTAGGAGAAAGGGTAAGAGGAAAAATAAATTGCGAAAAGTTACTGATCAAGGTGTTAGGATTCATAACAAATACATAAAAAACAGCATAAGTGTACTTTACCTGAATGCTCGTCGTTTCTGAAATAAGGTAAATGAGTTGATGGCGCAAATCCGCCCTCCTCCTCTAACCTAATAATAAGACCCATTGGTGCGAGGAAATTGCCATATTATATTATTATATTATATTATGAGCATTGTGCAGGTCAAGGTTCGGAGGTGGAGGAGCAGTCTCTGTCAGGGAGAGAACCTGAGAACATCTAAGACACTCAGAAGGTAAGAAGGTAAGTAAGTGATTTTTACTCATTTTTACCTTTATACCTTTTTCAAATTGTGTGCGTCGGGGGGGGGGGGGGGACTGAAGTGACATCACAGAAAAGCTGTGGCCTGAGTGGCTGGTTGGGAATCTACACTAAATTAATAAAATTAAGCATTGGTAACTAATTAAACATAATTACTTAATTATAATTTAGAGGGGTATCTAAGCCAGAGATCGGAGAGTACTATATTTAACTTTCGCATTTCTATTCGAAATCTAGTGCTAAGAAACAGATAGTTAACAGTAACTTTGAAATTAAAAAAAATATATATTTGAATTTTTTTTTTTAATTTTTTAAATTTTAATTAATTGACGCAATGTCAGTTAGAGGGGTGCAGTGCTCTGACTGTGAGATGTGGCTGGTCCTGGAGGCTTCCAGCGTCCCGGATGGCTTCATCTGCAGAAAGTGCACCCAACTGGAACTCCTCACAGACCGCATGGTTCGGTTGGAGCAGCAATTGGATGCAATTAGGAGCATGCAGGTGGCGGAAAGCGTCATAGATCGCAGTTATGAAAATGTGGTCACACCCAAGGTGCAGGCAGAGAAATGGGTGACCACCAGAAAGGGCAGGCAGTCAGTGCAAGAATCCCCTGTGGTTGTCCCCCTCTCGAATAGGTATACCCCTTTGGATACTGTCGGGGGGGGGGGGATAGCCTATCAGGGGAAAACAGCAGCAGCCAGAGCAGTGGCACCACGGCTGGCTCTGATATTCAGAAGGGAGGGTCAAAGCGCAGAAGAGCAAAAGTAATAGGGGACTCTATAGTCAGGGGCACAGATAGGCGCTTCTGTGGACGTGAAAGAGACTCCAGGATGGTATGTTGCCTCCCTGGTGCCAGGGTCCAGGATGTCTCCGAACGGTAGAGGGCATCCTGAAGGGGGAGGGCAAACAGGCAGAGGTCGTTGTACATATTGGTACTAACGACATAGGCAGGAAGGGGCATGAGGTCCTGCAGCAGGAGTTCAGGGAGCTAGGCAGAAAGTTAAAAGACAGGACCTCTCGGGTTGTAATCTCGGGATTACTCCCTGTGCCACGTGCCAGTGAGGCGAGAAATAGGAGGATAGAGCAGCTAAACACGTGGCTAAACAGCTGGTGTAGGAGGGAGGGTTTCCGTTATCTGGACCACTGGGAGCTCTTCCGGGGCAGGTGTGACCTATATAAGAAGGACGGGTTGCATTTAAACCGGAGAGGCATAAATATCCTGGCCGCGAGGTTTGCTAGTGTCACACGGGAGGGTTTAAACTAGTATGGCAGGGGGGTGGGCAGGGGAGCAATCGGTCAGAAGGTGAGAGCATTCAGGGAGAACGAGGGAATCGGGACAGTGGGGCTCTGAGGCAGAGCAGACAGGGAGAAGTTGCTGAACACAGCGGGTCTGGTGGCCTGAAGTGCATATGTTTTAATGCAAGAAGTATTACGGGTAAGGCAGATGAACTTAGAGCTTGGATTAGTATTTGGAACTATGATGTTGTTGCCATTACAGAGACCTGGTTGAGGGAAGGGCAGGATTGGCAGTTAAACGTTCCAGGATTTAGATGTATAAGGCGGGATAGAGGGGGATGTAAAAGGGGAGGCGGAGTTGCGCTACTGGTTCGGGAGAATATCACAGCTGTACTGCGGGAGGGCAGTGAGGCTATATGGGTAGAGATCAGGAATAAGAGGGTGCAGTCACAATGTTGGGGGTTTACTACAGGCCTCCCAACAGCCAGCGGGAGATAGAGGAGCAGATAGGTAGACAGATCTTGGAAAAGAGTAAAAACAACAGGGTTGTGGTGATGGGAGACTTCAACTTCCCCAATATTGACTGGGACTCACTTAGTGCCAGGGGCTTAGACGGGGCCGAGTTTGTAAGGATCATCCAGGAGGGCTTCCTAAAACAATATGTCGACAGTCCAACTAGGGAAGGGGCGGTACTGGACCTGGTATTGGGGAATGAGCCCGGCCAGGTGGTAGATGTTTCAGTAGGGGAGCATTTCGGTAACAGTGACCACAATTCAGTAAGTTTTAAAGTACTAGAGGACAAGGATAAGAGTGGTCCTAGGATGAATGTGCTAAATTGGGGGAAGGCTAATTATAACAATATTAGGTGGGAACTGAAGAACATAGATTGGGGGCGGATTTTTGAGGGCAAATCTTCACCTGACATGTGGGAGGCTTTCAAGTGTCAGTTGAAAGGAATTCAGGACCGGCATGTTCCTGTGAGGAAGAAGGATAAATACGGCAATTTTCATGATCCTTGGATAACGAGAGATATTGTAGGCCTCGTCAAAAAGAAAAAGGAGGCATTTGTCAGGGCTAAAAGACTGGGAACAGACGAAGCCTGCGTGGAATATAAGGAAAGTAGGAAGGAACTTAAGCAAGGAGTCAGGTGGGCTAGAAGGGGTCACGAAAAGTCATTGGCAAATAGGGTGAAGGAAAATCCCAAGGCTTTTTACACGTACATAAAAAGCAAGAGGGTAGCCAGGGAAATGGTTGGCCCACTGAAGGATAGGCAATGGAATCTAAGAGTGGAGCCAGAGGAAATGGGCGAGGTACTAAATGAATACTTTGCATCTGTATTCAACAAAGAGAAGAAATTGGTAGATGTTGAGTCTGGAGAAGGGTGTGTAGATAGCCTGGGTCACATTGAGATCCAAAAAGATGAGGTGTTGGGTGTCTTAAAAAATATTAAGGTAGATATGTCCCCAGGGCCTGATGGGATCTACCCCAGAACACTGAAGGAGGCTGGAGAGGAAATTGCTGAGGCCTTGACAGAAATCTTTGGATCCTCACTGTCCTCAGGGGATGTCTCGGAGGACTGCACAATAGCCAATGTTGTTCCTCTGTTTAAGAAGGGTAGCAAGGATAATCCAGGGAACTACAGGCAAGTGAGCGTTAATTCAGTGGTAGGGAAATTACTGGAGAGAATTCTTCGAGACAGGATCTACTCCCATTTGGAAGCAAATGGACGTATTAGTGAGAGGCAGCACGGTTTTGTGAAGGGGAAGTCGTGTCTCACTAACTTGATAGAGTTTTTCGAGGAGGTCACTAAGATGATTGATGCAGGTAGGGCAGTGGATGTTGTCTATATGGACTTCAGTAAGGCCTTTGACAAGGTCCCTCATGGTAGACTAGTACAAAAGGTGAAGTCACACGGGATCAGGGGTGAGCTGGCAAGGTGGATACAGAACTGGCTAGGTCATAGAAGGCAGAGAGTAGCAATGGAAGGATGCTTTTCTAATTGGAGGACTGTGACCAGTGGTGTTCCACAGGGATCAGTGCTGGGACCTTTGCTGTTTGTAATATATATAAATGATTTGGAGGAAAATGTAACTGATCTGATTAGTAAGTTTGCAGACGACACAAAGGTTGGTGGAATTGCGGATAGCGATGAGGACTGTCAGAGGATACAGCAGGATTTAGATTGTTTGGAGACTTGGGCGGAGAGATGGCAGATGGAGTTTAATCCGGACAAATGTGAGGTAATGCATTTTGGAAGGTCTAATGCAGGTAGGGAATATACAGTGAATGGTAGAACCCTCAAGAGTATTGAAAGTCAAAGAGATCTAGGAGTACAGGGCCACAGGTCATTGAAAGGGGCAACACAGGTGGAGAAGGTAGTCAAGAAGGCATACGGCATGCTTGACTTAATTGGCCGGGGCATTGAGTATAAGAATTGGCAAGTCATGTTGCAGCTGTATAGAACCTTAGTTCGGCCACTCTTGGAGTATAGTGTTCAATTCTGGTCGCCACACTACCAGAAGGATATGGAGGCTTTAGAAAGGATGCAGAAGAGATTTACCAGAATGTTGCCTGGTGTGGAGGGCATTAGCTATGAGGAGCGGTTGAATAAACTCGGTTTGTTTTCGCTGGAACGAAGGAGGTTGAGAGGAGACCTGATAGAGGTCTACAAAATTATGAGGGGCATAGACAGAGTAGATAGTCAGAGGCTTTTCCTACAGGGTAGAGGGGTCAATTACTAGGGGGCATAGGTTTAAGGTGAGAGCGGCAAGGTTTAGAATAAATGTACGAGGCAAGTTTTTTACGCAGAGGGTAGTGGGTGCCTGGAACTCGCTACCGGAGGAGGCGGTGGAAGCAGGGACGATAGTGACATTTAATGGGCATCTTGACAAATACATGAATAGGATGGGAATAGAGGGATCCGGACCCAGGAAGTGTAGAAGATTGTAGTTTAGTCGGGCAGCATTGTCGGCACGGGCTTGGAGGGCCGAAGGGCCTGTTCCTGTGCTGTACATTTCTTTGTTCTTTGTTTGTTCATCGTGAATGACTATGATTTAGTGGCCATTACTGAAACATGGTTAAAAGATGGTCATGACTGAGAGTTAAATATCCAAGGGTATCAGACGATACGAAAGGATAGAATGGATGGTAAGGGCGGTGGTGTAACTTTGTTGTTTAAGGATGGCATCCGGGCAATTGTAAGGGATGATATTGGTGCTATGGAGGACAATGTTGAATCAATTTGGGTGGAAATCAGGAATAGTAAGGCGTCACTGATAAGAGTAGTCTATAGGCCACCAAATAGTAACAGGATGGTAGGGCAGGCAATAAGCAAAAAAATAACGGATGCATGTAGAAATGGTACAGCGGTTATCATGGGAGATTTGAATCTGCATATCGATTGGTTTAACCAGGTTGGTTAAGGTAGGAGTTTTTGAATGTGCCTGGGATAATTTCCTGGAACAGTATGTAATGGAACCTACAAGGGAACACGCGGTCCTCGATCTGGTCCTGTGTAATGAGGCAGGATTGATTAATGATCTCATAGTTCGGGATCCTCTTGGAAGGACCGACCACAATATGGTGGATTTTAAAATACAGTTGGAGGATGACAAGGTAAAATCAAACACGAGTGTTTTGTGCTTAAACAAAGGCGATTACAATGGGATGAGAGAAGAACTAGCTAAGGTAGACTGGGAGCAAAGACTTCATGGTGAATCAGTTGAGGAACAGTGGAGAACCTTCCGAGCGATCTTTGACAGTGTTCAGAAATGGTTCCGACCGACAAATAAGAAAGACGGTAGAAAGGGGAAAAATCGACCGTGGATATCTAAGGAGGTGAGGGGGAGTATCAAATTGAATGAAAAAAAACATACTAAGTGGCAAATATTAGTGGGAGACTAGAGGACTGGGGACAATGGAAAGCTACTAAAAAGCCATAAAGAAGAGTAAGGTAGACTATGAAAGTAAACTGGCTCAGAACATAAAAGCAGATAGTAAAAGCTTCCACAAATATATAAGACAAAAAAGAGTGGTTAAGGTAAATATTGGTCCTTTGGAAGATGAGAAGGGAGATTTAATAATAGGAGACGGGGAAATGGCTGAGGAGCTGAACCGGATTTTTGGGTCAGTCTTCACAGTGGAGGACACAAATAACATGCCAGTGACTGATGGAAATAAGGACATCATAGGTGAGGACCTTGAGATGATTGTAATCACTAAGGAGGCAGTATTAAGAACATAGGAACTCGGAGCAGGAGTAGGCCATCTGGCCCCTCGAGCCTGCTCCACCATTCAATGAGGTCATGGCTGATCTTTTCTGGACACAGCTCCACTTTCCGGCCCGAATACCATAACCCTTAATCCCTTTATTCTTCAAAAAACTATCTATCTTTATCTTAAAAACATTTAATGAATGAGCCTCTACTGCTTCACTGGGCAAGGAATTCCATAGATTCACAACCCTTTGGGTGAAGAAGTTCCTCCTAAACTCAGTCCTAAATCTACTTCCCCTTATTTTGAGGCTATGCGCCCTAGTTCTGCTTTCACTCGCCAGTGGAAACAACCTGCCCGCATCTATCCTATCTATTCCCTTCATAATCTTATATGTTTCTATAAGATCCCCTTTCATCCTTCTAAATTCCAACGAGTACAGTCCCAGTCTACTCAACCTCTCCTCGTAATCCAACCCCTTAAGATCTGGAATTATCCGAGTGAATCTCTTCTGCACACCCTCCAGTGCCAGTACGTCCTTTCTCAAGTAAGGAGACCAAAACTGAACACAATACTCCAGGTGTGGCCTCACTAACACCTTATACAATTGCAGCAGAACCTCCCTAGTCTTAAACTCCATCCCTCTAGCAATGAAGGACAAAATATCATTTGCCTTCTTAATCGCCTGTTGCACCTGAAAACCAACTTTTTGCGGCTCATGCACTTGCACACCCAGGTCTCTCTGCACAGAAGCATGTTTTAATATTTTATCATTTAAATAATAATCCCTTTTGCTGTTATTCCTACCAAAATGGATAACCTCACATTTGTAAACATCGTATTCCATCTGCCAGACCCTGGCCCATTCACTTAGCCTATCCAAATCCCTCTGCAGACTTCCAGTATCCTCTGCACTTTTTGCTTTACCACTTATCTTCGTGTCGTCAGCAAACTTGGACACATTGCCCTTGGTCCCCAACTCCAAATCATCTATGCAAATTGTGAACAGTTGTGGGCCCAACACTGATCCCTGAGGGACTAGCCACTAGCTACTGATTGCCAACCAGAGAAACACCCATTAATCCCCACTCTTTGCTTTCTATTAATTATCCAATCCTCTATCCATGCTACTACTTTCCCCTTAATGCCATGCATCTTTATCTTATGCAACAACCTTTTGTGTGGCACCTTGTCAAAGGCTTTCTGGAAATCCAGATATACCACATCCATTGGCTCCCCGTTATCTACCGCACTGTTAATGTCCTCAAAAAATTCCACTAAATTAGTTAGGCACGACCTGCCTTTTATGAACCCATGCTGCGTCTGTCCAATGGGACAATTTCCATCCAGATGCCTCGCTATTTCGTCCTTGATGATAGATTCCAGCATCTTCCCTACTACCGAAGTTAAGCTCACTGGCCTATAATTACCCGCTTTCTGCCTACCTCCTTTTTTAAACAGTGGTGTCACGTTTCCTAATTTCCAATCCGCCGGGACCACCCCAAAGTCTAGTGAATTTTGGTAAATTGTCACTAGTGCATTTGCAATTTCCCTAGCCATCTCTTTTAGCACTCTGGGATGCATTCCATCAGGTCCAGGAGGCTTGTCTACCTTTAGCCCCATTAGCTTGCCCATCATTACCTCCTTGGTGATAACAATCCTCTCAAGGTCCTCACCTGACATAGCCTCATTTCCATCAGTCACTGGCACGTTATTTGTGTCTTCCACTGTGAAGACCGACCCAAAAAACCTGTTCAGTTCCACAGACATTTCCTCATCTCCCATTTTTAACTCTCCCTTCTCATCCTCTAAAGGACCAATATTTACCTTAGCCATTCTTTTTTGTTTTATGTATTTGAAGAAACTTTTACTATCTGTTTTTATATCCTGAGCAAGTTTACTCTCATAATCTATCTTACTCTTCTTTATAGCTTTTTTAGCAGCTTTCTGTTGCCCCCTCAAGATTTCCCAGTCCTCTAGTCTCCCACTGATCTTTGCAACTTTGTATGATCTTTCCTTCAATTTGATACTCGCCCTTATTTCCTTAGATATCCACGGTCGATTTGCCCTCTTTTTACCGTCCTTCCTTTTTGTTGGTATAAACCTTTGCTGAGCACTGTGAAAAATCACTTGGAAGGTTCTGCACTGTTCCTCCACTGATTCACTATAAAGTCTTTGCTCCCAGTCTACCTTAGCTAGTTCTTCTCTCATCCCGTTGTAATCTCCTTTGTTTAAGCACAAAACACTAGTGCTTGATTTGACCTTCTCACCCTCCATCTGTATTTTAAATTCCACCATATTGAGATCGCTCCTTCCGAGAGGATCGCTAACTATGAGATCCTGAATCAATCCTGTCTCATTACACAGGACCAGATCTAGGACCGCTTGTTCCCTCGTAGGTTCTATTATATACTGTTCTAGGAAACTATCGCGGATACATTCTATAAACTCCTCTTCAAGGCTGCCTTGACCGACCTGGTTAAACCAATCAACATGTAGATTAAAATCCTCCATGATAACTGCTGTACCATTTCTACATGCATCTGTTATTTCATTGTTTATTGCCTGCCCCACCATAATATTACCATTTGGTGGCCAATAGATTACTCCTATCAGTGACTTTTTCGCCTTACTATTCCTGATTTCCACCCAAATGGATTCAACCTTATCCTCCATAGCACCGATGTCATCCCTTACTGTTGGCCGGATGTCATCCTTAAATAACAGAGCTAAACCACCTCCCTTACCATCCACTCTGTCCTTACGAAAAGTTTGATACCCTCGGATATTTAACTCCCAATCGTGACCATCCTTTAACCATGTTTCAGTAATGGCCACTACATCATCGTCATTCACGATGATTTGCGCCATCAACTCATTTACCTTATTCCGAATACT